>NC_091950.1:290673492-291003229 GCF_031021105.1 Erythrolamprus reginae | reverse complement strand
CTTCCCATCAGTTTAGCATTAGCTTGAGACCCAAAGAAATTTAAAGCAGTATGAGATCAATAATGGAAGGTCCCAATTGATTGTATTTTTCGGAGGATAAGATGCAACTCCCCTCCCTGAAAATTTGGGTGAATCTTATACTCTTAATGTTGGTTATACTAAACTTTTTTTAGCCCTAACTAGGTGCTTATCAGTGAAGCTATCTTCTGTGCTTTGCTAGCTAAGTGATCTTCCCTTTGTCTGATTTTTTCATTGCTGCTCCCTCCAACAATCCACTGGGCTTCTGTGCTTTAGCTTTTTTTTTCCAGCCCTAACTGACGAACCAATCATCCACCTTTTTTCAGCCCTAACAAGGTGCTAACGAGGAGGGAGAGAGAGAGCGAGAGAGAGCGAGAGAGAGCGAGAGAGAGCGAGAGAGAGCGAGAGAGAGAGAGAGAGAGAGAGAGAGAGCGAGAGAGAGAGAGAGAGAGAGAGAGAGAGAGAGAGAGAGAGAGAGGCGTTTTAGAAGCTATTTTTTACCCCCAACCAGGAGATAAAAAGCAAGCACACTTGTTCAAAACCAGCCAACTAATGTGCTGAAACCGACCAGACTAAAGACTAGCCAGAGGAATACCTGGTAGGCAAATTATTTTTTCCCTATTTTCCTCCCCAAAAACTAAGGTGCGTCTTATACTCTGGTGCATCTTATACTCCGAAAAAACGGTATCTCGTTTAAATTCTAGATCCACAACTGAATATAGAATCTGTGGTTCAGTTGAAACTAAACTTAGAAAAATTATATAATGAAGAAATGGTTTGGACATCTGATGGGCCATCTGCAGTTCAAATATACCCTCCATGTCACAAAAACGGTAAGCTAAGCCATTGGTGCACTTCTCTCCAACTCAGGCAGCAGTTCTAGTTATAGGAATGTATGTCTGTAGCCTTGTTCAGAGATAGGAAAATTAAAAAAAAAGCTCAGGTCAAGTCCTTTAGAAGATGTTTTGCGAATCAGCTCTTTTTGAACAGCTGTTCATTTGTCCATTTGCATGTGCATGATCAGTCATTTTGCTTTGTGCTTTTGATCTTTTTTTTTTTTAAAAAAAATCCTGCCTATATATTTTTGCAGACATAGAAATCATTGATCCCTCTTTGTTGTACTTGGTTTAACTGCAATGTTGTCTTGAGTTCATTAGTTGAGACACCTGGGAAGAGACTCAGTGTTGTATTGTATTGTATTGTATCTTTGCACATCATGAAGAATAGGGAAAAGCCAAAGTTTTATATCAGTTAATTAATAGGTTTCCCAAGGCTATCTGGCTACCTTTAGAAAGACAATTTATTTATTTATTTATTACTTAGATTTGTATGCCGCCCCTCTCCGAAGACTACTAAAACACTGGTGAAATTGAATTGTTTTTACTAATGGTTCTGTGGATGTGGCATGGCTTGGTAGGCTTGACGTGGGAAGGATACTGCACAATCCCCATTCCCTCGGAAAGGATATTGCAAAATCTCTATTCCCATCCCATTCTGGAGCCAGTCAGAGGTGGTATGTACCAGTTCTCTGAACAATTCAAAATTTCGACTACCAGTTCTCCAGAATCTGTCAGAACCTGCTGGATTTCACCCTTGTCCTGAACTATATATTTTTTTCTCTAATGGGGAAGGATTATTATATTTTGATGACAGATACAAGCTCAAATAATCGCTGCAATAGTAACATATGTCAGATCCAAATTCATAACTATTATCTTGGGATACACTGCATTGTGTCAGTTTTTGATAGGAAACATTTAATCTCATTCGCTCTTTTGCTCTAAATGGCTGTTTTTCCTGCAGATAAATGTTTACACTTTATACTTCAACGCTTCACAAAATTGCTTACAGTATCTATGTCTTGCCTGTAATTTGGCTTAGGCTATCCTTTTAGAAATTATAAATTAGGCAAGCAATCTTCTCCAAGGATTGTTTTGAAATGTTACGGTCAGTAAACCAACCTTTTCAGCTTTCTGGTGCATAAGATCACTAAACAATTCAGCACAGCTGCTGATAAATTTTTCGCTGACTACATTAGTGTCACCAAAGACCAAGGCTGAAGGTTGCTTATTGAAGGATCTCATCACTTGCTGAAGCAACATGCTGGCATCTTCTACAGATAATGAACTTGGAAGAAGAGGCTAGGATCAGAAAACAAAAATGGTCACATTTAAGCTTACGTTCATTGGTTAATGAATCACCTAAAATGTTTTTTAAAAATCAAGGAGGAAGTAACCGGTTCACAGTGTATGCAAAAGATATTTAAATTCCAAGACACTATGTTAAACACGTCATACTTTTATCATAGTATTTTGAAATTTCTTTTTGCTTCTTTGTGCCATCCTCCTTATTTGATTGTTATACCGCGTGCAAGATTTCACTGATTTTTGGTGATTTCTTTGCTTCCCCACATGCCGAAAATCGGTGAAATCTTATGTGTGTGAGCATCCTCACATGAGATTTCACTTGCTATGAATGCGCAGAAGCTAAATCTTGCGTGGGCATTGGGGCGTGGAGATGCATGTGCAACTCAATTTCTGCTACCAGAACCCCAATCCCAGCCATATCAGCTGCAGACCTCTACTGCTCCAGACATACAGTAAAATTCAACTGTCATTTACAGCAGTAAAATGGTTGCATTTTTAGACAAAAGTCCGGGAATAAGCTGGATGAAGTAGTTCAAGCACACATTAAAAAGTGTAAATTATAAGTTACTACTGAGCATAAGCAAGGTACCTAATTTTAGGAATCTTAATTTCATTCAGGTCCCTGTGTAACAATCAACTTAAATTTTCTTCCTACATTCATTCGAAGACATTTAATAAAGTGCTTTATAAAAGGATGATGAAACAGAAATCAGATTTTAGCCTTCAAAGAAATCTGATAGAATTTCAAAATATAGAATACATTCTTCCCAACTGAATCATGGAGCAATACAAAATATGTATTGCTCCAGAAGGCTATATTAAGAAATAAATCTGTTCATTCAAGATTCTTAATAAAATAGCACTTCAAACAGCACTACATTTTGTTGCTCAGGTTAAATATCAATTTGATATCAGCTACTCTTTGAAATTAAACCCATAATACTTTTCAAATTAGGATAAATGATTGTCAAACTATTTTCAACAGTCTCACACTTGGGATTGGCTGTACCTCTGGAACTCACACTATTTCAATCAGTACACACTATTTCAAATATGGGTACAGTACTTATCTCATATTATGATTGGAAGTACTCTGTAAGATTTAATCCAAGACTCTTTCTCAGCCCTTCCCACATATATTTGGGATTGAGGGTAGGACTTTCTACAATCAACATATGTCACTGAAAACTAAATCTTATTTCTCAACTATAAAACTAGCCAAAAATCAGAAAAACCATTACCATAATATCCACCCACAGACCAGAATTGATGGCTTCGTCCACAGATGCCTCCACCTGATCTAAAATTTCATGACCAACACAGGATGCTTTCAGAAATAAAATTGGCAAAGACTTGTATCTTTTCTTTATGTAGCTCACAGGATCAGGGATTCCAAGTCTTGACAATGTATCGAATTCTAAAAAATATATATAGGTAAGTTTTTTTTTACAATGACATACAAAGTATTAAGCATGGGGTGGTGGTGGATATTTACTTCTCAGTGGATTCTAAGACCCCTCTGTATAAATTGATTGTGGGTTTTATTCTGAGCTTACCTAAAAGCCTATTCATCAATTTCTTTTATTTATTTCTGTAATTTATGTGCTATTAAATTCCCTAAAGGCTCTGAGGCACTTTTATTAATACAAAAGATAATACAAAAATAAACAATCAAACCCTAACAGCAGTATCAATCAGCTCCCTAGCCATTAACACATCAAAGAAAACAGTAGCAAGAGTAAATAATACCTACTGCAAAGAGGGAACCTGCCATACAGACCACCCCAAAAGTTTTCCAGAACATCCCAGTCTTAGATGCTTTGCTATGCCCACATGCTGCTTTGACCACTGAATTGTGGTCAAAGCAACCTTAGCTTTATTCCAAAGAGAAAGGGAAGCTCTATCTATAGGCCTTCTACAACTCAGATTCGCACCAGCTTTGTTTCTCACAATAAACTGGTTACCAGCTTCTGCAGGGTAAATGAAGAGGTAAATAAGAAAGCAATATATTATTTTTCTGAGCCAGAGACTGCTTTTAGAATCTGTAACAATGGGCTTTGGTGAAGTATAAAAATATATATCTCCATTATTTCTATTTTACAGGAGAAAAAAAGAACATATTGCTCTCTTTCTGGGATTGTAATAATTAGTGATTGTGACTCCTAATTCGGGAATCATGGGCAGGTTCCAGTCCCAAGAATGCACTTTCTTTCTTTTCTGTTACAATTATTGGTGAAAATCCCCTACAGGAGAACATAAAAGAGCAAATGTAAAAACTCCTGTTTAGTGATGCTAACCTTTTAAGAATTCATGTTTTCCCTAGTTACTGCAGTTCTTTTCTTGATCATACAAAAGAATATTGAGAACTGGCAAGTGTAAAAGTCTGCACACATATGTGTATAAACAATCTCTAGAATATATTTCTCTTATTTTAAAAAAGGGTTGATCAAAAGGATTTTGTTACCTAAATAACCATTTTGCTTGAAAAATGAATCCACCCAATTACTCTGAGTTTTGGCGTAAATGTCAGGGATAAACACAGCTTTATCTTGCCTTCCGCCAACCACTGTGCCTTTTAGACATCCAGAATTAATAAGTTCTTCAAGCAAAGCTAAGGGGAAAAAATGAAGTGGCCACAGTATTAGAAAGATTTACAATAAAATCATGAAAGCAAATTGAGCTGCAATAATAAAGTATGTACCCTTATATTTCAGGTATTGGTTTGGAAGTAATTTTGAAGCATGAAAGTTTGGTTTACAGATTTTTAATGTGTAAAAATTGTTTTTGCTTTACAAATCCCATCTGTCTCTTACAATGGCTATCAGAAGTCAAATTCAAATGATTAAAAATGGAAATGGGGAAGTGCTTCTGGGCACTTAAGTTAAATGACAATGAATTTCTAAATATTCTGCCATCCACTCTTACATAATCAGTGGGGCATTTTCTATAGGTTTAGTCCCATTTCTGCATCAGCAATAAATTCAACCATTAAAAAATAAACATGACAATTCATACACATTTGTGTATACATTTTGGGGAATCTTCTCTTCTAATATATAACTTGCTGTTTATACTTAAACATATTTTTGTGAACTGATTTCCTTAATAACTACATTTAATAAGTAAATTCTGTACTTTATTACAAAATATTAAACACTATGGATTCTGGCATATTGTACATTTGCCTTTTTTCCTTTAATAAATTTATAGACAATTTATATATAATAAATAGAACATAGCTAACAACCAGGTCTTTAAAAATGATAAGCACAGGGAATACCAGACAGATTTTTTTAAAGCAAGTACAGTAGTTGCAAATCTCTCTCACATACTTAAACTCCCAAGAACAATTAAGACTGGAGTGAAGTCAAAGGTTATGAAGTGGGTTTTCTTGGATTTTTGATCCCCTCGCTTACAAAGCTCTGGACTTTGGGAAGCAGTTATTTACATCAGACTTGTTGACATAAAGTCCCTAGAAATTTCCACTGTAACATTTATTATTTTAATAAAAATAGATTTCACAGCAATGTGTTTTCTAGCAGAGTCATTTTGAGTTTAGACAATAATTTCTTTCTGGGAATAGCACTTTAGTACTAAGAAAACCAACCTGTTGAGTGGGCTAAGCAATTGGCTCCAAAGCAAATTATGATTACATTTTATGGACTTCAATGACTCTATTTTAAATGGGTACGCATCTGAATCCAGTTCACTGCATTCAAGGAAACAACCATTGTACACTGTTGATAGCTATTCTGTTTTCTGTCAAGGGCAGACAACAAAGTGGTTGAATGGCCAGAACAAAATATGTTGAGCTCCTTTAGGGATAATGGAATAACATATGAGTAAGGCTGAAACAGTTGAATGATGATCAAAGAAAGCCCAAGGCCTCTTCCTAGAGTAAGGGGCAAAAATCTCTGCATTGTAGAGCAGAGGAAATTACTGGCAGTCCTTGACTTATGACCACAACTGAGCCCAAAATCTCTGTTGTTATGTGAGACATTTGTTAAGGGAGTATTGCCCCATTTTATAACCTTTCTTTCCACAGTTGTTAAGTGAATTATTGCAGTTGATAAGTAAGTAACCTAGTTGTTAAGCGAATCTGGTTTCCCCATTGACTTTACTTGTCAGAAGGTTGCAAAAGGTGATCACATGCCTTGGGATACAGCAAAAGTCAGAAATATGAACCAGTTGCCAAGCATCTGAATTTTGATCACACTGGGCTGCTACAAAGGTGTGAAAAACAAGCATAAGTTGCTTTTTTTCAGTGGTGTTACAAGCCATCACTAAATGAACTGTTGTAAGTTGAGACTACCTGTACCTTGAGAGTTATAGCCTTCTTTTCTGAAGCATTTTTAAGAGAAGGAATGATTTTAGTTGGTTTTTAAACTTATTCTTTTATTGTTATTGTTGATCAGTAATGGAGCTGGGGTGGCGCAGTGGGTAGAGTACAACGCTGCAGGCTACTTCAGCTAACTGCTAGCTATAGTTCAGCAGTTCAAATCTCACCACTGGCTCAAGGTTGACTTAGCCTTCCATCCTTCCAAGGTCGGTGAAATGAGGATTATTGGGGGCAATATGCTGATTCTGTAAACTGCTTAGAGAGGGTTGTAAAAGCAGTATGAAGTGGTATATAAGTTTAAATTATATTACTATAACTTTATTTTAATTGTGAACATGCAGGATATAAACTGAAATAATAATAACAACAACAATACAGTAATAGTCTTTATTGTCATTGTACATCATGTATACAACATAATTGGTTAATAAGAAATGTTAATATGCTGTCTTATATGATACAGAGACAGATTTACTGGTCTTTCAAGCCTGTGATTACCTAAATGACAGACAGTGGATCTCCAGTGTTTCAGGCACCAATCTTTTCTATACCTGCCTAGAAATGCCAGAGATTGAACTATAGAGTGCAAACTGCTTCTTGTATACCATCATCTATCATGATGTTGCTGATACGTAGCAAACAAGCTGTTTTTCCATAACAACTTCTCTGCTGGAATAACTAGATCAGACCCAATTTTATGGGTTTTTAAAAATCAACAGATAACTGACAAAAACAAAACTGACACTGTGCTAAGAAAAATGACATGTAGTTTCAGGTTTCCAAATATTATCAAATGGGAAAAAAAAATATTTCAACAGGATTGCGAATTTAAACATGGAGAATTTAAATGAAGGCAACCTGGAAAAATAACAAGATTGTTTATAGCAGCCAGTTTATTTTTTTAATATGCCACTTAGTCTTCTGATTCTAAGTGGCTTACAACACCTGAGATAAAATATTACTAAAATAACACCCAATTGTAAAAAACAATAATAATAAACAGGAAGGTAAAAACCTATTAATATATGCAAAGCGTATTTGCTCAAATCCTCTCTTGAAGATAACTTTTTTCATTATCATCCAATGCCATTAGTTTAGTGCACACTTAACTTGGGGGTAAGCTATTAGAGAGGGAGGGGTCAATCTGAAGATCCCATATCTTCTTCTTACTTCTGGCTAGGTATTTGGAATACCTCTTCATTAGACTGTGTGGATCAAACTAATTCTGTATGATTACAGTTAAAGTAACAATGGCCCAAGCCTATTTGTAACTAAATTGGATGCAGAAGTGACTTGAAAGCCAGTTAAACAGACGTTGTCCTGATAAACTGACGAATGCATGACAACGTGTAAGCCATTGCTTACTGTAGCAGATGTAGGCTCTTAATCATTTTCAAATACAGTAGTACCTCGACTTACGAATTTAATTGGTGCGGGAAGGAGGCTCGTAAGTTGAAAAGCTCGTATGATGAAACATTGTTTCCCATAGGAATCAATGGAAAAGCGATTAATGCGTGCAAGCCCAAAAATCAGAAACCGGCCGCCACCACCGAAGGCGGCTTGAGCCTCCCGATCCTCCCCGCCCCTTTGCCATGCATGTCATCCTGCATGCAGGATGCCATGCAGTCAGGAAGGTCATCCTGCTCCCCCCCCCCAGCCAAAAACACAAAGGCTGCGGAGGGAGGGAGGGAAGCAGAGCGGGGCGGCAGGCGAGGTGACCGCCTCTCCATTCGCCAAGCACCGCAGGGAAGGAGGGAGAGAGAAGCAGACGGGCAGCAGCCGCAGCAGAGGCCAAGTCTCGCTCCGGGCTGTGCCCCCTCCGATCGCTCACTGCCTGTCCCTGTCAGCGGCCCAGGCACCTTCACCCGCCCGGACAACCGCCAGAGGGGCTCCTCCGGAGGGGTGCACGGGGAAGGGCTTGAGCCGCCACCTTCTCCTTTCCCCGTGGGAGCGCCGCACCTCTTGTCTGCCCGGCCTGAGAGGCACGAAACCGGTGCTCATGCCGGGCGGCCCGCCTGGAATGCCAGCAATGCCGCCGGGCCGATTGCCGAGCGGGGCGCGGAAGGAGGCGGAGGCGGCCCCGCACCGGCCCCCTCAGGCCGCTCCATCCGGGATGGGGCTCCTCTGGAGGGACGCATGGGGCCTCCAGAGGAGCCCCATCCCAGGCGGAGCGGCCTGAGGGGACCGGTGCGGCGGCGCCTTCGCCTCCTCCCGCGCCCCGCCCCGCAATCGGCTCGGCGGCATTGCTGGCGTTCCAGGCGAGCCGCCCGGCATGAGCACCGATTTCGTGCCTCTCAGGCCGGGCAGATAAGAGCTGCGGCACTCCCACGGGGAAAGGAGAAGGCAGCGGCTCAAGCCCTTCCCCGTGCCCCCCTCCGGAGGAGCCCCTCCGGAGGAGCCCCTCTGGCGGTTGTCCGGGCGGGTGAAGGTGGCTGGGGCTGGGCCGCTGACAGGGACAGGCGGTGAGCACTCGTATCCCGAATTTGGGCTCGTAAGTAGAACAGAAATATCTCTCCCCTCCTAGCTCGCATCTCGAAATGCTCGTATATAGAGCAGCTCGTATGTCGAGGTTCTACTGTATAGTGCCATCCAAAGTAACATATAATAGCGTAACAAAGTTTGAGTTATCGGGGTTTTTTTAAAGGACAAAACTAGTAAATGTGCTGAAGCTTGTCAAAGGTTCTCTTGGCTTTAGCTTGATTCAGCATAACAACCTGAATCAACATACCTCCTTCTGGGGCAATGATATCCAATCAAAAGTTAAGGGACGAACTATTCCACCACACAAGAAATTTTCAGAAATGGGGTCTTGCTAGAATAGTGTCATGGTCTGTTTTGTTCCACCCTAGCCCCTCGCAGCCTCTAGCTACTGAGTCAGGGCCTCTTACATTACCTGTTCAGTCTGAGATTGAAATCTAAAATTTGATATCACAAATGTATTGATGATATCAGATCCCATAGAGCAGTGTTTCCCAACCTTGGCAACTTGAAGATATCTGAACTTCAACTCCCAGAATTCCCCAGCCAGCATTCGCTGGCTGGGGAATTCTGGGAGTTGAAGTCCAAATATCTTCAAGTTGCCAAGGTTGGAAAACATTGTCATAGAGAACTCATGCAGATGTTTAATAAAATGGGAGAGAAGGTCAAGCATTCCACACTGAAGTGCTCAACAGGTCCTCCCCCAACGGTACTAGCTGAACACCACTCACCGAAGAAAAAGGAGTACCAATCAAAAACCATGTCTCCAGTTGCCAAGCTCTGCGGATGGCTTAAAAAGTGAATAGGGTTGCTTACAGAGATGTAGCAAGAAAAAAGATAGTGAGTTTGTTATCACTTTGAAATGCTTCTTTTACCAAAAGGAAAATAAAGAAAGCGTCTGAGCAAAACTCACAGTAAAGCAGTTGTTCCTGAAATCCATGTCGAGTGATTAGGTTAATTATTGGTGTAGGTCTAAGAAAGAAGTGACATAAGCATCGTGTCAAATACTGTGTCACCATGTCCTAAATAACCAGATATGATCTTCAGTACAGATGAATTATTTTCTAGTGTTTGCTGTGTTCAATAACCAATACTGTTTTTGCGTTTGTTAGTACTGTATGGCAATACAATGAAAAAGTTCAGAAATTTTGGAAGAAGCATATGCTTACTACTAAACAACAGTTTGGAAATGCAGAGATCACCAATTAATACCTCTCCCTTTGCTTTTATTTTTAATAACGTCTTTGGAAAATAAAATAATGAATATGGAATGCAGTTGCATCATAGTTTTAAAGGCCTTTGTAAGATAAGATTTTATGCCACAAAATTTAACTCCAAATTAAACATTTACTTGGATTATTTTATGCACACCATATTATAATAACAACTCTCCGTGCAAATTTGATAGTTAATGATGCAACAATTCTGAGTACAGTATTAAGGATCCAGAGTGAGTAGATATCAACTAAATCCATTTTTTTTAGATATCTGTCATCATATTGCCACTTCATACATTACTTTTGGGGTTCTTGTGCAAGACCACCATTGCATCTAGTGCTACATACTTAGAATTATAATAAATTTACTCAAAATGTTGTTACTTTTACTATCAATTGTATAAGTCAATGAACCAGTTTTAAGCCCCCCCCCCCTCCCCAAAGAACTGTCAGGATATACATAGGGTCTGGACTCTTCTAGACCATGAATTTCTTGATAGAATTTTATGAATCACCATTAGTCTGGGGACCGTGTTTCAAAAATCAATTAAATAAGAGTAAATTGGAATAGAGATAAAAAGTGAATGGGACAAGAAGATGGGGCATATAAATGTATCCTTTTTCCTATCTCCTTTTCCCCTCTTTCTTCATGAAAAAAGTAAAAAAAAAACATTCCCAATTTTGTCTATTGCTCTACATAGATTTTTAAATGTATCTTTTAAAATTTTTGAAGGATTTTATCAAGAATGTAATTGGGCCAAAGCAGCTTATAGGCAGTATCTTGACTGCTTTGGAAACTTATACAGTTTTGAATGTATTAGAGAAAATATTTTCAGAAGCTAAACCAACATTTACTTTTTCTGATAATTGAAATGTTTATGAAAAAGTTTTATAAGATTAATTGTCTCAGATTTTAAAAACAATGAAATACAAAATATGCTTTTAAAATGAATTATAAAAGAAAACATACAATATAACCATTTCATCCAACTGCATACCACAACAGTTATAGTGCTACCTCGGTATTCATCTTTAATTGGTTCCAGGAGGTATGAATTAAAAAAATGATGGATACAAAACAATCTTTTCCCATAATGTAAGTGACTCACAAGGCAGCTGACATAGTTTGAGTGTATAAATAGGTATATAACTGTAATATTACTGCTAGTTTAAAAACTGAATGGCTGGATGCTAAGCAAAAAGTAAACAACCCACATTTGGCATTCCACAAATCTAAACTTCATGGCTGTCTGTGAAGAACAGAAGGCTAAATTATTTTATTTGTACTTTCAAAATATACATTTCACCAAAAACATTTATAAACTATTAAATTACTCATAGCCATCTTTGCATTTTCTTTGACTTACCGGGTAATAGCCCGGAAGAGGCCACGGATACGGGCCCGATGTCTTGTGACAAATGTCTTAGTAAAAATCACCCCATGGTTATCCTGGTCGAATTGGCCATCAATAATTTTTACCAAGCGAGCAGAAAATGCCTAGAGTAAAAATATAGCAATTAAGAGAAGAATCACATTACACGGTATTTTGTAGGAGAAATTCTTGTGTGGGAAAATTCTAAATTCAACACATGAGTAATATCTAACTTGCACATTATCTTATTTTACTTACTGTTAGTTGAGAAGTCGTGTCCGACCCATCACAACCCCAGGGACAACATTCCTCCACCAGGCCTTCCTGTTCTCTACAATTCTCTGGAATCTATTTAATATTTTCTTATATTTTTGTACATTAATATAAGAAAATAATAATTTTATTTCTGGTGGCACAATATTAGAGATTAATTGATCTTCCTAATATGTAATTCAAACGTTAAATAATGGATCACTATCACGCATTGTCTATTTGTTTTCCTGTCAATTCGCCTCGCCCCATTCTATTTACTTCTCTTATATGCCAATACACAATGATTCAAATGCCATGAACATCAACAGATAGGACAATAATTATTGACTGACAAAACCCATCATCACTTGGTTAGTAAGGGCTTTCATATAATGTTGATTAAGTTGGGAAAAATGCCACAATGGTATCCTTCTAGATCAGTTGTTCTCAACCTTTCTAATGCCACGACCCCTTAATACAGTTCCTCATTTTGTGGTGACCCCCCAACCTTAAGTCTAGTGTCAATTCTCCCAACAGAACTTTAAGCTGATTGGCAGGAAGGTCAGAGGGTCACCCTCACTGTAAATGCCTAATTGGTCGGATTGAAAAAATATGTTGCAAGGTGCCAGATTAGAAGCTTTAGTTCCTATCACCATGGGAAATTTGTCTTTAGGCAAAATGAAATAGTCATTTGACCCTCAAATGGGTCCTAACCCCCAGGTTGAGAACCACTGTTCTAGATACATTCAGAGGATTGAGAGTGTACACCATTATGTGGACATTTCCTTTCTCTAAGGTCAATTCTGAATGGTATTGAAGGAGGAGAGATCCTGCCTCTGGCCCTAGTGTGCAGGGGCTGCAGGAATTGGTGCTCTCTCCTCTCCTGTTTAATATCTAATGAGATTGCTAGGTGAGCTCATTCACCTCTATAGGTGAAGTATCATCAGTATGATGGTGATATTCAATGTATATTTCTGTTCCTGGTCAATTAGGCAATACTATGGACATCCTACCCTGATGTCTAGAAGCTGTGAGCGTCAGGATGGGGAACAACAAACGTCAGCTGAACTCGGACAACTCGGGGGGGGGGGAATCACTAACCCCCTCAGAGAGGGTCCGCAACTTGGGCGTCCTCCTCGATCCACAGCTCACATTAGAGAAACATCTTTCAGCTGTGGCGAGGGGGGCGTTCGCCCAGGTTCGCCTGATGCACCAGTTGCGGGCCTATTTGGACTGGGAGTCACTGCTGAGAGTCACTCATGCCCTCATCACCTCGAGGCTCGACTACTGTAACGCTCTCTACATGGGGCTACCTCTGAAAAGCGTTCGGAAACTCCAGATCGTGCAGAAAGCAGCTGTGAGAGCAATCATGGGCTTCCCTAAGTATGCCCATGTTACACCAACACTCCGCAGTCTGCATTGGTTGCCGATCAGTTTCTGGTCACAATTCAAAGTGTTGGTAATGACCTATAAAGCCCTTCATGGCATCAGACCAGAATATCTCCGGGACCACCTTCAGCTGCACGAATCCCAGCGACCAGTTAAGTCCCACAGAGGATGCCTATGAAGAGTATGTAGGAACTTCAGCTGCTGCAAAATGCATAATTAGTCATGAGTGTCTCTGGTAGAATACTGCTGCATGAGTTGCATTGGTTACCAGCTTGTTTCCGGGTCCAATTCAAGGTGTTGGTGTGGATCTTTAAAGCCCTAGATAGCATAGGACACGATTAACTGAGGGACTGCCTTTGCTCAATTTCATTTACCCATTACACCAGATCTATCAGAATGGATATATTATAGATTCTACTATCTAGGGAATTACATTTGGTGGGCCCTAAGACAGAGAGTCTTTTCTGCTGTGGACCTCATACTGTCAAATCTCCTTCTCTTTCTAAGCTTTCAAAGGTCCCTTAAGACCTGGTTAGCCACGGAGACCTGAGGACCCTAAAGGCAGGGAACTAGTGAGGTGGCACTATTCTATCATTATTTTTTCAGAAGTTTCTAATATTTGTTAATAATCGGCAATGGGTTGCTATCGGTCCAGTCTGGTTCTTCTGTGGCCCAAGTGCAGTTCGCATTGTGCATGCGAACTGATAACAATGGGATTTATAACTCATCACTGTTAATAATGGGTGGGTTTTTTGGTTTAAATTTTGTTGCATGCTGCTCAGAGTCACTTACTTAAGAGAGGGACTGCTATATAATAGATAAATTAATAAATCTGCTGTTGCCTACATCCCACCAACCAGAGGATACAATATAAGCAACACATTAACACAATCTCAGGATTCAAACTACATTTATTTATTTATTTATTATTTGATTTGATTTGATTTGTATGCTGCCCCTCTCCGTAGACTCGGGGTGGCTCACAGCAATAATAAAACAATGTACAACAAATCTAATAATTTAAGAAAAAACACTAAAAACCCCATTATTAAAAGCAAACATACACACAAACATACTATGCATAAACTGTATAGGCCCGGGGGAGATGTTTCAAATCCCACATACCTGACGGCAGAGGTGGGTTTTAAGGAGTTTACGAAAGGCAAGGAGGGTAGGGGCAGTTCTAATCTCTGGGGGGAGCTGGTGCTAGAGGGTCAGGGCCGCCACAGAGAAGGCTCTTCCCCTGGGTCCTGCTAAACGGCATTGTTTAATCGATGGGACCTGTAGAAAGCCAACTCTGTGGGACCTAATTGGTCGCTGGGATTCATGCGGCAGAAGGCGGTCCCGGAGATATTCTGGTCCGATACTTTTGTTTTATAGAGAATTTCATCAAAGCTATCATATAATTGATTCTGAATTACTTTTCATAATTTCAAAGCTATCTTACTTCCTGGTTATTAGGCAAGCGGTTGCCAAGGAATTGAACACAACCCTTACTCTAACAATGTGGCAGAAAGAACTAAATTAAAGCTATGCATATGAGATAAATTATGGTTTAAATCTCATCAAAATACAGTAGTCCCTCGCTATACCACGCTTCACCTACTGCGGCTTCACTTCATCGCGGGTTTTCAAGAAATATTAATGAGAAAAATCATTCGCGGATCTTCGCTGGTTCGCGGGTTTCTGAGGAAGTCGATCGGCAGATTTAAACAGCCCGCCGAACTCGATCGGCAGGTTTTTCAAAAAAAAAAAAATCTAAAATTGTAAATACTGTATTTAAATACTGTATCTAAAATAAATACTGTGTGGGAAGGGTTTATAAACACTTAAAACAATGAAAATTTACCAAACAATTACAATATAAAGTACTATCAGTCGATAAATTCCCCATCGCGGATTTCACCTATCGCAGCCAGGTCTGGAACGTAACACCAGCAATAGGTGAGGGACTACTGTAGTGTTATCACATTACATTTAGGATATATCTGGCAATCAAAGTGAAATTGTTTCAGTAAAAATTTTTTTTTCAGACAATTACCTGCTTTAAGAAATCTCCTGGAAGATCGTACACCTTGCATAAGTCAGATATTTTCACTTGGCCGCATTCCTGCAACTTGTCATTTATTTCTTCTGCTATGTGATCTAAGTAATTGCTGATATGACATGAAGAATCAGTATTAGTGTAATGTTTGAAATGTGCTATGAAATATACATCCTATCAGTACAGTATTTGGTTTAGGAGTGATATTTTTGATAAAACAAAAAATATATAGCTGTATGGTGCCTGACTATAAAACTTTCAAGGAACAGACTAATTTTATTCAAATAAAAGCTACCATTAAGGCCATATTTTCAGCTGATGAAGCAACAATTTCATTGTTTGTGGAACATTATGCTATTAGATCTCTAGATTTCTGTTCCTTTGGTGAGTTTTAAGAGGATTTCAGGAATGTTAGTTTGTGCCTTCCCTAGCAGATGCTATTGTTTTTAATGTTATTTCTGTTTACTGTTTTCAATTTTGTTCTTGTAAGCAGTTCACAACCAGGGTATAATAGAATATAACTGCACACAGGTATATAACTGCATAGTAGAAATGGAGATATGCAAATTCTTTGGTCGGTATTCTATGTTTGGGTTCGAAACCTGAAAGGTTTATGTAAAGCTTTATGTAGATAAAGCTATTCCTCAAAATTATGTCTCAATCATAATTATATTGCATTTAATTATCCTGAGAGACTCACTCTTCTATAAGTTGCCCCAATACCAATCGAACTGTTCGATCTGATTTGACAATATTGTTAGCTCGGTTCTCAATATGAAGCAGATCAACATTTATTATCTAGTAAAGCAAAGAAAGGAGGAATAAGTTAGTAATTAGTATTTTATCACTGTCACTGATCCTAATTCAACAAATTAACAGCAGTTGAAACAGAACAAATGCAATAGTTTATAGCAATTAAAATGTATCTGGTTTTACAAATATTGTAGTATAGCAAAATCAATCTAGTTTGTTACCTCCTAGTAATTGTTAAAACAATCTACTACATAATTATTTAGCAGCTGTTTCAATACAAAATTTTAACTGTTTTAATACAAAATATGGATCTGAAAAGATTAAGACAAGATAAAACACTAAATAACATATCACTAAAATGTTATAAAATAATTAATTTACTTGAAGTTTGAGAAGAAAAAAAGATTACTGGAATGAAATATTATATTTCTGCGTGCATCGGTGAATATTCATTTTTATTTATACTCTCATCAACATTCAACAATGGATGACTAAAAAGAAAGCTTTTCTCAAAAAGTTGCAACAGCTTTAAGATAAGTTAAAGAAATTAAAATAGTATGATAAAATATTTCAGCATGAATAAAAATATTTAAGTACAAAATTATAAATATTATAGAAACTAAAATAGGTGATATATAAAATGATTGTAAAATTTACAGACATCAAATAGTTTATACTTCTTTTAAAATTATTTAATGACAGAGCTGTTTAAAACACCTATAAACTTCAATCTGACTTAATAAAGAGAAAATAAACAATTACCTGTTGCAAATCCACAATGTTCACCCGACCTGTAATGAGGTAAAAAAAGGAATGCCATGAAATATTAATATTTGTTCATTATATTTTTCATTTTGACTTCAAATCTCCAACTTTGAATTATGTCTAACATTGCTACCTACAATATTTTCACCAGCATGGCTGCCCCCATCTGTGGGCTGTATGCTATTTTCATCTGCATATACAGGTAATCCTCAACTTACAACCACAACTGAGGCCAATGTTGCTAAGTGAGAGTTTTGCCCTTCTTTACGTCTTTTCTTGCCACATTTGTTAAGTCAACTACTCTAGTTGTTAAATTAGTAACATGGTTGTGAAGTGAATCTGGTTTCCCCATTGACTCTGCTTGTCAGTTGGTCCCAAAAGGGGATCCTATGACCCCGGGACCCTGCAACTGTCATAAATATGAGTCACTTGTCGGGCATCTGAATCTCAATGACATGACCCTAGGGATGCTGAAACAGACATAAGTGTGAAAAATGGTCACCGGTTTTTCCAGTGCTGTTGTAGCTTTGAACATAAACTGTTGTTAAATCGAGGAATATCGGTATTCTCTTGCACTAAGGGAAACATACCATTTATGATGCAGAAAAGGACTTCTAAAAATTTTAAAAGCAACGACTGAAATCAATACCAGCAAGAATAGTAAAGAGTGAGAAAACGTTGAGTTCAAATATTCAAAATAAGACTTAAACTTGTATGGCTGCTATTTTGGTAAAGAGACTGATTCAATTATTATTATTTTTAATAGGCATAAAACTACCTTCTTTCTTGGCTAAAGAAAAATGAAATCAGCTCAACAATGCAAACATTGTTCAACTTCATCCTAGGGGCGAAGTCTTGACAGAGGTTTTTTTACATTCTGCAATATAAACTGCAATCATTTTATTGTAGAGACAGGATATAATTCTTACAGTGAACTTTAAAAGAGCTAAACTGTTATTATTTCTTACATGAGGCTGTGAAGATGCTTCCACAAGCATCAGGAAGAACATACTCACAAGAATGAAAGCTGCCTTGGAAAATATTTTACCATGTTTCTCCAAAAATAAGATCCTGTCTTATATTTTTTTGAAGCCTGAAGTAAACATTTTACCTTATTGCCATGCACTCAAAAGCCCAATTGGGCTTATTATCAGGGGGTATTTTCTTTTTGGGGAAACAGGGTAATATTACCAGAGTACTGCCTTTATCACGCAAGGAATGTTTCAGAAGGATGAAGAAAGTTAATCAAGATTTGTCACGAAAATGTCATTGGAGGGAGAAAATATTCAAAGCAATATAGTCCTGAATTAGATTGGGGTACCACAGAGGCATTTTTCTTATAAAAATGCAAAGAGATGGGAGATCTACTTTTTGTTTCTTATTCACTTCATAGATAGAATATCAGTGAACTAATGCAGTGATTTTAAAAATGTGCCCAATGAATTGTTTTAATGGATCTATTCATTACAGATATGCAATTTTCCACCAGAGAGGAATTCTGTGCTTTGAATCTGTATAAAAATACTTTTCTTGCCATTCCTTCTAAGAAATGACCATTGATTAACCAAGCAATATACAGCTTGACAAAAGGGATTTCATATACTTACTTACCTGATGGGAAATGTCATTGCACTTAGTGAAATTTCTGAATAGAGATGTTTAGTGTTCAACATAAATGTAAACAAAATTATTATTACCATTTTGGCTAAATTCAAGTACTCTCTCAACAGTCTAATGGCAGGAAAAATGAATTTTTATTGGAAATATGGCTTTACAGAATCTCAGTATCTACTATTAGACACTGTACTATGATTTCAGTTTTTAAATGATAATTATGCAATGCCTAAATCAGAAAGATACACATTTTAGTAACACCTTTCTTTAAAAAAAAGTTTTAAAAATTTAACAAATTATGTCATATTTTGAAAATTATATCAATGCACACTTACCACCACGGATATGAAGTTCATCACGTATTTCTTTGCTAATCTGTGCAGGAGTGACATATTCTTTTCCATCAATAGTATGTACAACATCCAACTGTTTTTCAGCAATTAACTTAGAAACAATCTCTATGCAATTACGTTCTGACAGTCTGTAATATTGAAAGAACAGATAAAGAGAATTTGCATGTAATCCTAAATATCTGGCTTTAATTGTGTCATTTTGCTACTAGAGGTAGTCCTCATTTAGCAATGGCTTCAGAAAGCAACTATTCAGTTATGATGGTGATTAAACAGTAACTTTGTGATCAATGCCTACATTTAAAATGCTTTGCCCTCTCTCTCTCTCTATGCCTCCCTCCCTCTCTCTCATGTATTCACTATTATAGTCAGTTAATTTGTATTGTCCTGTGCCTTAGCAACCTTTGTCACACTTGGGGGAAAAGCTCTATCTTTCCCAGTTAACTCTTATCCACAGCATAGTGCATCTCTATTGCAAGTTAACAACCCCAGCTGTATGAGCTTAATTAGTTGATTACATCTCTCCAGGACAGCTGCTGCTTGAAATTGACCAGACCTTAATCAGTTTCATACTAAAGGTTTCTTTGGCCTATTAAGCAGCTGGTGGCAGGAAGTGTAAGGAGGCTAGGTAAGCAGCAGACTCCAGTACATTTTTTTCAGTGCATATACTCCATTGTCTACCTGCTTACTCTCTTGCAATCCTTTACTCTACAATAAATCTAAATAGAAACACTGATTCTCTTCTTGATAATTATTCTAGCACTGGGTTGAGCATTTCAAATGGTGGGGGAGTGAGGAAAAAGGATTATAACATTTGCCCTTTTATCCAGTTTCCTTGTGAGTTGGGCTCTGGAAAATTTCTCCATATTTGGGTTTAGCTAGCTGTTTGGGGTTGTATTCTTCTGATGCTGTAAAACAAAGGAGAGCTGAAGTAAAATCATAAGCATAATCACTGTCACAGAACTTTTGTGTAGCAAATGCTACCTTTAATGACCAAATTGCTAGAAGGGATTATGGTGGCTAAATAAGGATTTCCTGTAATTTATTGTACATATATATAAACAATCTATATTTTAGATATATTTCTTGGGATAAATTTTCTCTACACGTATAGAACCTATCCCTTATATCTGTGTAATTTTAAATATTTTCAATAATTTATTGCTTGTAAATAATGTCCATCTCCCATGGTTAAAGTTAAATTAGGATTATGTCAATACTGGTGCTATCTGACAAAACTGTACATACCAGCATTGTGATATGTGCTGCCAGGCAAAAATTAAAAATTCAAAGCTGCCTATAATTTAAGTCTGGACCACCTTCTCTATTTTCTATCAGAAATTCAGCACCTAGGGTTTGAAAATTCTACAGAACCTACAATTTTATGAAATACATTTTAAATAGGAATCGTGGAGACTACTATTTCAGAGTTATATACGGGGGTGGACCCAAAAATGGAAACACTTGACTTTTTGGCATCATAATGTTTGAACATGATCAAATCAATCAAAACTTGACATATTTTAATGGGGTTTTTTGTTTTGTTTTTAAAATTCTGTTATTTGATATGTTTTTTAAGCTACCTTTTTTTAACAGAAATGTAAGGAAATTTCTCAGACCTTCAAAGAGGCCAAATTGTTGGCGCTCGAATGGCAGGCACTGGTGTAACAGAAAGTGTCCGAATGTTTGGCATTTCAAGAGGTAATGTTTCAAAAGTAATAACTGCTTTTGAAAGAGAAGGGAAAACATCCTCAGCCAAGCACAGGTCTGGTCGAAAGTCGAAGTTGTTTGAGAGAGACCGTCGGACTCTAAAGCGAATTGTTAGAGCAGATCGCAAGACCACATCTCCTAAAATCACTGCAGAGCTCAATAGAAATGTACAGAACCTAGTTTCCACAAAAACTGTTTGAAGGGAGCTTCACAAATCTGGATTCCACGGAAGAGCTGCGATTAGAAAACCTCTGCTCTCAAAGACAAATGTTTCAAAGTGTTTAGAGTGCTGTAGAAACCACCAGAAATGGTCCCTCGAGCAGTGGCAAAATGTGATTTTCTCTGACGAATCATCGTTTACCATTATTCCGACCTTCAGCTGTGTTTACATTTGGAGACAGACAAAAGAATCATTTCATCCAGACTGCCTTCTCCCAACTGTCAAACATGGGTGTGTGTGTGTGTGTCAGTGATGATCTGGGGTGCTATTTCTTGGAAATCTGCTGGGGCAATTATTTCCCTTCATGGAAGAATTAACAGCCATCACTATTTAGGAATTTTGGCCGACCAAATTCATCCTATGGTTCAAGAACTGTTTCCAGAAGGGGATGCCATCTTTCAAGATGATAATGCACCAATCCATAGAGCAAGAATTGTTAAACAATGGCATGAGGAACATTCTAATGACCTCAACATTATTGAGCATTTATGGTCGATTTTAGAGATTCAAGTAAGAAGTCGATTTCCACCACCATCCTCTCTAAAGGAACTGGAGGGTGCTTTAACTTAAGAATGGGCTAAAATTCCTTTGGAAACAATTCACAATTTGTATGAATCAATACCTCAGAGAATTGAGGCTGTATTAGCCGCAAAAGGTGGACCAACACCATATTAAAAGATATTTTGATGATTTTTCAAGGTGTTTCCGTTTCTTTGTCCACCCCCTGTATATAGGCTGTTCTTCTCCTGGCGAACTCACAAGTGGCTCACAAGGATAAAAATAGATACAATAACAATAAATACTATTAGAACATTAACAAATACCTAAAACCCACAATAAAAACAATCATGCCTCTTTCATAGTAATGCCCAGAGCGAAACTGTCTCTCACAGTCCCCAGGCCTGTCGGCATATGTGTTTTTAATGACTTGTGAAAGGTAAGGCGAGTGGGGGTGGTGCAATCTATGGGGGGAAGGAGTTTTACTGATTTAAAATCAGCAGGGTCAGATATATTTATCCAAGTAGGATTTTATGAAGGCTGATTTTCCCAATGCTTATTATTATTGTAACTTAATTTCCCAAAAATTCTATTTCAAGAATCCTGCTGAGTTAAGCAACTTTATCACCATGGTTTTTTGATGACTCCTGTTTTTTCTCAATATTCTGTTATACAAGCTATGCAATTGTTGAAAGGAATAGTAGAAAATCCAGTTTTAGTAACCTTTTCATAGACGGATATGGACCCAGTTCACAATATAGATCATAATAATTGTAATAAATTGAAATAACTGTTCTCGATCTGGGTATTCTTCAAACATGTAGACTTCAGTTTTCACAATTCTGCAAACAATATGTCCATCACAAAATATTTTGGGCGTTGATCCACATACCCAGACTTTGAAGTAAAGTAACCATTAATGTGACAGCTTACAAAAATGTATTTATACATTACAACCATCATGGAATCCTCAACTTTATAATTAACTTCTGTAAAAACCTCATGGATACATGTAGGTAGATTAAGATTAAATTCTCCATAGATATTTCAGAATGTGGGGTCAAACACATTTTTTTCCAAAATATATATGGCTTTACTTCCAGTCCTTTAAGGAGTTACATGTTCTACATCTGCATCCCCTTATGCTCCAATGTTCTTATCTGGAATTGAATCCAAAGTGTTGCACTGTCGTAATATTTATGAAAATTCTAAATACTGTATATTAAGTGCGTGGAAAAAAACTGAAAGGCTTTCATTTTACAGGAACTCTTTTTATCCTTTAATAGGAGAATGGCAAATTGCTTTTTATTTAGAAGCTTCAGATTTCCAAGGTGTTCCAACATCTATCTGCCAGGATTTTTTTTAAAACAGTGCTCTTATGCCAGTGTAAACCAATATTAAGTTTTTTGTGACAGTAAATTCAGAAGACACATTATTCTGGTCTTTAAAGTGTGTTTCTTTATGAGATTATTGCAGTCTGCAAAAGAAATTGGTCCTTCAAGTGTTGAACATTTGAAGACATCACCAGGAAAGCTCTTTCCCCTATAAACATGTTTCAGACAGGAAGGCCACACTGGTAAATTTCATGTACTTTCCATGAAGAGCAGCAAGGAAGCTCAGATATATAGAGCAACAAGGAAATCCTGACATGTTGAATACTTAAATACACTGCTCCAAAAAATGAAGGGAACAACACAATATAACTCCAAAACCTCTGTGAAATCAAACTGTCCACTTAGGAAGCAACACTGATTGACAATCAATTTCACATGCTGTTGTGCGCTTTCAACTTTGTACAGAACAAAACATTCAATGAGAATATTTCATTCATTCAGATCTAGGATGTGTTATTTGAGTGTTCCCTTTATTTATCCCAGTATATATGCAGTATATTATTTATCGCAGTATATATGCATGTATGTATGCAGATTTTTTTGTGGACCTAAGCTTAATTCCTTTGATTGTAGGCTTACAGGAAAAATCTAAGTAAATCCCATGATTGTTTGCTTAGTTCCTGGCAAGAGAAAAAACCATCCCTGTCAATCATCACTTGACAGCAGCAGTCAAGTATGGGATGCATGCAGGTGGTGCTTTTGAAAGAGCATTTCAAAATCTCCTGGATAAAAAAGAAAGAGTAATTAAGAGACTACGGTAGACTTGTTCAGAAACCTCCCCTTTTATTAAAGTCGGGAAGGAGGCGCCGTTTCTTCCACAAGTATTACGGTACTGACATGGGGCAGAAGAAGAGTGGAAAAGCATCGTTCGGGATGGGGGGGGGGGGCGGAACGTATATTCGTTACTGCAGCGAGCGGACGGGCGCGGGGGGGGGCTTTTCCTCGCTCCGCCCACCTAGTACTTCCCCCTCCCCTTACCTCTGCGTTGCCTCGGCGAACTGAGCAGATTGAAACTGCTGGGACAACTGGACGATTTCTTCCCACGTAGCGGCCATCGCAGCCCCAGATCTAGTCGGGGGGGAGGGGGGATGGTGGAGAGACGACGGAGATGGGAGAAAGGGGCGTGTCCAAAAGAAGGCTTGGAGAGTCACACGTCAGCTCAACGGAGCCATCCCAGCAACCGGCCGCGAGCAGGATCAATATTCCTCACGTCCTCGCGATAAAGGCGCTTCGGTTGGTGACAGCGCCACCTGCAGGAGAGACGGTCTATTAGGGCGGAGAGATAGCGGAGAATGCGGGTCTTGAGTTACTGCCATTCCCGATTCTGAAACCTGAGGAAATGTGACTCGTGGTCGTGGGTGTGCGGACACACACCCTTACTCTTTTGATTCTTGACGTTTCCGAAAATACACAGCCTGGAAGGATTTTTTTTTTTAAAAGTGAAAGAAGAAAACCGTCTCCGTATGCTGCAACCCTATTGGAATAAAATCTTTTTTTTAAAAACCAATACGCTTTTCCCGATGTTCGAGGAATGACTTTTTTTCCCTTTCCCCCTTACTTTCTCCCACTTTCCCCTTTTCCTTTCCCTAACTTTTCTGCTATTTACTTTTGTAATTTCTTTGTATGTTACATTATAAACTAATTTTAAAAAATTGTTAACCTGAGAAACAACTTGCGGGTCCGGGGCAAAGGATGGCACCCCACTCCCCTTCTGAATGTTTTAAGACAACCGTGGCAAAGTTCCTTGGCACGACGTTTTCTTTTCCCCAAAACTAAAAAAAAAGGGGGGGGGGAAGGGGGGGGGAGTCTTAATGTATTGTTTAGAATCCATAATTGACAGGTGGAGAACTCCACGGGAGTTAACCTGTACAGTACTCCTTTCACCCAGCTGGCCCTTAGCAGAAAGCTAAAAAATTCCAAATAACCCCCCCCCCCAAATAAACAAAAAATAAAAACAACCCAATGACAACAGCGGGAGACGGAACCTTTCGGCCTCCACGCTGCTGTCCCGTTTGCAAAACAGCAACACAACTGAGAAGGGCAGTGGTTATACGGAAGCTCTTCTAAAGACAGAGACAGAGACAGAGAGGAGGAGGAGAAGGAGAAGAGGAAGAAGAAGAAGAAGAGGAGGAGGAGAAGAGGAGGAGAAGAGGAAGGAGAAGAAGAGGAGGAGGAGGAGGAGGAGGAGGAGAAGGAGAAGAAGAGGAGGAGGAAGAGGAGGAATTGTTGACCTAAAGGAGCCTGGCAATTTCTGATGTATTGCAGCTAAATTGGCAATAAATAAATGCTGCTCCACAACTAAGACAATAGGGCTCAAGAGGGACATGGAAATGAGCCAGAACCAGGACAAATGGTATTTTTATAGATCCCCTAAAGATGCAGAAGAAGTACAGTCTCCTTCAAATCAATGTTTATGTCAGTCCATATCGTTTTGCTTGATGGAAATGTAGAACTGATATGTCATAGTCTTTTTCTGGAGAATTATCACTCCCAACATGTAGTCCTGGTGTCCTGGACTTTTTTTCCTTTAATTTTTTTTAATTAATTGTCTTTGTCTTACATATGGGACATACAGTACAGTCTATTTAGTAATCCTGGAGTTTCTAAGTGTTTCCCCATCTAATAGCTGTTCTGGCTTGATCATACTTCGTTTCTGATTCCAAATTATTGAAATAGTGGTATGAGATTTACCAACATGCTACATTTGTATTTGCCACAATTTCACTGTAGACACATAAAATTTAGCTACAATGTTGGTGGCAAGATGGTTATAACCTGAAAGAAGAATATTACTATAATATAATTATTCTATCCTTCCTGGGAGATGTTGTTTAGTTTAGTTTAGTTTAGTTTTATTGGATTTATATGCCGCCCCTCTCTGAAAATTCGGGGCGGCTAACAGCAATCATAAACAATATACAATAATAATCCAATACTAAAAGCGAATTAAAAACCCCTTAATATAAAAACCCCAAACATACATACAAACATACCATACATACGCCATACTACCCACCATCCCTCATCAACAATCTGACCTCCCCAGCACCTCCAGCAATGAATAGGAAAACGCGCCCCTTACTACCTCGCCTCAATCCCACCCCAACTCAACCCAACTAAATCTCATCCCTGAACACAAATTCAATCTCAAATGCAAACTCATCAATGCAAGAAGTTTAATCAATAAGTTATCAGAATTCCTCCTTCTAGTCGACACCAACTTATTTGACTTAATCTTTGTTTGCGAAACATGGTTGAATTGTTCCTTTCCTGACTCCATCATCACGCATAATAACTACCTGGTTCTCCGGTCTGACCGCGAATTCCGCAGAGGAGGTGGTGTAGCCATTTCTATAAAAGCTCACTCAATCTAAAAAACATTCAAGTAGCACACGATCTATCCCTTCCTGAAACCTTAATCTGCGATCTTTCCCTCATCACTACTCTCCGCTTTTTACTGTGCTACAGAGCTCCAAACTATGACACTACCCATGCATCAAAATTAACCTCCCTACTAACATGGGCATCCTCCTGCCCCTATCCCATCATCTTCCTAGGTGACCTTAACCTACCACACATCAACTGGACACTAAATGAATGCTCCACTGAACCCATACATACCACCATTTATAACACCGTCACCAGCCTGGTACTAGAACAACTAGTATCTAACAATACCAGACTCAACAACTGTCTCGACCTCATCTTCTGTAACAGCAAAAGTGCTATTTATAGACTGCATATTATAGAACCCTTCTCCAACAGCGACCATAGTATGATCAACTTCAACCTCAACCTACACTATCATAACACTCAACAGAACAACACGGCACCTAAGTACAATTTCAGGAAAGCCAACTACGAACTCATAGACGCCAATCTCTCACTAATCAATTGGCATTCCTTGTTCTCCAACTGCATCACCATTGATGAACTTTACAACATGTTCTTACACCAAATTAATAATCTCATAAATCTGCATGTCCCAATTACCTCTCCTAGAAGAAAACAAAAAAATAACATTCCTGTCTCAATAAGGAAACTTCAAACCAAAAAAAGATCCCTCTGGCGTAGAAACAAAAAAGGTCCAGTAACCAACTTTAAAAGCCGCTACAGAAGCATATGCCAACAAATAAAAGCAGAATGTCTCAACTACCACAGTGAACAAGAGGAAAACCTCCTACGCTCCAAATCTAACCGTGCCTTCTACAACTTCGTCAACAACAAACTTAACGACTCCAGACCTATTCCACCTCTCGTAGGACCACACAACATAGAATACCACGATGACCCATCCAAAGCTAACCTCTTCAACTCCTTTTTTGGCTCCGTTTTTGTTAACAGTAATGGCTCATCCCCCCTCTTCGCAAACTGCACTTCTAACTCATTAAACAACCTAACCCAAATCATCTTCACTACAGACCACGTTGAAAAAGCAATCCGTGATCTCAAACCTTCCCTATCTGCTGGACCAGATGGTCTTTGTGCATACTTCTTAAGAAAACTTTCTTCTGCCATAGCTGAGCCCTTAAGCATTATCTTCCAAAAATCCTTCAGGACCAGTACTCTCCCCAAGCTGTGGTCTAAAGCAGTAGTCATCCCCATCTTCAAAAAAGGAGACCCATCACTAGTTGACAACTACAGACCAATATCTCTATGCTGCGTTTCTTGTAAAATCATGGAATCAATCATAAATCAATCAATTACCCTTTACCTAGAATCTAATAACTTACTATCAAAAAAACAATTTGGATTCAGAAAGAAACTATCCTGCAACCTACAACTACTTCACTGCAAAAACATCTGGACTACCCACCTTGATCAAGGAAAATCCATCGATGCAATTTATATCGACTTCTGCAAAGCCTTTGACTCAGTGGTTCATGACAAACTTCTCCTAAAACTCAAATCCTATGGCATCTCAGGATTCCTCCACAACTGGATTACTGCATTCCTGTCAAACAGGCAACAAGTTGTCAAAATCGGAAGCGCCATTTCCTCCCCTGTCCCTGTCAAAAGCGGCGTTCCCCAAGGCAGCGTACTAGGTCCTACTCTTTTCATCCTATACATCAACGACCTCTGCGATAATATCGCAAGCAACTGTGTGCTCTTTGCCGATGATGTGAAACTTTTCAACACCACTGACAACACACTCACTCTCCAAAAAGACCTTGACTATGTTTCAGATTGGTCTAACATCTGGCAACTTCGAATCTCAACCAACAAATGCTCTACCCTCCACATCGGCAAAAAGAACCCAAACCTCATATATGAACTAAACAAACAAATTCTCACAGCAAACCCACACTCAGTAAAAGACCTCGGAATACTAATTTCAAATGACCTAAGTGCTAAAGCCCACTGCAACAATATCGCCAAAAAGGCTTCCAGAGTTGTAAACCTGATTCTACGTAGCTTCTGCTCTGGCAATCTCACACTACTGACCAGAGCCTACAAAACCTATGCCAGGCCCATCCTCGAATATAGCTCATCTGTCTGGAACCCTCACCACATCTCAGACATCAACACTCTCGAAAACATCCAAAGATATTTCACCAGAAGAGCCCTCCACTCCTCCACCCGAAACAGAATACCATACGAAAACAGACTAACTATCCTGGATCTCGAAAGCTTAGAACTGCGGCACCTAAAACACAATTTAAGTATTGCCCACAAAATCATTCGCTGTAATGTTCTTCCGGCCAACGACTATTTCAGCTTCGACCGCAACAACACAAGAGCATGCAACAGCTTCAAACTCAATGTTAATCGCTCCAAACTTGACTGTAAAAAATATGACTTTAACAATCGAGTCATCGAAGCGTGGAACTCATTACCGGACTCAATAGTGTCAACCCCCAACCCCCAACATTTCTCCCTCAGACTCTCCACGATTGACCT
This sequence comes from Erythrolamprus reginae, assembly GCF_031021105.1. Lineage (NCBI taxonomy): Eukaryota > Metazoa > Chordata > Lepidosauria > Squamata > Dipsadidae > Erythrolamprus > Erythrolamprus reginae. Next base: position 290,974,767 of record NC_091950.1, on the reverse strand, counting down.
CTCCAGGTTCCTAAGAGGCCAGTAAGGGGCGTACATAAGTGCACTGATGTGCCTTTCGTCCCCTGTCCAATTGTCTTTCCTTTCCCTTTTATCATATATATTCTTTCCTTCCCACCCACTTATCTTCCTCTTTACTTCCTATCTTTACTTCCTATCTTTTGTATATCACTTAATGTCTATTCTCTTTCATATGTATTGTATATTGGACAAAGAATAAATAAAAAAATAAATAAATACAATTGTAAAGGCCTAGGGGGAGGAAGGAATCTTAATTCCCCCATGCCTGGCGGCAGAGGTGGGTTTTAAGTAGCTTGCGAAAGGCAAGGAGGGTGGAGGCAATTCTAATCTCTGGAGGGAGTTGGTTCCAGAGGGCCGGGGCCGCCACAAAGAAGGCTCTTCCCCTGGGTCCCGCCAAGCGGCATTGTTTAGTTGACGGGACCCGTTGTTAGTTGTGGTGGAGAAGACGGAGGTGTGGGGAGACGAATTCAATAAACATTTATGTTCAGATATACTATCAATAGAAATTGTCAAATATATATATATATATATATATATATATATATATATATATATATATATATATATATATGTTTTCGTAAATTTTCACGGGTATATGTATGTAGATTGTTCTGAGTTCGGGTTTTGCCCTGTGTAATGTTTTGCATGTCTATGCGAAACGTCGCATAGACATGCAAAACATTACACAGGGCAAAACCCGAACTCAGAACAATCTACATATATATATATATATATATATATATATATATATATATATATATATATATATATATATATATATATATATATAAAAATAATTATAAACTATAATTATAAATGTTCCCTATGCATATAGAGATTCTCAGTCATCCAGGTCATGGTTAGCCCAAAAGATGCTTTTTCAGGTGGCAACTGGATTTTCTTGGGGGGGGGGGGAAATGTTTCGCTATTCATCCTAGAACAGTGTAGGCAAATCTTTTCAGCATGCATGGGGAGAAGTGCTAGAAACCAGAAGAGCAGCCCCCCCCCCCCCGGCACACCTGTGCAGGATCACTGGAAACCGGAAACTGGAAGAGCAGAAGAAGGAAGAGAAGAAGGAAGGGAAGAAGGAAGGAAGGAAGGGAAGGAAGGGAAGAAGGAAGGAAGAGAAGAAGGAAGGAAGGGAAGAAGGAAGAGAAGAAGGAAGGAAGGGAAGAAGGAAGGAAGGGAAGAAGGAAGAGAAGAAGGAAGGAAGGGAAGAAGGAAGGAAGGGAAGAAGGAAGGAAGGGAAGAAGGAAGAGAAGAAGGAAGGAAGGGAAGAAGGAAGGAAGGGAAGAAGGAAGAGAAGAAGGAAGGAAGGGAAGAAGGAAGGAAGGGAAGAAGGAAGGAAGGAAAGCCCAGTTGCTTCCTGAAAAAGCACCTTTGGAATATCTTCATTGTGGATAAGGATGAGACAATTGCAATTTCACAAAGGATGTATGACTGAAAAACGATTCAGGGTTGTGACAATGGGCTCTCAATGGAGCAGTGAAATGAACAGTTTATTCGTTTTATTAATTGCTTAGGTATCACTTAATGTTATTTTGCACTTCATGTAGTTTATGCAGTCATCCCTCTGAATGATCCTTACTCTCTAAGCTTTGTGTAAAATTAAAAAGGCATTATGGGAAACTAAAATAGTTTAGAATATAGAGAACATCAAATATATCTTACATAAGATCCTTTCAAGCCTGGAGAGAGTTACCAGATATCTGTACAGATGAAAATAAGGATACATGAGGCACAAAAAGAGAACATAGTATATCGAACATTCTTGGCACTCATAACAAAAATTACAGTGAAAAACAGAAAAAAACACTTAGATCTACATTTAGATGAAATAACTTTTTCTAACATCAGAAAGACTGGTTTTTCAATCACAATATTTTCCAAACCTTTATTTTCCAAGAATATATGCCAGCAATAGAATAGACAATGACATGCTTTTCAAATTTGGCCATAGGAACATATAAGTCATGTGGTCAACAGATTACAGTGATTGAAGATTTGAAGTGTCTGGATTGAAATTGATTACAGGAACTAAATTGAATAATGTAAATCTAAATTATTGAATCAACAGACATGAAAGAAAGGAATAGATAATTTACTAGGTCACAAGATATAAAAGTTTGAATGACTGTGTAAAAAAGTTCCTCTCCCACCCCTAAAATGCTCAAAATACTCAGAAACCTGGATAGTTTATTTGTTTCAATCAAGTTTAAACCAGATCTGAATTGCTACATTAGAATCTAATCTAGAAAGCGGTGTCATTTCGCTGGGAGCTAATCTATGATTTATTAATTTAGTTCAGTTGCATGCTTCAATGGCTTTTGCATTGGATGACAATCTTAATTAATAAACTTACTGCCAATTCTTTTAGCATATTCTAGCTAATTCATACCTAGGGTCAAACTTGAGCTGTCCTTGGCAAAAAGCGTATTCAGCTAAATCGCAGCTCAGAGGGAAGGTAAAGCAAATTTAAGTATTAAAGTTCATATACCCTCCATACACACTTCATATATATTACTCACTGAATGCTAAGAATGGATGCAGTTTGCTGGCAATGTTACAAGATAACAATGTCAAACCAAAATTGCAAGGGGTATTCTAAATTTAAAAAATACTAAAAGGAATGATGGGAGAGAAAATGATTACCAAGATGCAAGGCAGATTACAGACAGTCCTCAATTTACAACAGGTCATTTAATGACCATTCATAGTTACAACTGACTTATGACCATTTTTCACACAACCACTGCATCATCCCCATGGTCATGTAAGCAAAAATCAGCACTTGGCAACAGATTCATATTTATGATGGTTGCAGACATGACTTTCTGAGAAGCCAGATTTATTTGACAACCATGTGACTCACTTAACAACTGCACTGATTCACTTAACCACTGTGGCAAGAAATGTCGTAAAATGGGTCAAAACTCACTTAACAAATGTCTTGCTAAACAACAGAAATTTTGGAAATTGTGGTCATATGTCGAGGACTGCTTGTACTGAGTTTGGGTTTTAAGCTTTCTTTTATGCTTCATATTTAGCCTTCTTTTTCCCCCCTGATAGGTTCAAGTTCAAACCATTGGTGACAAGGGGCGAGGAGGAGAGGGAAGGTCTTAACTTTGAATGGTCATTAATTCATCCTAAGGTGAGGACTACCTGTAAGTACATAGCAGCATTTTAAGATTTGGCTTTTTTTCAGGGGATATATATTATATTTATTTGGAGTATAAGATACACTGGAGTATAAGATGTACCTTAGTTTGGGGGGAGGAAAATAGGAAAAAAAATCTACCTGCCAGGAATTCATCTGGCTAGCATCTTTAGTCTGATCAGCTTCAGCAATTTTTTTTAATACCCTGTTTCAGGCTGAAAAAAGTCTTTGGAGCGAGTAAGAATGAAAACAAGCCTGCAAAGACTTAGGGCTGCAAAAAACCTTCTTTGGAGGGAGTAGCAATGAAAAAATCCTGCAAGATGGGAAAATGTTGGGAAGATCATTAGCACCTCATTAGGGCTGGGAAAAAAGCTTAGAAAAGCTGCATTTAGAGTCTAAGATGCACCCAAATTTGCAGCCTCTTTTAGGGGGTGAAAAAGGTGCACCTTATACTCCAAAAATACGGTAATCCTTTTCTGAATACGTGTGTGTGTGTGTGGGGGGGAACCCATAAATACTGAATCAGTTGAAAAGAGATCAGCCCAGTTTATTTTGATCACTGTCAACAGTATTAACACAATCCTTTAATCCCATGGCTCAAAATAAATCATTCACTACTATCGGGGGTCCTTTGACATGCATTCATGTGTATATCCCAGATTAGATTACAGATCACAAAGAAACATGGGGCATCTAAGCGTTGCTTCAAGGGATGTTCTTTTTAATCAAGACCCTATTATTTAGTGCAGATCTCATTTTTAATGGGAAATATGATAGACTGCTTCTTATATGTAAATATGCCAAGTCTCTTTCTTTTAGCTTCTTGCCATCTAAATCTTTGGCAGCTGTAAGCAAGCAAAATAACATGTTTTGTTATTTAATTTGGCTGCAACACTTTAAAAGGAAATGTTTGGGCAAAAAATATTTTCAGCTTCAAACGGTTACTTACACCATTTTTTGTGGCGCGATGGATCAAGACTTTAATATTTTTATAAGTTCAAACTCTATTCAGGGCTATCAATCCCAGATCACAAATGCACTCTTTCAAGAGATTGAAGTCCCCCACCACACCCAGCCAGAGGGACTAAGAAATTATTTAAAATATTTAAACAACTTCAAACTGTACAGCTCCTCCTCAGGTTACGATCACACGTGAGCCCAAAATTTCTGTTGTTATGTGAGACATTTGTTAAGGGAATATTGCCCCATTTTATAACCTTTTAAAACCACAGTTGGTAAATGAGTCATTGCAGTCGATAAGTAAGTAACCTGGTTGTTAAGTGAATCTGGATTCCCTATTGACTTTGCTTATCAAAGGGTTGCAAAAAGTGATCACATGGCCTTGGAATACGTCGAGGTCTACCTGTATTTCAGTTCATTATGTCCCATCTAACCCCTTTGGTTTCTAAACATTGGGTAAGTTGCCCATTTCTCTGCCCCAATTCCAAGACACCTTAAACCACAATGATGGATCATTTCTTTCCTGTTCTGTTTTTAATCAAAGGCCTTCTTGTCTATTATTGAATGAAACAAAATACCACCACTGCAATCCTAGGAACCTATTGTGATGATGCAGTTGGCTGGGATTTGAATAGTAGAGGAGCACCAGTAGTGGATTCCAAAGACAGTTACTCCATTGCATGGTTTAAGCATCTGTGCACGCATTCAATGCTTCTGGGTGGGTGGAGCCTCCCATCACCACTGCTACCAGTTCACAGAACTGGGCAGAACCGGGAGCAACCCACTGCTGAGGAGCACCCTATGGCATCTGCGTCAGGAAGTGTCTTTATGTCCACCCAGTCATAACATTTTCTCTTAGCTCACCAGTTTGTTAATACCCTGTTATTGGTTACTTTACTAAGATAGATTATTGAGAATGCTGAATTGCATGAATCAAACTCAATAATTACAAAATGAAGGTGGATTATTTTCCTGCTCTAGGGGAATTGCATAATTCTCTTCAAAATAAAGTTCTGTTCCAGCCTTTGAATAAGTTTGAACTACGGTGAAAGGCTACTGTTGTGCTAATTAAGACAATAATGGGTTAATAAATTACTGTAGGCTTTTCTGGAGGAAGAGTAGTAAAGAAATAAAAAGATTTGCAGTATGCAAAAAACCCCCTATAAACTGGAGGGGAAATGTTGCTTATGGTTTTATTTACCGTGGTTTATGCTTTTGCCTTTACTTTCATATCTCCTGAAAGCAATATTACTGAACTCAAGACGAAAAGCAGGATAAATATTTTTTAATTTTTATATTTCAACCCTATATCAAGACAATATTGCTTATTTGGTTTTAGTTTGGTTGTTATTGGAAAGCAGCTGTTGTGCATTGTATACCATGATCACTAGTTGCATACGGTAGTGTTGTTAATGACCTATAAAGCCCTACATGGCATCGGACCAGAATACCTACGGGAGTGCCTTCTGCCGCACGAATCCCAGCGGCCGATTAGGTCCCACAGAGTTGGCCTTCTCTAAACAATGTAGTCAGGCAGGACCTGGGGGAAGAGCCTTCTCTGCGGCGGCCCCGGCCCTCTGGAATCAACTCCCCCTGTAAATTCAAATTGCCCCCACCCTCCCCGTCTTCCACAAGATGCTCTCTACATGGGGCTACCTTTGAAAAGTGTTCAGAAACTTCAGATCGTGCAGAATGCAGCTGCGAGAGCAGTCATGGGCTTACCTAGGTATGCCCATGTTTCACCATCACTCCGCAGTCTGCATTGGCTGCCGATCAATTTCCGGTCACAATTCAAAGTGTTGGTTATGACCTTTAAAGCCCTTCATGGCATTGGACCAGAATATCTCCGAGACCGCCTCCTACCGCACGAATCCCAGCGACCGATTAGGTCCCACAGACTGGGCCTTTTCCGGGTCCCGTCAACTAAACAATGTCGGTTGGCGGGCCCCAGGGGAAGAGCCTTCTCTGTGGCAGCACCGGCTCTCTGGAACCAACTCCCCCCAGAGATTAGAACTGCCCCTACTCTTCCTGCCTTCCGTAAACTCCTTAAAACCCACCTTTGCCGTCAGGCATGGGGGAATTGAAACATCTCCCCCTGGGCACGTTTAATTTATACATGGTATGCTTGTGTGTGTGTCTGTTAGTATATGGGGTTTTTAAATCTTTAAATATTTTAATTAATTGGATTATTTATGATTTGTTTCACTTGTTGTGAGCCGCCCCGAGTCTTCGGAGAGGGGCGGCATACAAATCCAAATAATAAATAAATAAATAAATGTTAAAGACTCACCTGTGCCACCAGGCATGGGGGGATTAACTCCCCCCTCTCTTCTGACTATAGCACTTGAGAATGGTACGACTTTGTTGCATTGATTGTTTTTAATATTAAGGGGTTTTAATTCTACTTTTATTAATTGGATTTGTATTATTGTTTACTGTATTTATTGTTGTTGTGAGCCACCCCAAGTCTTCGGAGAGGGGCGGCATACAAATCTAATAAATTAAATTAATTAAATATGCCTTGAAGTCAATTGTGGCTAATTCAACAACAGGACTTAATGTGAATTGAGTCTATGGCATGAATTATAGGAGGTATGTCTGTATTTTGGATTGGCACCTTCTATGGAGCAACTGGAGAGACAGTAGCTATATAGGAGGTAAGTATGAAATGCTTTACTGTATTTTGGCCACCTAATGTGAAGGAAGGACTCACTGGAGAAGAGTCCAATGCTGGGAACGATTGAGGGCAAAAGAAGAAAAAGGCAGCAAAGAATGAGGTGGCTGGATGGAGTCACTGAAGCAGTCGGGGTGAACCTAAATGGACTCTGGGGGATGATAGAGGATAGGAAGGCCTGGAGGAACATTGACCATGGGGTTGCGATGGATCGGACATGACTTTGCAACTAATAACAACAATTTTTTTAAAAACTGAGCCAATTGGTTTAGGGATTAAGACCCGAAGCTACAGAGTGGGAGTGCCTAAATTCTAGTCCCTTTTTAGCCATGAAAAACAGCTGGGTGACCCTCATTCTTACTCAACCCATCTCACAGGATTATTGTTGGGAAAATAGGAGGAGGAAAGTGTGTTGGATATGGTTGCCATTTTGAGGTATTTGTACAAATAAAAGCGGAATATAAACAAACACACTTGCCCAAATGTGGACTTGGACACAGAAAAGACCTCAGTATGAATATATGAATAATTTACAATAAAATGAGAGCTTTGGTTTTGGAAACACTGAAAATACTGCTAAATGACAAGCACGAGAAAATAATATCACCATAATACTGCAATAGATAATTTAGCTTAGCAACTAAACATTTAATGCAAATGTACCCTTGATAGATATTGTTAGTAGATACTGCATATATACTGAACACAACTGTTTTGTATGCAACCCTTCCCTGTGTCTCTGTTTTTCTTTACTTTTCTGGTAGAAAAGGGATAATATATATTCCAACTGAAAAATTGTACACTTTTAGGTCAGTGATGGCGAACCTTTTTTGGTTTGCGTGCCAAAAAGTGTATGTGTGTGTGTGCTAGCATGTGTACAGGTGCACCCACCACCATGCATAAACCCCTGCACTGCTCCCCACGCATGCGCACAGGCCTTTCTGAAGCCTGGTAGGTTAAAAAAAATCCCAAATGGGCAAACCGGAAGTTCAGGAAAACACATTTCCTGTTTGCCCATTGTGCTGTTTTTTGCATTCTGGGGCTTCAAGACGCTTCTCTGAACCCTCCGGAGAACAAAAAACAGCAAATCAGAAGTGCATTGGGGATTTTTTTTTTGCCTCCGCTGTTCAGGGAAGCTTTCCTGAAGTGTCCAGTGGATAAAATGACCTTTTCCAAGCCCGAAAATCAGCTAGCCAGCATGCACATGCACACTGGAGCTGAAACATAGCATTTATTCTATTCTTTCACTGATATATTTTATTCCTATTTCTTCTCTTCTATTCTTTCTTAGATATATTTTACTATGAGTATATCCTCTATAACCTTCATTATATATTTACTATATGTATACCCAATATAACTCTCATTGTGCAATGGACAAAATCAATAAATCAAAGTCTCATGTGCCCTCTGATATGGGTTTGTGTGCCACCTGTGGCACTCATGCCATAAGTTCGTCATCACGTTTTTTAGGCAGTGAAGGGCTACCAAAATTTTTACTACCACACTGTGGGCGTGGCTTATACAGGAAGCCCTGCATTTTCTTTCAACAACTTTCAGTGCAAATTGGGTGCTTTGGGGTGGAGCTCCATTTTCGTTACCCCACTGCATTCCACCCCTGTCCAAGCAGCAGTCCACCCCTGGTTTTAGGTCATTATTTTATTTTTGGTTTTGGTTTTAAATCAAACCTTCTTGCATGTTTCCAGATAAACTTTGGGTTTGTTTTGTTATATTTTCTTGCAAAACTCTATCAGAGTGGTTTAGAAAAAGGAAGAAAAACTGCTGTTATATGAAGAATTAACTTGAAAGTGTATATTTCCAACTTTCTATCTGGAACACATGCTGTGAGCTAAGCGATCTGAGATATCAAGGGACTTATGTTCATTTCAGTTACTTATTAATTCAGACTTGTTTTTCACATTTTAATATGCTTGTAAAAATAAGAGTTATTTTTCTAAATTACAGTTTTGTGTAAAATGGGGACAGGGGAGGAGGCAAGAACCAGAACGGATAGTTTTGAGAACAAATGGAGGTTTGCAAACACATGGGACAAATTGAAATTGGGGGCAGTGTATGTGGGGGTAATTTTTCTTGTGGTTTTTTTTGTAATTTGCTCCCTTGGATCATTTTCTTTTGCTTTTTAAATTAATGCCATATTTATTTAAAACCAATTACAGTATTCCCTGCCTATCATAATATTCCTAGAATATACAGATCAAAACCTTATTTATTGAATCCCTAATAGTTCAATCACTTTATGGCTGCCCTGTAGCTTTTGAAAGTACTAGCAGAATTGTAGATAATTCAGGTGACTTTCCTTCTTTTTTGCAATTGTAATTCTACCTGTGTTTACATTTGTTTCCTATTTTTAGAAACCTGATTAGATGAAACTGTGCTGCTTTGAACTCTGGGGAAAAAAAACTCTGATTGTGGAAAGGTTGCCCTGAAGACATCACAGATAACCAAAAGAGAAGAGGGTATTATTTAGTAAGAAGAAATGACCATGTGAAATTGTTAATAGCCAGGTTATAATAAGTAAAGCGGCTAATTGGGTGACATCCAAAGCAGATTGGGAAATGACATTTTAATTAATTTCTTTTTATGGCTGTCTTGGCCTGTCCACATAAACTGTTTTCAACTTAGTAGATATAATTATTTTACAATTGGTAAACATAGAGGTCTTCTGTATGGCTGGGGTTCGTGTGGGTGCATGCCATTGTAATACCCCATTTACTGAAAATTTATTGAGTCCCTGATGATGCCAACAGAGTGCAGTTAGGGTGGAATGTACATCTGGAGAATTGGGATGGAGGGAATCTCAGCAAAAACACCAGTTGTTCCTGCCATAGAGAAGCCCAAAATAAGGGACTGTGCAATCCTGGACTGGATTAGGGAGATAGGATGGGATAGGATAGATAGGATAGGATAGGATAGATCAGGATAGGTTAGGATAGGATAGATAATTCAGAGTAGCCACATCTTAGAATCTCTATTAAGTTAGAAGGTTATAGCTTTAGTCTGGCAAGATTCTGTTTGTTTGATGTAAACAAATAAAAAAATAATTAAATTTCACAGTGTTATCTTTGGGTTTGAGCCTGATAGCACTGCATAGTCCAATATTTGTATGTATAATTCTTACCTGATTTGACATCATTGACATAATGGAATTTTTTTTGTTCAAAAACCAGTCATACCCAACATTATTAAAATATTTAAACATTTCTTGTTTTTTTCTCTTACTGGTAAAAGTTGTTTTTTTGTAATATTTCCCAGATATTCTTGTAGACACTTATTCAACCATATTGCTTGTCTTCTTTCCGGGCAAAGCAGCTACAGCTTATGTTGAGTTGATAAGAGCTGGGGTGGCACAGTGGTTAGAGTACAGCACTGCAGGCTACTTCAGCTAACTGCTAGCTGTAGTTCAGCAGTTCAGATCTCACCACTGGCTCAAGGTTGATTCAGCCTTCTATCCTTACAAGGTCAGTAAAATGAGGACCCAGATTGTTGGGAGCAATATGCTGATTCTGTAAACCACTTAGAGAGGGCTGTGAAAGCACTATGAAGTGGCATATAAGTCTAAATGCTATTGCTATAAAGAATATAAAGATTATAGACAGACGAAGTAAACTGCTGGTATGTTCTTTTCTTGTCTTTTTATAGAAAGCTTTTTAAAAAAAGAAAAGTCCGCTCCAGGACCCATCTATTATCAGATGAAGCAGGCAAGGGCAATCACTGAATGTCACAGACAATTGATGGCTGGTCTTCTGAACATTCTCTGCCAAATGAAGTGGACAGAGCATAGTACCACCATCCAAAAAGTAAGAATACATACAGAATAAAGATAAAAGCAGTAAAGGTACATGCATAATACTGTTTTTATAGTGAAAAAACAAAGCGGGATAACAATAATTTTCTGGAAAGGCTTATAAGCTGTGCGCAGATTTCTCCATTTAAAAGACATAGCCATGAGGCGGTAGGAATTTTACACTGGATAATGAGAAATAATAAATGTTTGACATTTTTGTCTTTATGCCTAATATTTATTTTTAAATTTCTAGCTTCCAAAATATAGTGTGAAAGAAGAAAAGAAAACAAAAAGGAAGGAAATATGGATAGACAAATGCTACTACAGTATTTTGAGAAGCGCATGGAATTTTGGGAAATATGGAGAGTCCTTCATGGTATGAGTCCAAAATATCTAAGGAGCTGTCCACCAATGGGGTTGGCTTGTTCGATTTGCTCCAACAGAAAAGGTCTACCAAAGAATTTCAGCTGTCAGGATCTAGTAAAAGAGCTTTTTCTGTGGTATCCTCTGCTCTTTGGAATATTTTTACCCTGGAGGTGAGCTCAGCCCCCAAGTTCCTAAAACCTGGCCTGCCAGCTGGCCTGGAGCCATAATAGGGTGTGTAATGATGATGGTGACTTATGGGGTAGAGAGGGGATCTCTCTCCTTGTGTGACCTGTCCTTTGGTGTTTGGTCTTTATTTAAACTTCCTATATTTTAATTTTTTTGCATTATCTTTTTTTAAAAAATATTCCTTTTGCAGCAACCTAGAGTTATTGCAAAAGGGAGATGGATGGCATATAAATTTAACACACACACACACACATACACACAAACCACACACACACACACACATTGCCCTTAATGTAGACTTCTGAAGGTAACATTGAAGACTATCATTTTATTATGATTGTTGCTGAAATAAGTAATTTCATTGCACCTATAACAAGAAATACTTCATTAAAAACTTAAGTTAAATCACATATCTGCTCTTCAAAATTGGGACCCAGGTTCATGGCTTATCACTAAACAAATTAAATGTGGCATGGGAGTCCAAGTTCTGAACTGAGGCTTTATAATTAACATTGCCATCTCCTTCAGGTTAATTGAGAAATTAGCTGTCCCTGTTAGTAATTTCTAAAGATTGCCCGGGTAGCTCATTTTCCAAGCTGCGTTTTGGATATCAAAGTTGGTTAACTCATATGGTCCCTTCTTCTTTTACATTTGTAGAATTTTTCTGAGGAAGAAAAAGTGAAGCATGCTTTTTCAAACTTTCACTGAAAGCCAGCCAAACATTTTCCGTCAACTTTGAAAGACATCCAAAATGCCAAAATGTGATGTCCCTTGGAGCAATTACCTGTGGTTTTCTCTAACTCTATACAATTTATCAACTCAATAAAACAACATATACCTATGTGCAGTTCTAAGTCACTAAGCAAAGGGAAAATAACATATAACTAATTTCTACCACTGCCTGTTATTCCAAAACAGGACTTTTTATCATTTCTGCAAAAATATGATGTACATTTTAGTAACTATTATATGGATATTATTTTTGCTTTCCTGATTTCATTTCTTTCCTTATATTTTGACAGTGAACTCTAGATGGCAGCACAGATGAGTGGATATTGAATGATGGAAAAAACACTTGCTTTAAGGAAGTGTACTCAAACATTATGATAAATATTGTCCACTTTATCAATAGATACACTGTGTGTGTGTATGTGTATACATACATACATTTATACATACATACTTATATGTTTATGTATACATATGTATGTGTATACATACATACATACATGTGTGTGTATGTATATATATGTGTGTGGGTATGTATATGTATATGCACACACACACATGTTTTTTGCTAGTCTCCCTTAATTTAAAAAAAATCAGCACACACACACACACACACACACATACTGACACACACACTATATCCATTGATCGATCTATCTATCTATCTATCTATCTATCTATCTATCTATCTATCTACCTACCTACCTACCTACCTACCTACCTACCTACCTACCTACATACATATATATATATTACATGTTTTTGCTGAATTTGAAAATTAAAGCAAACTATCATAGATCTATTTCGGCCTTATTTTGGCCTCATCAGCTAGCCATACCCTCACTGGGACTTGAATACACACACACACACACACACACACACACACACATAAATCAAATAAATAAATAAATAAATAAATAAATAAATACATACATACATACATACATACATACATATACACATAAGCCTAAGCCTATTCGGGTCTTTTCCCGTGTAAGGTTGATAGACTCCTTGCGACCTTTTGACGAGGTCCCACTCGTCATCTTCAGGCTGTTGTCTTCAGCTTTGTGCCCAGGCGAACAAAGTGTGGTCTGAGCTGCCATCCCTCTATAAATACTGCTGAGGGGGTGTGGAGTGCTGGCTCAGCTGCTGCAAATGGGTTGGTTGGCTGGTAAACATCCTGATTAGTTGGTGGGATAACTCCTTGAATAATTGATGCAGTTGATGTATGCAGATTAGTTGATGTTTTCAGATTAGGGATGACATCCTGAGCAGTTGTGGCAGTTGATGCCTGCAGACTGGTCAGCTGTTTTGTAATGTTTGTTTGTTTATGTTTATTGGATTTGTAATGTATATCTGTGGTATAAGGTTTTGGTTTGGCTCCGAGTTGGTGGTCTGGCTATGTGTTTATGGCATGTGTCTATTTACTTTGTGTTTGTGTCAGAGGAGGGTGCAGCAGTTGGAGGCACCACTGTGGTTTGGCTTCTGGGTGGTGGTTGTATTTTGTCTGTGGGTTGGGTATGGGTTTGGGTCTGGTGAGAGGCCTTTTGTTAGGGATTTTACTTGGAACCCTGACAGTTGACCAAACCTGTTCCAGCATGCTCTTGCATCTATTCTGCATGTGCTTGAGTATGTCCTGAGAAATCTTTTTATTTCCTGGTAATTTATTGCATTCACAGTGTGGATATAACAGTTAAATTATTAGCTAGAAATATTCTTCTTTACCATGTCATAGGTTTTTTTAAAAATAAGAGAATCTCCCACACTTTTTGTTCATTTTATTAATGACATTATATTAAAATGTAAAGTTACAATACAGTATAGATTGATAAAAAAACATTCATTCTGAAGGGATAGCAAGATTCAGAGTTACGACTACTTAGCTTTTCTGTGAGACAATACAATGCATGAAATATATGGAGTCGTTGTAGGCAATAGGTGGCCATGTAAGTCTTGTAAATAAATAAATGAACAAAGTGGCAAAGCTGCTCATAAATTAACCATTTTAAATCACAGATGGTAACCTACTGCTAAGTAAAGCAGGAATAGGAAATTTTGTGCATAGACAGAACTCTTCTATACTTACCGATTCACCAGCAGAAATGACAGTATTGACAAAATACCCAGATAGTTAACTTTTTGTTATGACTGAGTCCATGATCTGTATGACATGCTTTCATTTTCATCATTCTCATCTCCACCCGTCTCTCTCCTACAGTAGACATTGTAGAAGAGCAATGATAGTCAATGGTAGCCAAAAAACAGAGATCTGATACTGTACTACCTTTTCTAAGTAACAGATTTTGCAAACTGCAGTATAAAAAGCATAGCATGCTAAAGCTGCAATTTCCAATGAAAAACTCACTCTTCATAAAACAATCTCAACAGAGCAGAACCAAATGCCATTCAAGGCCTCAAGAATAACTGTAGATTCCCATTTCTGTTTATTTCTATTGGTTTTTTAAAAAGTTAACAACAAAAATAAAAAAAGGAGCAGAATACAAAGGTAAGAGTAATTGAGATACATATATTGTGAAAGAGAAGGGTAAAAGAACACAAAAAGTATTTTAAGAAAAAATATGAAAAGAAATGATATTTGAATTATAACAATGTAAAGTTTTAATTCAATATATACTTGTCTAATGCAAAATTATTAACGTGCATACATATACTTCTAATATATTTATAAGACTAGTTATTTTATACCTTCTGTATTTTGCATAAATGAGTCTCATATTTCATTGCACTTGTCTATACAATGTCTGTGTCCTTAGGTAATCTGCTCACATGGCAAGTGCAAGCAGGTTTTCAATTCATTGATTAAACAGAACCATAATATATTTTCCAGTGCTAAAATATTAGTTTCTTAGCCATAGTAAGGACAGTCCAATTGTCAAATTCCATGTTTTATATCTGAACATTTTATTTTTGTTGCACAGTCATATTAATGTAATAGACTACTTTCTCCCAAAACACCTATCCCACAGTAAAGGGCACTGTGGAAACATATTTCATGTTTGATTACATCTCCAACTAAATGCTGGTTTTGACAGTCCTTTTCTATACAATTGTAATAATTGTTTGGATTTATAGCCCCAAAATTCTTTAAAAAAACCCTTTTTGTAAGTCATAATTTCAGTTCTATTGACACTCTTGCTGTAGAAGTTAAGCCACTCTCCCATTTTCTTGAGAATATAAGAAGTTCTAGTTATTTCTTCCATTCATTTCTTAACATCTGCATATCACATTGACTTATAGATAATAAATGTCTATAAAAACTAACAGTTTTTTTTTAGTTTTAAAGAATTTAGCAAGTTGTTCTAGTATCTCAGTTGCCTCCGAAGCTGGTCCAAACAGCAATGTTAGCAAATGTAATTTTAAAAATGCCACTACAGTGGTACCGCTAGATACGAGTTGCTCCACATGCGAGTATTCCAAGTTACGAGCTGCGACGTGAGCGAAATTTTTGTTCGACACCCGAGCTTAAATTCAGGATACGAGCCAAGCTTCTGCTAGGTGGTGCAAGAATCTCCTTGCTTCTGGTTATCTCGGCGCGAAAAACAAAGTCTAAAGGCATTCGTTTGAGATGCGAGTTGATCGACTTATGAGCTCAGGTCTGGAACGAATTAAACTCATATGTTGAGGTACCACTGTACTTATTTCTGATAAATACAATGTGTCTCTTAACTCACAGTATGTTACAATACATTTCATCATCTATCAGTTGGTCCAAAGCCAATAGCCTCACTTGCATTTATTTTTTCTGTATATTTAGATCTGTGTAAAGAACGTAACAAAGGAGAGCCAATTGACATTATGAATGAACTGGATTATCTCAAGAAATTCACCACAAGGATATCAGAAATGTTATTTTACTGTTGGAGGCAGAGTATAATTACAGAATCTTTAAAGACTTTTCAATTTTTTTCTCTGATCCATTTTATAGCAAACAAAATCAAGGTAGGGCATCTTGAGTTTCTTTTTTACAAACTTCAATCTCTGGAATGAATAATCTCCCTACAACAGACCCTACAGACCAAAAATTGAGGAAAAAAGATGGCAGGGCCCGAAGGACTGGTACCAGAGCAGTCGCACGCAAATTGTGCAATCTCGTGGCCACCACCGGAATGGAATCACCCACTGCACTGGTAGTAACCCACCTCTGGGCTAGATGTATAATAACATATTGTTATTTCTTAGTAAGGGTAAACATCTTTTCTTCCAGCTATTACTAAAGCTGACCTTTGCAATTGGCCAATGATGATTTTGTCAATGCCATTGGTGTCCAAGAGGCAGCCTCACGCCGGGTGTATGGGAGGCGCGTGGTCCGCCTCGCCACCTCAGAGTCCCTCTTTTTTTTTTAAGCCTTAAAGTTTTGTATTTTTTTGATTCCCCTCACCTCACCTTCTTCCTTCGGCAGCGACTGTCCTCTTCCTCTTCTTCCTCCTCCTCCTCCTCCCCAAATTCTGAGCTTTTATTCCTTTCCTAATGGGTTTGCACGCATTATTTGCTTTTACATTGATTACTATGGGAAAAATTGCTTCTACTAACCAACTTTTCTACTTAAGAACCTGGTCACGGAACGAATTAAGTTTTTAAGTAGATGTACCACTGCATAATGTAGAGAAAGAAGAAAAAAGTCTTTCTTCAAAATTTCATTACTTCTCATCCATTTCCTTTTAATTTCTCAGCTATTTCCTTTTTGTTTTTGTACTGCCTCCATCCCTCATTCCATATTTTCTTCCAAATTTTTCCAACCACTTTATTTTTGTATTTGTAATTACTCAATCTTCCTTTCCTTGTATTATTCCCAATCTTTATTTTACCCTTGTAGCAACATCTCTTTCTCTTTCTTTTCGCTCTTCTCTTTCTCAACGCAATTTTCTGTAAAAACAACAACAACACCCTGCTTCTCTCCTCCTTTTATAACCCCATACTGCTCCTCCACATCACTAATTTGAACATTTTCTCCTTCATCCAAACAAAGCCCAATAACCATTGTGGTTATCATGTTGTTTATTTACATTATCATTTATCAAAATGTCATTATCAATATTCTTATTTTCTATTGTTGTCTCCTCCATTCTTTTCTTTGTCCCATTCAATAATTTCAAAGAGTTTTCCGAGACTATCAGAAAATTGTCTGGCAAGATCAATAGGCTCCTCACAGTCAATTCTCTCCACATCTTTAAGGCCACAACCCTCAATTTTTGAGATAAAATAATAATCTTTTGTTTTTGCAGGGACAGTTCAGTTGCAATTTCAGCGTTCAGCTTTCCTTCAAAGTTATCATCATTGGGGCACCAAATTTCACTATTGGTTCAGCTGCTAAGCTGTTGTATTCACCAATCTTACAATACCAATCCTTGCAAAAGCAACCACTGCAGCTAAGGAGGACACAAACGTCATCTCCCAATTTATGATTTAAAAATCAATTTCTTCTCATTTTGTTGTTTTCCTCCACAGCATGTGCCATTTCTTCTTCTAACTAAGATACAGAAATGAGAAGAAGCATACATCAGTCATAGAATAGAAACAAGCAGACCAAAAGAGAAGTTTATGACAGGATTGTAAGGGAATTGAATGACTTAGTTGTTAATCTGGCATTCTTTTCGGCCAGCTCCTCCTGATACTTAGATGTTATTTTCTTGATGTGCTCCATCTGTTTTCTTTCATAGTCCCTATATTTCCACAGACACACCTGGCAAAAGAAGACATCTTGAACACCTTTGAACAGAGGAGGCAAATCTACTAAGTGTGATATTGTGTCTAGACCAGGGGTCAGCAACCCACGGCTCTGGAGCCATATGTGTCTCTCTCAGCCCTCTGCTGTGGCTCCCTGTTGCTCAAAATATGTGTCACAACTTTTCTGTGGGAAATGGATCCAAATGGCTCTCTGAGTGTTTAAGGTTGCTGACCCCTGCTCTAGACTCTATTGCTATTAAAGAAAAAACTACAAGACCCAGAGAGCTGTCCTCACTAACCACTATTAAGCAACTACAGTGTTCCCTCAATTTTCGCGGGGATTACGTTCCAAGACCTCCCGCGAAAATCGATTTTCCGCGATGTAGCGGTGCGGAAGTAAAAACACCATTTTTGGCTATGGACAGCCAAAAACTACCCCTCTCACTGGCTTTCTTCGGACACGGGTCCTCCTGCAGCAGCGCTGGCGGCCACCGTTCCCCGTAGGCACCCACCCGCCCACCGTTCGCCGCTCGCCCGTTTGCCCGCCCGCCCGCCGTTTGCCCGCCCGCCCGCCGTTTGCCCGCCCACCCGCCCGCCCACCCGCCCACTCACCCGCCGTTCGCCCGGCCACCCGCCGTTCGCCCGGCTGCTCGCTCGCCGCTCGCCTATTCGCCCGGCCGCCCGACGTTCGCCCGGCCGCTCGCTCGCCGCTCGCCCGCCCACTCGCCCGCCGTTCGCCCGGCCACCCGCCGTTCTCCCGCCCGCTCACTCGCCGCTCAACCATTCGCCCACCCACCCGCCCGCCGTTCGCCCGGCCGCTTGCTCGCCGCTTGCCCGTTCGCCCCGCTCGCCGCCTGCTCCACCTCTCTTTCTCCTCTGCTGCAAGAGAGGCGGGACAGGCATTCTCCGGAGGCTGGTGGGTGCACGGGCCGGCACGTGAGAGAGAAAGAGGGGGGAGAGCAAGAGATAGCAAGAGAGAGAGAAAGAGTGAGAGAAAGAAAACAAGAGAGGGAAAGTGAGAAAAAGAGAGAGAGCAAGAAGGGGAGAGATAGAGAAAGAGAGAGAAGGAAAGAAAAAACCGTGGTATAGAAAAAAAACCGTGGAGTATTTTTTAATTATTATTTTTTGAAAAACCGTGGTATAGCGTTTCGCGAAAATCGAGACCGTGAAAATCGAGGGATCACTGTATTATGACATCACCTAAGGTTTGCCTATAGCCAGCTGTGGGGACAGCTGAAGTTGCCTTTAGCTGCTCTGCTGTTTCAATGATGTTATAATGGCCCTTTTCTTCCAATACAAACCTTTTTGTATGAAGAATTGGCAGTGCCTCCGAGATAGTGTTGATGACAACATGGTCAGAGGCTTGGATCCTCCTATCTCTAGTTTAGTGTAAGGTGACTCTAGGCCTCCTGACTACTAATAGTATGGATTTGGGGAAGCTGTTTGTAAATTGTCAAGAATTCATATGAGTCAGTGGTATAACAATACTATTAAATCAGCCAGTCAGTGCCAGCTTCTATCCGTCTTTCCTCTGACATGGTTCTGGTCTGATTATCATGGAAGGCTTTGGTACATTACTGTTCTGGAAGGCTGTTCTGTGGATGTATTTAAATTAAAAATATTAAGACAACCAATAAACCCAGAAAGAAGTACAAATATTTTTTTTTTAATATTCAGGTTAAAAAGTTATTCTAAAAATTATCCTAAAATAATTTTACTTATTCCTAGATTCCTTTGATTCCTATTTTATTTCATTATCAAATTTTAATATCTATCATGGAATTATTTATGTCACATTATATGTCATATTACCTTTTTGAATTCTAAATCCTAGAGTCAGATATGCAAGCTAACAAGCAAACAAATAAAACTGAAGAACTCTTACCTGAAATACAGCTTTTCCTACATAATAGAGGAAAAGAGCCATGATGGAAATAAAGTAAACCTTAACTAAGCTAAACTAAGCTAAACTACTGTTTAATATATTAAACAAATATACTGCATATATATACTGTGTTTTTTTGCAAAAACACAGAGATTGGAACTCCAGCCTGATGATGGTAAATGTGATTTTACCGAAACGTCGCATAGACATGCAAAACATTACACAGGGCAAAACCCGAACTCAGAACAATCTACATATATATATATATATATATATATGTTTTTTCTGTTGGAAATATATGTTTTTTTCTGTCTCTCTTAATTTTAAAAATTCAGCAAAAACATGTGAAGTAATAGAAGTAAATAGATGAATAAATAAACAAATAAATTTTGTAAAATAGAACAAACCTAAACTATGTCAATAAAATTAAATAAAAACAGAAGCAACCAATCCTCAGTAACTAAGTAAAGTAAAGTAAAGCACCCACACAGAGATAAAAACTTAGGTGAATACCTTTCATTCAGCCCACCTAAAGGTTTCATTTACTTCTGCTTTATGAGCTCATGCACCTGTCAGAAGGATAATGAGGTGGGACCTCATGAGGGAAAAGCAAAGCAAACTGATTAGCTGAATTAATGCTGCTCAGTGCTTTATCAATTTTTCAATTTTGGTAGAAAAGTGTTAGTACATGGTACATAACAGAATTTGTGGTTGCCATATATGTTAAACTACCAATTGTACTTTGAATTTTTTACAGTTGCAATATCTCTTTAAGGACTTTGGCTGGTTCGCCATAAGAGGGCGCCAGCTCTCTCCTGTTGATGATGCTGGATAGCTCATTCACCTTTTTGCCTTTACCTCTTGGGGGAGTAGATTTAGCTTCCTGCAGCTATGTGCGGTTTGTTGATTATTTTTGCTTTGTGCTTGTAAATATGTATATATGTAAATAATACTTGTTTAGCATATTAAGTCTGTGTCGTTACTGGCTGTATCACACATTCACACTCTTCCTCAAACTCTGCTCAGCGTATGTCGAAGGTCTCGTAGCCTAGCTACACGGAGACATACCAACAAAGAGTAAATACCAAATCCTGCTGATGCATTTGATGGAAGCAGTGGATGAAGTAAAAAGAAAAATGCTACAGAAAATTTTGTGTCCCTGAAAAAAGCAGGGAGATATTTGGAGAAATATGCACCGTTGAGAGTGCAAAAGTGGTAAATGAGTAGGATCATTTTTTGTCTTTGGGAGAGTAAATTACACTGTGGATGTTGCTCCTACAAACTCCAAGAAATACACAGTATTTTAACTTAACCATTCAGAGTGTCCCTTAAATTTCTGGCCTCTATTTACAACCACAATTAAGCCCAAAATTTATGTTGCTAAGTGAAAAATTTGTTAAGTGAATTTTGCTCCATTTCAGGAGTTTTCTTTGCTTGTTTGCAACTTTGCAAAATAGAATAGAATAGAATTCTTTATTGGCCAAGTGTGATTGGACACACAAATTTGTCTTTGGTGCATATGCTCTCAGTGTACATAAAAGATACATTTATCAAGAATCATGAGGTACAACACTTATCACAGGAAACAACCAATATTAATATAACTGGTAAGGATACAAGCAACAAGTTACAGTCATAAGTGGGAGGAGATGAGGATGGGAATGATGAGAAAAACTAATAGTACAGTGGAACCCCGACATAAGAGCTGCTCTACTTAAGAGCAACTCGAGATAAGAGCTGGGAGGGGAGAGATATTTTTGTTCTACTTACAAGCCCAAATTCGAGATACAAGCGCCAAGGAGCTGTCTCCTGAAGCCAAACGCTAACTTCCGCGTTCGGCTTCAGGAGACAGCTGCGAAGCTGCGCGCGTGTTTTAAAAGGTTGCAGCCGGCCTGGGGGGCTCGGGGGGGGGGGTGCTTGCAGCTTTCTTTCTTGCTCTTTTTCTTTCTCTCTTTTACGTTCCCTTCCTCTATTTCTTCTTTTCTTTCTCCTTCCCACCTTCTTCCCTCCCTCCCTCCCTTCACTCATTCCTCTCTTACTCTCCCCTTTCATAAGTTTCCTTGCTTCCTTCCTCTGTTCCTGTCCCTTCCCCCTTTCTTTCTTTCTTTCTTTCTTTCTTTCTTTCTTTCTTTCTTGCTCTTTTTCTTTCTCTCTTTTACCTTCCCTTCCTCTATTTCTTCTTTTCTTTCTCCTTCCCACCTTCTTCCCTCCCTCCCTTCACTCATTCCTTTCTTACTCTCCCCTTTCATAAGTTTTCTTGCTTCCTTCCTCTGTTCCTGTCCCTTCCCTCTTTCCTTCCTTCCTTCCCACCCTCCGTCCATTCATTCACCCATTCCTCTCTTGATCGCTTAAAGCCGGTCCCTGGTGCAAAAAGGGTTGGGGACCTCTGTCCTACAGGATTGGGTGGCAGAGAAGTTGAACATATGTAAATTTAAAAGTTTAAGAAAGTTTACAAGTTAAGTGAAAGAAACTTCATTATTCATTTATATGTACATGTACATTTCTTCATTAAAAACATGTCTTTCTGCATAATTTAGACTAACTTTGTGAGTTTTTTGAGGGCTGGAACCAATTAAAATTATTTACATTAATTCCTATGGGGAAAAGTCGTTCGAGATAAGAGCTGCTCGACTTAAGAGCCCAGGTCCGGAACGAATTAAACTCGTATCTCGAGGTACCACTGTAATAGTAATCCTTAGTGAATAGTTTGGCAGTGGTGAGGGAATTATTTGTTTAGCAGAGTGATGGTGTTCGGGGAAACACTGTTCTTGTGTCTAGTTGTCTTGGTATGTAGTGCTCTATAAGCAATGTTTTGAGGGTAGGATTTGAAACAGTTTATGTTCAGGATGCGAAGGTCCCTCTTTTTGACTCGTGCAGTAAGCGACATTGCAACTATCATAAATATGAACCAGTTGTCAAGCATCCAAATATAAATTACATGCGCATGTGCAATGGCCATAACTGTACATAAAAGATGCCTTCAGATTGATCTCACGCATGTGTCCTTATCTGAGGACAATGGAGCACCCAGGAAGATAGAAGGAGGTGGAAAGAAGCTCAGCAGGGCCAAAAAGGGGAAAAAAGGGAAACAAGGGGAGGAGTCATCTACTCTGCACTGTTTATATAGTCTGCAGAGTACATGCCCCTTTTTGTCAACAAAAGCTGACACATTTGTCAATTTGTGACCTGATCATAAAGATGTGTCTACAAGACAGTGTAAGCATGTGTTAGAGTGGTGGAACCCAACATTCCCCTTTTCATGCTTAGCTGTCTTGTAATGCACAAAAAACAATATCATAACATATTTTATTACAAGACAATAATATTCATGCAATGAGTCCAATCTTTGCACAGTGGAAGTGATGTGCCAGTGCCTGGAGGCTGTTGGGGCCTGGATAGGTGTCAACAAACTCAAACTCAACCCAGACATGACGGAGTGGATGTGGGTCTTGCCTTCCAAGGACAATTCCATCTGTCCATCCATTACCCTGGGGGGGGGGAAAACTACTGACCCCCTCAGAGAGGGTTTGCAACTTGGGCGTCCTCCTCAATCCACAGCTGACATTGGAACATCATCTTTCAGCTGTTGCGAGTGGGGCATTTGCCCAGGTTCGCCTGGTGCACCAGTTGCGGCCCTATTTGGACAGGGAGTCATTGCTCACAGTCACTCATGCCCTCATCACCTCGAGGTTCGATTACTGCAATGCTCTCTACATGGAGCTACCTTTGAAAAGTGTTTGGAAACTTCAGATTGTGCAGAACGCAGCCGCGAGAGCCATCGTGGGGATTTGCCCACGTTTCTTCAACACTCCGTGGCTTGCATTGGCTGCCGATCAGTTTCCAGTCACAATTCAAAGTGTTGGTCATGACCTTTAAAGCCCTACATGGCAATGGACCAGATTACCTCCAGAACTGCCTGCTACCGCACGAATCCCAGTGACCGATAAGGTCCCACAGAGTTGGCCTTCTCCGGGTCCCGTCGACTAAACAATGTCGTTTGGCGGGCCCCAGGGGAAGAGCCTTTTCTGTGGCGGCCCCAGCCCTCTGGAACCAACTCCCCCCGGAGATTAGAACTGCCCCCACCCTCCCTGTCTTTCATAAACTACTCAAGACTCATTTATACCGCCAGGCATGGGGGAGTTGAGATAGCTCTTCCCCCTAGGCCATTGCAAGTTATGCATGGTATGTTTGTGTGTATGTTTGGTTTTATAATAGGGGTTTTTAGTTGTTTTTTTTATTATTAGATTGTACATGTTGTGTTTATTATTGTTGTTAGCCACCCCGAGTCTATGGAGAGGGGCGGCATACAAATCCAATAAATTATTATTATATTTATTATAGTCTCTTGAAGCTTTCTCTCGGAAGTGGTTTCATCAGCATGTCTGCAGTCATCTGGTCTGTCGGACAATATACAAGTTCAACAGTTCCTTCGTCGCTCAGCTCCTTGAGACGGTAGGCTCTCACCCCAATGTGCTTCGTCTGGCAGCCAATTTTCTCATTTTGGACTAGCTTGATACAGCTTTGATTGTCCTCATACATGGTGATGCATCTTATCTCAGCTCGCCCAAAGTTTAACAGCAGTTTGTCCAGCCAACACATCTCTCTGCTTGCTTCACTGGCAGCATAGAATTTGCTTTCTGTTGAAGAAAGGCTGACCAAACATTGTTTAACACTAGCCCATGAAATAGGTGTATTGCCATACATAAAACAATACCCACTGGTTGATCTATATGTGATTGCATCACCACCCCAATCGGAATCTGAATAACATGTTACCTTGGGGTTATCACAAGCAGCTAATCTTAGTTTATAATTAACAGTACCCCTTAATATAACATTTATTTTGCTTCTGATGCAACTGGAAGACAGCACTGATCAACCTTAAATCCTTCTTATTATAGGAGATTAGAGAAGGATTGGATAATAATACCCCAAGAAACAAACTGGACATGGAGCTTTTGTCTTGTTTCAGACCCAGATTGCCTCTTGAAAAATTTTCCTTTGTGGAATTGTGTATCAATGTGCTTGACAGTGCTAAATCTAGCATGTTGGGAGAGACAAACTGGGTTATATTTGAACTGACAGGGGTGGGCTCTGGTTTTCTTCACTGTCAGTTCACTCAGTGACATGGCGCACAGGCATGCATGCTGTACGTAAGACAGCCTTTGCACAAGCCCAACTGGCACACCAATTGTGCTTTTGCCTAGAGTGGTTGGCCCTCCAGAGAGCCAGTAGTGTTCTAGTGACAAGACAACTTAACTACTGCAAAACACTCTATGACAAACTGCCTTTGACGACCACTAGAAAGCCAAAGCTGGTTTAGAATGCAATAGTACAAGTAAAAGTGATGAGTTTGCCTCAGCATGTTTATGTGTCTCTTATGCTACACTAGTTGAAGGTGCCGATTATTGCCTGTAAAGCCCTATATTGTATACAGCAGGGATGGATTGTAACTTACCTTGCTGCCAGTTTACCGCCTCCTGTGCTGCGTGGATGTGCGCGCATGCACAGTGCAAAACAACATTTTTTTAAAAAAGCCAAAACCAAGATGGAGGTGCATGCACAGTGCCAGAAATACACAGTGCCAGAAGCCCCTGAAAAAAATCTCCTCAAATAAACAAAACCTTTAAAAAAAAAGATGGCGGCACCCACAGACCAATCTGGTTCTGTGACATCATTGTGATGTCATCAGCAGGTTGCTCCCAGTTCAGGTGAACCAGACCAAACTGGGAGGAGCCCACGTCTGGTATACAGCCTGATTATTTGAGAGATTGGCTAGCTCACACAGTTTTTGCATGACCAGTATGATGCAACAGAACGGGCATAATCCACGTTCCTTCACGTAAACAGTGCTATATTCTAGGACATAGGAAGTATGCTTTCTTTGTCAAGCTACCACCCTGATGGTAAGTCAGAAGCTCTTGAAAATTGGGCTATTCTCCCAGCCCTTGGGGTAAAATGGATGTGACACCCCTGTTTCTATTGTTTTGTGTTGTGATATTTTGCCTGGCTTGCCATCTTGTAATTATTTTGTAGTTATTTTTGTAATTTGCCTATTTTATTGCATCATATTTTCTTTTTGTGAGGCATCAAAGTCAATTTCAACAGGGTGGCATCAACACTGAATAAATAATCAAGGAGAATTCTCTGATATAAAATGCTAATCACAATTTTTGTTTCCTTAAATAATTGCTTGTTTGCACCCTTTTTTCTATACAAAATCAAATTCAGGACTGCTATTTTTAAGGAGGCCAAACAAGCTTATTTTGCACAGCTGGTCCAGACTATTAGCTGATCATAGACCTACATCAGTTCCATCTCATTCATTTAAAAAGTAATCAGATCAGCAAAAGCTGCAAAAAATGCCCTTATTTATATATTCAGCGTTGGAGTATTTTTATGTATAATTTTAAAATGCAACTTTTACTTTCTGTGAAGACAACTAAGATCCAGAAATTCTGTAGCATTTGATCAACAGAAATATCTTGATACAAGTTGGTAGCAGGTTATTGTGAAACTGTTCTATTTAATAGACCATTACCTTCAGTGATGATATTAAAACATGCTCAGCATGAAATTTCATTAACTTTCAGAACCATCTTTTTCCAAAATTAAATTCTATTAGGAAACTCTACTTCTCAGTGAACAATAATTGCTTATCAAAACAGCTTAACGTTTTATGCTGTGGTCACTGGAGTAATGAATATTGAAAAACCTTGGTATCAAGTGAACAAAATGCCAGAGTGATATAGAATATTAATAAAAACAGTGAAGCCTGTAAAAACACAAAATGAGATTAAAAAAACATATTAGCTTACTTGAGTCAATATTTTTCAGATTTCCTTTGGGATAACACGACAGCAGCTATAGATAAGAAATAAAATCTATTTTATCCTAAAACTTCAGTGACCATCTTAAGCATGAAGGCAGAATGTAGTTAGCTATGAAATCTTTTTTCTGTTCAAGACTGGATATACTAAAATAATACACTTTGTATAAAGTTTTTCATGTAGCCATCAGAATATGAAATTGCTCCATGAAATAGATATAATGCAAATGTCAATGTCACTGAAGTTTGTTAAAGTTGGTAATTTTTTTCAGACAAAAAGGTAAATGATTCTAGTAAATTGAAATTTATAACAGCCCACTGAATTGATCTGATCATGTGATTATTGGCGCATCATTAAGAGGCTGGAGGGCTTGTGCAGCCTTCAGAAACAAACTGTGGTCAAATTTGAGAAAATTTAAGAAATATATTTCTTTCAACATATCTAAAAGTTCACTTTAGAACAAAGAACAAAAATACAAAATTTAGTAGGCAGATAAAGG
This sequence comes from Erythrolamprus reginae, assembly GCF_031021105.1. NCBI lineage: Eukaryota > Metazoa > Chordata > Lepidosauria > Squamata > Dipsadidae > Erythrolamprus > Erythrolamprus reginae. The sequence continues at coordinate 290,947,973 of NC_091950.1, read as the reverse complement.
ACTGCACAGTTTTTATGTATAAGAATTTTGTAATGTCTTTCATTTTAATTAATAAGATCTAGCACAATGATGGCACGTAGAGCCATATTATTATTATTATTATTATTATTATTATTATTATTATTATTATTATTGTTGTTGTTGTTGTTGTTACTGTTGTTGTTGTTGTTGTTGTTGTTATTATTATTATTATTATTATTATTATTATTATTTATTAGATTTGTATGCCGTTCCTCTCCGAAGACTCGGAACGGCTCACAACATGAAAAAAACACAAATCCAATAGTTAAAAACAATTTAAAACCCCTTAATATAAAAAACAGTCATACATCTCAGACAAACCATACATAAAGCGAAAATGGCCCAGAGGAATCAATTTCCCCATGCCTGACGGCAGAGGTGGGTTTTAAGGAGTTTGCGAAAGGCAAGGAGGGTGGGGGTAATGTTCTTCAGAGAGGGGCGGCATACAAATCTAATAAATTATTATTATTATTATTATTATTATTATTATTATCATCATCATCATCATCATCATCATCATCATCATCATTATATTAATCTCCGGGGGGGGCCTGATTCCAGAGGGTTGGGTCCGCCACAGAGAAGGCTCTTCCCCTGGCCCCCACCAGACAACATTGTTTCATCGATGGGACCTGGAGAAGGCCCACTCTGTGGGACCTAACTGGTCGCTGGGATTCGTGCGGCAGAAGGCAGTCCCAGAGAAGGCAGTCCCAGGCAGTCCCAGGATTCTGATCCGATGCCATGAAGGGCTTTATAGGTCATAACCAACACTTTGAATTGTGACTGGAAACTGATCAGCAGCCAATGCAGATTGCAGAGTGTTGGTTTAACATGGGCATACTTTGGGAAGCCCATGATTGCTGTTGCAGCTGCATTCTGCACAATCTGAAGTTTCTGAACACTCTTCAAAGGTAGCCCCATGTAGAGAGCGTTACAGTAGTCGAACCTCAAGGTGATGAGGTCATGAGTGACTGTGAGCAGTGATTCCCAGTCCAGGTAGGGCCGCAACTGGTGCACCAGGCAAACCTGGGCAAACGCCCCCCTTGCCACAGCTGAAAGATGGTTCTCTAATGTGAGCTGTGGATCGAGGAGGATGCCCAAGTTGCGAAACCTCTCTGAGGGGGTCAGTGATTCCCCCCCCGGGTGATGGACGGACAGATGGAATTGTCCTTGGGAGGCAAAACCCACAGCCACTCCGTCTTATCAAGATTGAGTTTGAGTCTGTTGACACCCATATTAAATTTCTACATCCCTGGCCTATGTCCTCACTTGGCCAGCCTATCCAAAACAAAATATCAAAGAAGGAAGAACTTGGACCCACTGTCAGAGCCCCCTTTCTCTGTCTTTTATAACACTTTGCTAACATATTGTTTTCCCATAGAATGACTATATCCGAATTAAACGTGCATCTAAAAAAAGAAGGTTATTCTGTATAGTAATGTCCCTTTAATGACATTTTTGTAAAGCCTAAATGAATTGTTTCACTTTATGAAACCCTTAATGACCTGGGACTAATACATTTTCAAGGCTTATTCTTACTATGTTTTTTCAATTCAAGATGTTCTTTTAACTATGTCTCATCAGACATAGAGAAACTATACCATATGCTATAATAGGAATATATTTATTTTTGCCTTTTCTCTGTGAATATTTTATCCTCCCCCCCCAGTCATTCTGATTCAGAAAGGAGACTCTCAATATGAATTACTGTCTTCAAAATGGGATTCATTATTCATATCATATTTTTAATGTGCCATTGGTTGCTTAAGCAACAGGTCATTTATATACCTAATGGCACATTTAAAAATATGATATGAAGCCTGAAAGCCCTGCTTTGCACTAGTGAAATTTCATCAAAAAACCCTACATCTTCCATCTTGGATTTTAAAACAAACTTTGGACATTTAATATTAATAGGATATTTTAAAATAAATGCATACAACAAAAATCCAGAGGCTCAGGAAAGTAACCTAAAATCAAGATAGATAGATACCGTAGATAGATAGATAGACAGACAGACAGACAGACAGACAGACAGACAACTTTAAAATTCAATTTTGCATTTTAAAATTGATTCTAATAGGCAATTTAAAAAGTCCACAATGCAAAAAAGCCAAGTCTAAGTTTAAAAAAAAAAGTATTTAAAAACTATCTCTAAATTCTGCAAATAAATATTTTATATACATTGGCTTAAGCATCAGAGGCCACATTCACACAGCTGCTTTGCCATACTTCCTCACATTTTGAAGCATGTATGCCCTAAATTCTCTGCTGTATTGTGCTGCTTCCACAATACACCCTTACCTGAATCTTTCGTACGTTACATACACACACAACGTTGTGAAGGTTTACATTGGCGGTCTCACAACTAAAATTCTAGTCCTGCACAATGTCATCTGCTTTGTGTAGTGCTTTAGATACCCTGTAATTTTTGTCATTGTTTTCTGTTTCATCGATCAACTGAAATATATTGTTGTTCTTTAAAGCGATGGTAGCAAAAAGAATTTATGCCTCTTGGCTTCTCTCAAAATGCTGAGAAATCAATCAGGTACTTGAAGGAGACAAACATGCCAATACCAACATGCCATCTCTATCGGTCGGTATATTCGTTTTCCTTTCTTTTGGTACTCATCTGATGTTTTTTTTAAAAAAGTGTCTTCATTAAATAAAAATAAATGACAATTTTAAAATAGCATTGCTGCACCCAAAGGGAATCACTAGCAAGAAAGCTGTTGGTGTTTTGGTTAACTTTCCCCAGTTATAATACATAACCAAGTTAAAATGCCTGCTATTGCCAGCTCCGTGAAGTGGACCAGACCAGAAAATAAATTCTACAAGAAATTTTTGACCTGCCTATAGGTTTCACATGAGGACACAGAGGTATTCTGGGATTCCCACTTTTCTAAGTATATCCCACAGTTTGAGATGATCAATGCAATCAAAAGCCTTTTTATAATCAATGAAGTACATAATGATTTATTTTAGTTTTCTTTGTCTTTCTCAATTATTTGGCATGCATCAGTAATAATGTCTTGTGTTCATCTCCCTTTTCTGAAGCCAGATGGAACATCTGGCATCTCTTTTCCTATGTAGGATTCTAATTGGCATTGATGATTCTAAGCATTATTTTGCTATCATGTGAAATTAAAGACACTTTTCAATAGTTTGCACACTGTTCAGTCTTTCCCTCCCACTTTCCCACTCCCTCCCTCCCTCTCTTTCTCTTTCTCTCTCTCCCCACCTCACCCCTCTCTCCCCTACTCTCCCTTTTTGGAATGTAAACCTTTGGTAGTCTGGAGCCAGAGGAAGGGGGGAGACTTTCCTAGAGAGCAAGGAAACAAGAGCTTAAGATCTTTGGCATGCAAGAACATGGAGATGGCATACTGGCAAGATTTCTGGCAGTTTTTAAATTTTTAAATTTATTATTAAATTTATATACTGCAGAACTCACTGTCCAGAGTGACTCTGAGCAGCTTACAAGTACTATTCATCTATAAATGAATACAGTGAAGAAATTACTCAGAAGTAACTTCATGTGTCATTCCAGGTTCCTTGGGCCTGACATTAATCTTACTAGATTGGAGCATCTACTAGCATTACTTTTAGATATCTCTGTGAATTGCTAAGTGGGGAAGCTCCACCCTCAGATTATCCTTGCATAACAAAGATTCCAAGCTCTACTCTTTCTTTGCTCTCTTGGAAAGACCCTCTCTGGACTCCATCCCATCTCAATCTTCTGTCAATAATTTGGCAGAAAATTCTCCAGATTTGATAGCATTGCTTGGGTAAAACCTTTACTGATTCCTCTTCTGTTGTTTTGTCATATTTCTGTGGATATTCCGTTTCTTCAAGCAGCCCTCTAACTTGATTTGGATTGGAGTGCTTTATCTTCTAATATTAGAGGTTCTTGTAAATTGGGAATATCTTCTAAAATATCATGGATATTGACCTCAGTACTGTACTGTATAGTAGTTTAATAAATGTCATGTTTCCTTGATCTCCTTTGAATCAGGTGCTATCTATCCATTGGCATCCTTTAGCACAGTGATGGCGAACCTTTTTTTCCTCGGGTGCCAAAAACGCATGCATGAGTGCTATCGCACATGTGTGAATGTCCACACCCATAATTCAATGCATGGGGAGGGTGAAAACAGCTTTCCCTGCTCCACGGAGGCCCTCTGGAGGCCGGAAATGGCCTGTTTCCCAACTTCTGGTGGGCCCAGTATGTCTTTTTCCCAGTATGTGTTTTGCCCGCCCCAGGCTCCAAAGGCTTCCCTGAAGCCAGGGAAGAATATAAAGACACTTTCCCCCATTCCTCTGGAGGCTCTCTGGAAGCCAAAAACACCCTCCCAGAGTCTTTGTGTGAACCAAAAATCAACTGGCTGGCCCACATATGCATGTTGGAGCTGAGCTAGGGCTAACGGCTTGTGTGCCAGCAGATATGGCTCTATGTGCCACCTGTGCTACCCGTGCCATAGGTTTGCCATCACTGCTTTAGCATATCAAACTGAGACAGGAGCTTCCTTCTGACTTCAGAGATCTCTTGGAAGACTTTTCATGCCTGTTTCCATCAGTTCTCTAAATTTCTTTATTAGTATCTTCCCAAGATGTTTGTCATTCTTGGCTTCCTTTCTCTTCTTGACAACACCATCTGTTCTAACGTCCAGTTTGATTTGGAGGGAGGGGGGCCAAAACAATTTGGGAGTCAGCTTTCACATCCATTCTTTAATTACTTTAAAGTCTTCTGGCTATCTAGTTATTGAGATTCAGGACAAGATGATTCCTGAAAATGATGGATACTATATATGCTCAAGGACATATTATGGAAATGGGTTGCCTTATCTCCGCTCATCTCCCCTCCTCTCTTGGAGCTTGCATGTGAGCAGTATTTGATCTGTTCCACCGTAAGCATCTGGCTATGCATCTGATGCTGCAATTTAGCTCCTCTAGACCTTTTAGTTTAATATAGTCAATTTGATTTCTACACACTCCATCTGGTAATGTCTATATATACAGACATTGTTTTAGTTATTTGATAGCGGTGCCAGCTATGAAGAAATTTTTGGAGTGTTAGAAATAATAGGTCATTCTTCTGCTTCATTTCAGTTTCCTAAGCCACACATCAAATTAGATTTTCCTTCTTAATATTTCCAACTTTATCTTTTCACTGTTGAACCACAAGCATGGTCATCTTCTTTGCACGTGTTGTCAATTTCAAATTGAATATGATCATAAAGAAGATCATTCTTCTGCATCAATGGTTGCAGCGTAAACTTGTATTATTGTCACATTAAAGAGCTGTCCACAAAATCTAATTTGTCATTGATTGCATTTTAGCTAAAGTACTATTTTTTGCTATACCCTTCCTAATTAAAAAGGAAAACTGTTCCTTCTTCGTTTTTATGTCTCAAATAATTAATAGAGTGACATTGTGTCTTAAAGCATCTCATTTCAAGATGTCAATTTTTAGTCATTTCTTCTTTCAGTGTATTGAGTTTTCCCATTTTCATGCTTCTTACACTCTAATTCTGTCTTTGTAGCTATGTAGTCTTTGTTTCTTTTTCCTATATGGCAATATCAGCAACTAGACATCCTGAAGGCTTTAATCTAGGCACATCATAAATAGCACTCCAAAATATCCTCAATTCTTTCTCAGTAGTATCTTGAGTACCATCTGATCTGAAAGGCCCATCATCCAGCAATATATTTTATTTATTTATTTTTATTTATTTTGTTTATTCAATTTTTATGCCACCCTTCTCCTTAAACTGAAGGCGGCTTACAACATGTTAGCAATAGCGCTTTTTAACCTAGCCAGCATGTTGCCCCCACAATCCGGGTCCTCATTTTACCCAAGGATGGAAGGCTGAGTCAACCTTGAGCCGGTGATGAGATTTGAACTGCTGACCTTCAGATCTACAATCAGCTTCAGTGGCCTGCAGTACAGCACTCTACCTGCTGCGCCACCCCGGCTCACCAATCATTTTATACTTTCTGTGCATATAGTTTTCTTAATAAAACTGTAGGGATGGAAATGGTATGCTATGCTTTCAAAATTCAATACAGGAAAAGATCAAGGTGGCTTTTGTAGCAGGGAAACATAAAGGATTAAAAAATAAAATGCCTATTCATTTGTTATTTATATTTATATAGTCTCATAGCACTGGTGGGTTGCTGCTGGTTTCAACCAGTTCTCCTGTACTGGTGGTGGAAATTTATAACTGCTCACCGAACCGGCAGAAATGGCTGACCATCCACACCCCTGAACCGGTTCTTTGGTTGCCGCGGCTTGCAAAGTATCCCCTGCACATGCAAAATATGCACATCTGTCATGATGCGAACTGGTAGGGAAGGTAAGTGGCTCCCACCCCTGTCTCATAGATCACCCATCTCACAAGAGCATGTGTAATAAGGATATATGATGATCAAACAAAGATTCCTAGATGAAACAGGAAAATTCAAGAATAAATATCTCAATCAATACTGTCAACAACTATATACAATGCAAACAAGAGAATAAGATATTTTAGGAAACATCGCAAAATACCAAAAATAAAACTTTTGAAAAATAGTCATAGAAGCAAATGAGATTAAGAAAAAATGCAAAATTTGAAAACTTTTGCAAATACGATTGTCGAATGGCAGGAATATTTGTATAAAGGGAATATATTCTGACTTTCTGACTTTACCAGAAATAAGACAGGCAATAGTCCTACTGTCAAAAAGGAACACGCCAGCCACAGAAGAAATATTCAATGATCCACTTAAAACTGCAGAAAAAAGCTGCTAAAATTCTAGCCGCTATATGTCAACAACTATGGAGCAAGATCAATCTGTGGCTTGATGCCTAAAAATTGTGTACATTTCTGTACCGAAGAAGAATGATTCAAGAGCTTGTCAAATTACATTGCATTATGTCCTTATTGCAAGCACGGCTTTGCTTAAAACTTACAAAGATAATAATACATCTTTTATATATAAAAAGATGGAAACAGAAATAACAAATGAATCATTGGATTTGGGAAAAGACAGAAGGACACAAGTTCAGATAACTAATATGAAATGGGCATTACAGAGAGCAACAAAATACAGAATAAGAAAAATATTTGCACTAATGCGCATGGCTATGTAAATCATACCAGAATGTGGAATATATTATAATTAGTCTTAATATATTAATATATTTAGATTGATTAGATGTACCAGAGTACCTGACTACAGTAGTCTTTTGAGAAATCAGTATAATGAATATACAACTACTGTGACAATTTACAGAAACAGAATGTTTCAGAGTAGGAAATGGAACCCTGCAAGGATGAATTCTTTCTGCTATATTTACTATGCAGCTAATTATAAGAATGGCAGAATTGGAAGAGATGATAGACAAAATCAAAATAGTACCGTGTTTTCCTGAAATTACAGCCTACCCTGAAAGTAAGTCCTAGCTTGATTCTTATATGTGCAAAATCTGCAAACCTATCCATAAATTGAAAAATATTTCACAAAAACGGGGGGGAGCGGGCGCATTTCATCAGCAAAATAAACCAATATGCATCAATTTTTCCAGTTCAATTTTCATATCATTATGTGGAAAGAGAGAGAAAAGGAGCGAGAGAAAGAGGGAATGAAGGAGGAAGAGAAACAAAGAGAGAGATATAATGGATAGAGAGAAAGAGGGAGGGAGAGAAAGGGAGGGAGGGAAAGAGAAAGAGGGAATGAAGGAGGGAGAGAAAGAAAGATATAAAAGAGAGAGAAAGGGAGGGAGAGAAAGGAAAGAGAGAGAAAAGGAGGGAGAAAGAGGGAATGAAGGAGGAAGAGAAACAAATAAAGAGAGATATAATGGATAGAGAGAAAGAGGGAGGGAAAGGGAGGGAGGGAAAGAGAAAGAGGGAATGAAGGAGGGAGAGAAAGAAAGAGAGATATAAAGGATAGAGAGAAAGGGAGGGAGAGAAAGGAAAGACAGAAAAGAAGGGAGAGAAAGAGGGAATGATGGAAGGTGAAAGAAAGAGTGAGAGATAGAAAGGATAGAGAGAAAGAGGGAGGGAGAGAAAGGAAAGAGAAAGAGAGAGAGAGAAAGGAAAGAGATGAGAGAGGAAGGAGGAGAGAGAAAGGAGCGAGAGCAAATTATGGATGTCAGAACTCGCGTACGCGTGATAGTGTGCGCCCACATTTTACCTATCTATCTATCTATCTATCTATCTATCTATCTATCTATCTATCTATCTATCTATCTATCTATCTAGACTTCTATGCCGCCCAGTCCCAAAGGGACTGCCGTTCAGACACTATACATTTCCGCCCACACTGGAAAAAAATTAGAGGGAACACTGGTGGGGAATGAGGAGGTAGTGAAGCTGCCCTACTACTCACCTTCGGACAGCTGCAGCCAGGCCTCGCATACTCCGACACTTGCTTTGCTGGCCTATTCCATCTGCAGCCAGGAAGACCAGCAAGGCTTTCCTGAAGGTCTCTGCAGCCAATAACAGAGCTCCAGATTGATCAAGAGATCTGTTACTGGCTTCAGAGACCTTCAGGAAAATCTGGCTGGCTTTGCCAGCTGCAGCAGAAGTAGTTCCTGAATATTTCTGACCGTGAAAAGGAGGTTGGGGGTGAAATGCACAAGTAGAGTGAGTCAGTGGACAACATCCCCCCCGCCCCAGAAAATAAGACCTGGTGCCTTTTTTTTAAGGAAAAAAAATAAGACAGGTTCTTATATTTGGGGAAAATGGTAGGCTGGAACACTAAAATTTTTTAGATGGAAGTAAAAAAATAGCTGAAGAAGCTTCTTGGATGGGAAGCGAAATGTCTTCAAAGAAAAACCAGAAAGTCCAGTTGCCTCTTGAAAAAACACTTTTGAGTCTCCCTTAGGATCTATAAAGGAATCAGTTTTTTAAAACTTTTTCACAATTGATATGAGCAATATGTGATAAAATCTGTGGATTGTATTACATTGCTAGGATCATGAAAATAATAAAGGACAGCTAAACATGGATCTTTCAAAACTGGTGGAATTAGACTGAATTTTCCATTTGTTATTTGATTCCTGTAATTACAGGTTTAATTAAAGACAGGAGAGTGAGTAAAGGAGATACTTGTTATTTCCTTTGCCTAACACTTTAACTTTGTGGCAATTACAACACACAAAGCAAGAATGGAGACTAGAAACGGCTCTTAGAACAATCATTAGAGAAGGAAGTTAAAGCAAAGAAAATAATCCCTTTAAGTTTATTTAAATCAATATTTGATAAATTAGGCTCTAAATTAGCTAAGTCACTTGAAGTTATATGTATGACCATTCGGAGAAAAATAGATGAAAAATTGGCTAAGATGGATAATTCTATAGAACAAATGCCAGGAAATATAAACAAACCTCTGAAGTTATGAAACAAGTTAATGATAAAATAATAATCCTAGAGAGTTAATCTGAAGTTAGGGATATAGAATTAGAAAGAGGGATGAATAATTTGGTTCTGTTGGAATGCGGAAAGAAGGATTTCTATTTAAGATTTAGAGTTATTCCAGAGAATCCAGATGAAGATATTAGAACAAAGATTGTTCAGGCATTGATATATTTTCTTTAGGTTGGCACGAGGAAGAGGAAGATACTAAGAATGAGATTGACAAAGAGTATTACAGTGGAACCCCGACATAAGAGCTGCTCTACTTAAGAGCAACTCGAGATAAGAGCTGGGAGGGGAGAGATATTATTGTTCTACTTACAAGCCCAAATTCGAGATACAAGCGCCAAGGAGCTGTCTCCTGAAGCCAAACGCTAACTTCCGCGTTCGGCTTCAGGAGACAGCTGCGAAGCGGCGCGCGTGTTTTAAAAGGTTGCAGCCGGCCTGGGGGGCTCGGGGGGGTGCTTGCAGCTTTCTTTCTTGCTCTTTTTCTTTCTCTCTTTTACCTTCCCTTCTATTTCTTCTTTTCTTTCTCCTTCCCACCTTCTTCCCTCCCTCCCTCCCTTCACTCATTCCTCTCTTACTCTCCCCTTTCATAAGTTTCCTTGCTTCCTTCCTCTGTTCCTGTCCCTTCCCCCTTTCTTTCTTTCTTTCTTTCTTTCTTGCTTTCTTGCTTTCTTTCTTGCTCTTTTTCTTTCTCTGTTTTACCTTCCCTTCCTCTATTTCTTCTTTTCTTTCTCCTTCCCACCTTCTTCCCTCCCTCCCTTCACTCATTCCTCTCTTACTCTCCCCTTTCATAAGTTTCCTTGCTTCCTTCCTCTGTTCCTGTCCCTTCCCCCTTTCTTTCTTTCTTTCTTTCTTTCTTTCTTTCTTTCTTTCTTTCTTGCTCTTTTTCTTTCTCTCTTTTACCTTCCCTTCCTCTATTTCTTCTTTTCTTTCTCCTTCCCACCTTCTTCCCTCCCTCCCTTCACTCATTCCTCTCTTACTCTCCCCTTTCATAAGTTTCCTTGCTTCCTTCCTCTGTTCCTGTCCCTTCCCTCTTTCCTTCCTTCCTTCCCACCCTCCGTCCATTCATTCACCCATTCCTCTCTTGATCGCTTAAAGCCGGTCCCTGGTGCAAAAAGGGTTGGGGACCTCTGTCCTACAGGATTGGGTGGCAGAGAAGTTGAACATATGTAAATTTAAAAGTTTAAGAAAGTTTACAAGTTAAGTGAAAGAAACTTCATTATTCATTTATATGTACATGTACATTTCTTCATTAAAAACATGTCTTTCTGCATAATTTAGACTAACTTTGTGAGTTTTTTGAGGGCTGGAACCAATTAAAATTATTTACATTAATTCCTATGGGGAAAAGTCGTTCGAGATAAGAGCTGCTCGACTTAAGAGCCCAGGTCCGGAACGAATTAAACTCGTATCTCGAGGTACCACTGTACATACATTCCTGTTTGGCAAGAATAAGGAATGTCCCAAGAAACATTGTAGTGTGTTTCATAAAGAAAAAAACAAGGATCAAACTTTTGCAACAACATTTTAATATAAGATGGAAGATCCTTAATACTATTAAGAGCCTTCTCTTAAGAATAATAGACATGGCAACCAAGATGGATTATACTAAGAAATTTACAAATAAACCAGGGAAATGGTTAGCATATAAATTAAGAAAAGAGAAGGAAAAGAAAATGTTTTGAAACTTCAAGAAGGCGATACTGTATTAATGGACAAATATATTTATTTATTTATTTATTTATTCATTCATTCATTCATTCATTCATTCATTCATTCATTCATTCAGTTAGTTAGTTAGTTAGTTAGTTAGTCCAATACAGATTGAAAGTTAAGGAGAATAAAAACATGTAGTAGTAAATATCAGGGAAGGGATAGAAGAAGAGAAATGAGAATAGAATACATCAATGAAGAGTAGAGGAAGGATATATGGATGGGAGAAAAGATATATAAAATATAGGAGAGACAATTGGACAGGGGACGGAAGGCACACTAGTATGGCTAGACAAAACCTTTTAGTCAGTATTATACCTATTTGTGAAAATTGTGAAGAGGATATGATAGCCGATTGAAAAAGTTAGGTAACTATTAAAAAGAAAATTCACCAAGGCTTGCAGAGAACTAAAAGCAGACAATGAAGTGTCCATCTATAAGCAGTACCGTAAAAAATGTCAAAGCAGAAAATGTATCAGGAAAAGTATCAGGGCCAGATAGATTACTAGATTCCTATATTACAATGTTTGAGGGCCAACTTTTTCAACCTAGTTAATATATGATGAATTCTAACATATAGGGAAGTAACATAGCATTAATACTTAAAGATGGACAAAATTTAACTTTAACAAAAAGTTCATTAATTCATTAATTCATTTATCGGCATTACATGGTACATCATGGAAATGTATACATCCACATAATCTAGTCCTGGAAATCTAGAATACTAGTTTATTCTTTTCCGTGCTTACATACCTATCTTTGATGGACTGTGGGAAGTGAACTAACTTTACACCAATTAATTAGTGTTGCTCAGGTTGCTGGCTCTTCTGGGCTCCTCCACGGGTCTCGCTTTGCCTCAACTTGTGTTGCAATGTCTCCCATCCAGCCAGGTCCAGCACCAGCTTCTGCAAGTGCAGATAGGCTTTCCCCATTGAAGTAGTACCTATTTATCTACTCACCGTATTACATGAATTGCTGAGTGGGCAGAAGATAGGGATCAAGTGTTGAGAGGTCACTCCATTTCACAGAGCTGTGGTTCAAACTGCTGAGTGCAGACCATTTTTGGCCAGCCATTCCAGTATCAATAAGACTCTGGGCTACCACCTACTCTTATAGATTGATGTAATTAGTGATTATAAGTTTTCTGCAATGATTTTAGCAGATAGTCTGAAGATAATTTATTTACCTAAAATATAATTAAGATATGATTATCAAGTGCCGGGGACATCAGAGGATTCAAGCAGTTCAAATGAGCATAAACATTTATTACAAGCTGAAGTTCTCTACAAAAATCTGAGCTACTAATTGTCAAAGGAAATGAGCAGAAGATAAGAAAGGTATTCAAGTGGGGAATGGACATAAATCTCCTGGGGTATTCAGGGACTCGTGACTTATGATGCATTTAACTCCTCCCTTGGACTCAGCCTGGTCATCTCCTACAATAATGTCAGAATAATATTGAGTATTATGTTGTGAGCCGCCCCGAGTCTTCGGAGAGGGGCGGCATACAAATCTAAGTAATAAATAAATAAATAAATTATAGAATATTTTGTTTAGTGTATTGAAAAATAACAGCAATATTTTGTTTACATACAGAAGAAGCCTTTAACACTTTAAATTGTTTAAACTTTAAAAGATGTGAACTTTGGAGATAATTTTATAAAATGGGTAAATATGTTGCAAAACCCACAAATGATTGATGGTGGAGATTTAACAAAATCTTGTGAGATGTACTTTTGCTTATTTTGGTTCTTGACATTTTCAATACAGGTGTAAGGCAAAATGGGAGGATAATAGGTTTAAAAGTTTTAAAAGAGACTTAAAAATGAGAGGTTTTGCAGATTATTTGGTGCTGATATTGGAAGATGCTTAAAGGGGGGCAAATAATGGGAAAAAGGCATTAGCTGTCTTTAACAGAAGACAAAGATGCTAATAAAAATATGTAAATGCAAGACTAAATAGAATCAGTAAACAAAATGGGTTTCAAGATGGAGGAAAAAGGTAAATTATTTTGGTCTCAATTTGAAAAATATGAATTTTGTATGGTTTAAAAATAATTATGTTAAGACATGGAATGAAATTTAAAAAGATATGCCAAGATGAAGAAAACTACAAATGTTATTGCTGGGAGAATTTGAAGTTAATGTGAAAGTTTTACTTAGAATGAATTTTTTATTTCAGATAATGCCTATGTTGACAACTGATGTATTATTTAAACAGTGGCAGAAAGACATATCTAAATTTTTGCAGCAAGACAAAAAATTGAGAGTGTTACCAGGTGTTAGAAGATGCTAAAGAAAGGGTAGGCTTAGGTTTATGAGATTTGAAACTCTATTTTGCAGCTTGTTACTTAGCTTGGATAAAATATTGGATGACTCTGAGAAACATAAAGTTAATGGAAGTAGAAAGACATGATTTGAGACTTCTGTAGGATGGCTTTTTATTGAACAACAAAGTTAAATTTAATGTAGATTTTAAAAAGCATTTTATTAGAAATGCCATAATAATATAGAACATATATTAATTTAGGTTTTGTCCTGACAAAAGCTTATTATAGAAAAGAAATGATAATTAAGCATAAATAGTTAACTTAGGGTGACATGTTGGAATTCATATGGAAATTTTAAAATAAAATCAAGACAGGATTTGATATCAGAAAGATATATATGTCATTGATTTTTCTATGTATAATTATTATAAAGATTTAAAGTAGTCAAAAGTACTTTTGGCTTTGAACATTCTAAGAACTAGAACTAGAATTAGAAAGATTTAAAGTAGTCAAAAGTACTTTGGGCTTTGAATGTTTTAAGAACTACAATTCTAACTAGAGTTAGAATTGAATTGAACATGTTATTGCTAAAATGTATAAATTCTTATTCAAATTTGAAATAGAAGATGAACAAGTAAAGGAATGTATGATAACATGGATTAAAAACTATCATATAAAATGGAACAATGGGAGAATATGTGGATGAAAGAATTGAAATTCACATTGTATTATAATCTTCTAAAAATGTTTTAACATACAAACATAAGAAGAGCTATGCTGAATCGGGCCAAAGCCCATCGAGTCCAGCATTCTGTGTCATACACACCAATTGTTCATGGGGATCTTGAGCAGAAAGAGAAGGCAAAACCCTCCCTTTCCCTTGACCCCCAACAAATGGTACGCAAGGGAATCCTGCCTGCCTGAAATAACATAGAGGCGGCACTTAGACATCCATTTCAATAACCACCAATACACTTGGCATCCATGAATCTGTCTAATCCTGCCTTGAAGTATCCACACTGACAGCTGTCATGACCTCTTCTGGAAGTGAATTCCATAAACTAACGACCCTCTAGGTGAAAAAATATTTCCCTTTATTTGTCCTCGCTTTCTTACCTATGAGCTTTAGCGAGTGCCCCCTCATCCTAGTATTGTGTGATAAAGAAAATATTTTTTTTCTATCCATCTTTTCTGTCCCATGTATGGTTTTATACACTTCAATCAAGTCATCTCTTAAACGCTATCTTTCAAGGCTGAAGAGACCAAGGTGTTGCAACCTGGTTTCATAAGAGAAGTACTCCATTTCTTTGATCATTCTTGTTGCCCTTTTTTGCATCTTTTCCAATTCCATTATATCCTTCTTGAGGTGCGGTGACCAGAACTGTATACAGTACTCCAAATGTGGCCTCACCATCGATTTGTACAGAGGCAATACAACACTTGCCGACCTATTTTCGATTCCCTTCCTAATAATGTCAAGCATGGAATTTGCTCTTTTTTTTTTCTGATGCTGCACGCTGGGTTGACATCTTCATTGAGCTGTCCACCAAAACCCCAACATCCCTTTCTTGGGTTGTTTCAGATAGCTTGGTCCCCATCAGTTGGTAGGTATAATTGGGGTTCTTTGCCCCAATATGCATAACTTTGCATTTGTTTAGGTTAAAATGCATTTGCCACTTTGTTGCACGCTCACTCAATTTCGAGAGATCTTTCTGGAGCTCCCAGAAAAAAATAGTTTCACTTTTCATTACCCGGAAGAGTTTAGTGTCATTTTAAATTAATTTTATATGTTATTTTTTTACATTTTATAACATATTAAAATCTGTCTTATATTGATTTTGCTGTACAGTAACATGTCCATTCCTAAAGCAATAGCAATAACACTTAGACTTATATACTGCTTCATAGTGAAGCAAAAACTTCAGAAGAGAAGGATTTAGGGGTAGTGATTTCTGACAGTCTCAAAATGAGTGAACAGTGCGGTCAGGTGGTAGGAAAAGCAAGTAGAATGCTTGGCTGCATAGCTAGAGGTACAACAAGCAGGAAGAGGGAGATTGTGATCCCGCTATATAGAGCGCTGGTGAGATCACATTTGGAATACTGTACTGTGTTCTGTTCTGGAGACCTCACCTACAAAAAGATATTGATAAAACTATATGGGTCCAAAGACGGGCTACCAAAATGATGGAAGGTCTTAAGCATAAAACTTACCAGGAAAGACTTAATGAACTAAATCTGTATAGTCTGGAGGACAGAAGGAAAAGGTATGATAGAAACATTTAAATATGTTAAAGGGTTAAATAAAGTTCAGGAGGGAAGAGTTTTTAAAAGGAACGTGAACACAAGAACAAGGGGACACAATCTGAGGTTAGTTGGGGGAAAGATCAGAAGCAACATGAGCAAATACTATTTTACTGAAAGAGTAGTAGATCCTTGGAACAAACTTCCAGCAGACATGGTTGGTAAATCCACAGTAACTGAATTTAAACATTCCTGGGATAAACATATATCCACCCTAAGATAAAATACAGGAAATAGTATGAGGGCAGAGTAGATGGACCATGAGGTCTTTTCCTGCCATCAATCTTCTATGTTTCTATGTTACTAGTGCTTTACAGACCTCGCTAAGTGGTTTACAGAATCAGCATATTGCTGAATGGTCCTCATTTTAGTGACCTAAGAAAGATGGAAGGCTGAGTCAACTTTGAGCTGGTCAGAATTAAACTCTTGGAATGAGCAGTGAGTTAGCCTACAATACGGCATTCTAACCATTGTGCCACCACAACTTTTATACTCTGAACAAAAGTAATATCATTTCCTATTAAATTAGTTGCATGGCTTCTTGTAGCTCCTTGTTCAATTTAAACACTTAATGATGCCCCATGCGGTGCTTTCTAATTTTGTTGATATATTTTTCTTCAGGGTTTTTCCCCCCGATTGAGAGCTTTTGTGCACTACTGTAATGTTAAATTAACTCACTTTAAATCATTAGTGTTGTATAACTAATATTGCATCCCAAAGCTTATTTGCTTACATAAATTCTCAAGTTTTATCAATGAATTACCTTGATACTTTTTTTAGTCTTCTAAACATATTACTCAAGACTCATACAAATCATTCAATGCATTTTATGTGTTGATGAGGTTAAATGTTAAAAGCTGAAAAACTACATTGCTAAATATACCAAATTTCAGACACTTCACTGTTTGATATTGCTAGGAATGAAGATTGGAAACAAATGGGAAAAAGCTTGAAGGCAATCATAAAGGGAGATATATGTCCAGCGGTGGAATGAGATGACCCAATTGATTGCCACTGCATTTTCTGTGACTATAGTAAATCTCAATTTTCTCTGTTTTCAGTTGAGTGGTTTTGAACAAACAGAGAACTTTTCTTTCTCCAAAACTGAATGACTGAAGAAGGAAGAAGAAGGGACATGATGTGATTGCCTGCATGCATGCATGCCGGAGGGTGTGTGTGTGTGTGTCATTTCACTCCATTGATGGAGTGATACTTCTATCTGAAAGATTGAGCGAGTGAGTGAGACCATGTGTCAAGAAAGGAAGGGAGAAGAATGCCTTTTACTTGGTAATACATCTGTATAGATTTTATGCAAGGGTATCATGAGACTTCACTCAGAAGAGAATGCAAATTTTCTAGGAACTGCCTTTAAATTAATATCTATTTTATGCATTCCACAAAAATATTAAAAAATAATTTTTTACAATTTTTGTAAAATTTCAATTTTTTTTTGCAATTTTAATTTTATAAAATTTTTGCAATTGTAATTTTTTACAATTTTTGTAACTGTATTTTTTTTTTTACAATTTTTGTAATTGTAATTTTTTACAATTTTTGTAATTGTAATTTTTTATAATTTTTGTAACTGTAATTTGAGAATTTTCTCTTATTTGGTCTCATATTTCTTTCACAAGGTTACCCTTGGCAAGATTTCTTGAATTAGGTAACCACTGTAGTCTGATAGCCTAAAAGGAGTTCTGGAGTTTTATCTAGACTCTTATAATTACCACAAACCCATCTAAAGCCTATTATGGAATAGTAAAAAATCAAATTTGTTATTTTTATAGTTTAAAACCAGAAGGAAATAGGAGGGAATGTTTTATTATAATGATGATGATGATGATGTAACCTCAATCCTTTGTAAGTTAATGCATGGAAGTTTTTCTAACATTACACAGATATAATGTTTACCTAATTATCCTACGATTGTACATAAAGGTTTATCTCATAATCTATGAATTTTAAGAAGCTTACGAAAGGTGAGGAGGGTGGGGGAAATTCTAATCTCTGGGGGGAGTTGGTTCCAAAGGTCCGGGGCCGCCACAGAGAAAGCTCTTCCCCTGGGTCCCGCCAAACGACATTGTTTAGTTGACGGGACCCGGAGAAGGCCCACTCTGTGGGACCTAACTGGTCGCTGGGATTTGTGCAGCAGAAGGTGGTCCCTGAGATAATCTGGTCTGGTGCCATGAAGGGCAGATGTAAGCTGTTCCAAGTAAAGCTGCCGTTTGCAATTGACTGATGATGAATTTGTCAGTGCTGATGAAGTTCAAGTGGTGTAGATAATGTACATAAATATTTTTTTTTTAAAAAATATTTTTTATTATCTTCTGGGGCTGCATTATTAGCTGTCCAGGGCCAAATGAGGCCCATGGGCCGGACATGCTTAGTTTAGAAGGCTGCGTGACTCTTATTATGCATTATCATTAAACACAGTTATAATATAACTCTTTGGGATTAATAAGCAGAGAGGTGGTTACATAAATGAAATTGTTCCTTGAAGTTTCAGAAAAACATGCAATAAATAATTAGTTTAAACTCCATTAAATAGATTTTGGTTGGCCATCCAAATGCTTAGTGTTATTTAGCAATGAAATAGGCCACTGAAGCTGACTGCAGGTCAGCGGTCAAGGCTGACTCAGCCTTCCATCCTTCCGAGGTGGGTAAAATGAGGACCCGGATTGTGGGGGCAATATGCTGGCTCTGTTAAAAAGTGCTATTGCTAACATGTTGTAAGCCGCTCTGAGTCTAAGGAGAAGGGCAGCATAAAAATCAAATAAATAAATAAATAAACTTCAGGAAGTGATGGATTCCTCTTTAGCAGAAAAGCCTGAAGCTATTTGTCAGGGATGTTGCAGTGCTGAATCCTGCACAGACGAGGGTATTATCTCCAAGATCCAATCAATGTCTCATATTCTACAACTCTATAAAATGTCTTTGAAATGAAAGTACTTACTGCAGGAGATGGCCAGGGTGAGCCCTAAGTCCGGCCTACCTTGAATGTCTATCTTATCTCCCTCTCATTTCCCTTGATCGCCAGTTGGTCAGATTCTTGCAGAGAGCTTACGTTTGTGATAAATGTTTCTACTTATTTGAACTAGCTGAATCTCCTGATTCCCCTTGCATTTGACACTTACTTATGAATCTCAGAGAATCACCTTTTTAAAATATAAAGCCCTACTTCTTCCCAAGTTTTCATGTTACTGCTTTTTGTATATCTCTTCAAACTACAAAATTGATTAAAGTCAATGGTGTTTTTTTCCCTCCCTTTTTCAATAGTGATCCAATTTGATGCCATTAACTCCTTTCGATGTAACTCTTCAACTTTAATTTGACTTTAAAGAAGTAGAGTAAAAGGACTTTTTGGCTCCAGCCAATTTATTTCTCTTCAGTTCTTTGAAAGGATCAGGGTTGCTAAGCAACCATCATTCTCCTTCAGGGCCTGCACTGGACCACAGAAAGTTGAGGGTTTTCATTTCTAGAGCTAGTTGTATTAACAGAAAGCAAATGTATGTCAGTCTTTTTTTTTCACTGGAGTGTTCTTTTGAAATAATTTAGAGATAGATGTAAATAATATTGATGATTTATTTATTTATTTATTTTGACTTCTATGCCATCCAATCCCTAAGGACTCAGTATAAAGTACAAAAACAGTAAAAAGAAGTCAAATATAGAATCTGAGCTATAAAACATGAATTAAAACCATAATAAACTAACCCAACATGCATAGTTGACATTCATACAATTTGGCCATGATTGTAGTTCATGGCCCCCAGGCTTGCTGGCAGAACCAGGTCTTTGTGGCCTTATGGAAAGTCAAGTAGGTGGGAGTAGTACGGACATCGTGGGGTTGAGGGGGAGTTGATCCTATAGAGCCGGATTCCATTATGATGAGGAAGATGTTGGAGAGAGAATGTGTATGAGAAATTTGAATCATGTTTTTATAGTGGATAATAAGATCACATGTAGATGTGATTAAATTAATAAGATATAAAATAATTAAAATTAATGAATAAATTAAAAAGAAAACAAAAACTCAAAGGGAAGACTCAATAGACCACTAGATCTTTTTATGTTATCTAGTTTCTATGTCTCCATGTTTATCTATATAGTGTTCCCTTGATTTTCGCAAGTTCGAACTTTGCAAATAGCCTATACCACGGTTTTTCAAAAAATATTAATTAAAAAAATACTTCACGGGTTTTTTTCTATACCACGGTTTTTCCTGCCCAATGATGTCATACGTCATCGCCAAACTAATAATTTTTTGCAAATAAATAACAAAAAAAAATTATTGTTAATAAATAATTATGTTTATAAATATCAGAATCACTAAGTGTCTTATTCAAAGGTGAGTACCAGTAATAATGATGAGTAAATGGTTGTTAAGGGAACGGGAAAGGGTAATTTAGGGGTTTAAAGTGTTAAGGGATGGCTTGTGATACTGTTCATAGCCAAAAATAGTGTATTTACTTCCACATCTCTACTTCGTGGAAATTCGACTTTCGCGGGTGGTCTCGGAACACATCCCCCGCTAAAAATGAGGGAACACTGTATTACATCCCTTACAAATTATGTTATTTATTGACCTGGCCTATAAGAAAACTACCTCTGCAAATTGGAATGGAGAAATGATTGTACTGTACTTTAAGACAAAGAAAATACTTGTTAATATAGAATAATCTGTATGTCCAGAGCCAACAGCAAATCCTTCCCCACTTGCACTTTTCAATTGCTTTTTATTTTTCTTTCCATTATGGTCCATGAAACAATGAGAATGCATTCAATTGATGCATTGTCTGAGGCATGGAGTTGATATACAGAGATAAATCCTTATCTTACCTTTCCACTGATGTGTAGAGGTACTTTATACAACTTGTGATTTTCCCTTTCAAGCCAAGCTAAAATGCCAAAGTTTGTGAGGTTTCATTATTCTTCCTAGTGTGTAGGTGAGCCCGATCAAAGTATTTATGCTTCACATACCCTTGACCTGAAAGGCATTGAAATAACAAGAATCCTGGTAAAGCTGCAACTAGAGCAAAAACACCTTGAGATGAGTCATTCTTTGAGGAACACTATCCATAAAAGGAAAACGTTTATACAATGCAATGTCTAGAGATGCAGAGATGACCAAGTCTGCTTTTCCATTCTAAGAATTGGAGATTACCCAGGATAACCAAATTGGCTTCCCACACAGTATAACTTTTCTGATCCTATTTTTGCTGACCCAGTCATCTTTGTGTTCATCTGCAACTTCTGTATCGTACCATTGTTGGAAATGCAATGTATCATTCTCTTACAAAGCACAACTAAATAAATTGACTGACTAACATGTAAATCTGTACAGATGTGTTTGTTGTTAATATGATTGTAAAACCAAGAGTTGGACCCTTGAATTAAAACAGGTGCTTTTGAAGTGCGTGGAGCTAGGTAAATGCTTCCATGGCAGCTAAGAGAAATATGATGATATACCTACCAGCTCCTAGAGATATTTACTAACCAAAGTACTTTTCTAAAAAGATGTACTAAGATATCATTACTATATTGTTCTTCATTCATTTAATATCCAATCACTGCACTGACTGCTGAACAGTTTCCGGTCACAATTCAAAGTGTTGGTTATGATGTATAAAGCCCTATATGGCATCGGACCAGAATACCTCCGGGACTGTCTTCTCCCGCATGAATCTCAGCAGCCGATTAGGTCCCACGGAATGGACCTTCTCCGGATCCCATCGACTAAGCAATGTCGTCTAGCGGGGCCCAGGGGAAGAGCCTTCTCTCTGGCGGCTCCGGCCCTCTGGAACCAACTCCCCCCAGAGATCAGAACTGCCCCCACCCTCCTTGTTTTTTGTAAGTTGTTGAAAACTCACCTTTGCCGCCAGGCATGGGGAAATTGACACCTCCCCTAACTACTGCTTTATGTATGGTTTGATTGGGTTGTGTGATTATTTTAGTAATAAGGGTTTTAAATTGTGTTTTTAAATATTAGATTTGTACATTGTTATTATTGTTGTGAGCTTCCCCAAGTTCTTGGAGAGGGGCGGCATACAAATCTAATAAATTATTATTATTATTATTATTATTATTATTATTATTATTATATCCAATCAACAAGGAAAACATTCTGAACTAGTCATTAACTTAGAAAAAACCCTAAACTTGATCACTCTTTCTTGTACTATTCAGCAATACATCCTGGAAGTCATACATAAACTTGAATAGTCATAGTTTCATAGAAGCAAGTAAGGAAATATTAGGATCATTTGTAAAACACAATGTCAACAAACAAAACAAAAATGGTAACATGTCAAGTGTTCCAAGATTAAACAGCTAGTGTATTTTTCAGAGTATAAGATGCACCTTTTTCCTCCTTAAAAGAGGCTGATAATTAGGGTGCGTCTTATACTCTGAATGTAGCTCCCCCCCCCCCCCAGCCTTGACTAGCTGCTAACAATCTTCCCAGCTTTTACCTTGCAGGGTCTTTCATTGTTTCTCTCTGTGAAGAATGTTTTCCAAGCCCTAAGTCTTTGCAAGTTTTTTCATTGTTCTAACTTGCTCCGAATAAGTTTCTTTCTAGCCCTAACCAGGTGCTAACGATGTTCCCATCTCTTACCACTTGCAAACTCTTTCATTGTTATTATCTGCAAATAATGTTTTCCAAACCCTGTCTTTGATTTTTTTCCCCATTCTTTATTTGCTCCAAATGTTTCTTTCCAACCCTAATCAGGTGCTAACAATGTTCCCAGCTTTTTCCGGCTTGCGAGCTCTTTCATTGTTACTTTATGCCAATAATGTTTTCCAAACCCTGTCTTTGTAGGGTTTTTTTTTCATTGCTTTACTTGCTCCAGATGCTTCTTTCCAACCCTAACCAGGTACTATTAATGTTCCCAAGCTCTTTCATTGTTACTCTCTAGGAAGAATGTTTTCCAAGCCGTAAATCTTTGCAGGTTTTTCCCCATTGTTCTAACTTGCTCCAAATGTTTCTTTCCAGCCCTAACAGGTGCTAACAATGTTCCCAGCTCTTACCGGCTTGCAAGCTCTTTCATTGTTACTCTCTGCGAAGAAGAATGTTTTCCAAGCCCTAAGTCTTTGCAGGGTTTTTTCCATTGCTTTACTTGCTCCAACTGTGTCTTTTAAGATGCTAATGATATTCCCAGCTCTTACTGGCTTGCAAGCTTTTTCATTGTTACTCTTTCTGAATAAGGTTTTTCTAAAGCCCTAACCAGGGGATAAAATAACGTGCTGAAGCTAACCAGACTAAGGATGCTAGCCAGATGAATACCTGGTAAGCAGATTATTTTCCCTATTTTCCTCCCAAAAACTAAGATGTGTCTTATATTCCAAAAAATATGGTAGGTTTACAAATTCTTGCCAGGAGGACCAAAAAAGGTTACTGTTACTAAAAAAAGATGATCATCTAAGTCAGGGGTCTCTAACCTTGGCAATTTTAAGACCTGTGGACTTTGCTGGCTGAGGAACTCTGGGAGTTGAAGTCCACAGGTCTTAAAGTTGCCAAGGTTGGAGACTCATTCTGAGTTCTAACTCCAGCAAAGTTTAGCCCATTGTAGCTCATGTAGCAAGGCTCATAGTTAAAAATAAATGCTTTCAGTTAATTTATGCAAAAGAAGTATTGGATTCACTCACAATAGAAAGCAGTGTAACATTCCTCTGGGGAAGCTTAGGTTTTCTTGCAGCACATCTGATGAAAGAGTCATTAGAAGAATTTAGACTTAAAGAGTAATTATGAAAACTTAACTTTTCAGTTATTTTTACTTGAATCTTCATAAACACCTGATTGGAAAATACTGGAACATGAGGTTTAGATAGTGGCATTCACAGATATTAACACTTTATTTAACTGCAGTCATTTAGATAAACATTTACCATCTGTCACTGTTCTCATGGGACAGCCCATAAGCACTTCCTATAAAGTTAATGTAGTGATTTTCTTAGAATGAGCGTTAATGGCTGGATCTTAGGGCAAGAGGAAGAGAATCTGATCATTTGAAGTTAGATTACAACATCACGCATGTGAACAAGTTAACCTCACTATTAACATGGGCAACCTAGCCACACACACCCTTTCATTTTTCTTGGTGACCTCAACCTACCTTATATCACATGTATTGGCATCCTTCAGTCTCAAAATACCATGGTATCATGTTCTGGATTCCCCATATCAGTCTGCGGAGAGGGACGGCATGCAAATCTAATAAATAAATAAATAAATAATAATAATAATAACAACAACAACAACAACAACAACAACAATAATAATAATAATAATAATTATTATTATATCAACTGGACCCTAAATGAATGTACAATGGCATCGGACCAGAATACCTGCGGGACCGCCTTCTGCCGCACGAATCCCAGCGACCAATTAGGTCCCACAGAGTTGGCCTTTTCTGGGTCCCGTTGACTAAACAATGTCGTTTGGCGGGTCCCAGGGGAAGAGCCTTCTCTGTGGCGGCCCCGGCCCTCTGGAACCAACTCCCCCTGGTGATTAGGACCACCCCCACCCTCTTTGTCTTTTGTAAACTTCTGAAAACTCATCTATGTTGCCAGGCATGGGGAAATTAATATACCCCTTAGCTATTATAATTTATGTATTGTCTGTTTGAGCTGTATGACTATTTTATAAGGGTTTTTAAAATTATTTTTAACTACTAGATATGTATAGTGTATTGTCTTGTTGTGAGCTGCCCTGAGTCCTCAGAGAGGGGCGGCATACAAATCTAACATATTATTATTATTATTATTATTATTATTATTATTATTATTATTATTATTATCTCTTTATGTTGTGTCACCTGCAAAATCATGGAATCAATCATAAACCAATCCATTACCCTCCACCTAGAAACCAACAACCTATTCTTTAACAAACAATTTGGTTTCAAAAAAAATTATTCACTAACCTGCAACTCCTACACTGCAAAAATATGGACTACACAGCTTGATCAAGGTAAAACAATAGATGCAATTTACATAGACTTTTGTAAAGCCTTTGACTCAGTGGTACATGACAAACCTCCTCTGAAGCTCAAATCCTATGGCATCTCAGGTTCCCTTCATTATTGAATAACTGCATTCTTGTCAAACAGACAATGTGGTTAAAATACCTGTCAACAGTAATGTCCCTCAAGGCAATGTTCTAGGACCAACACTATTCATTCTTTACATAAATGACCTCTGTGATCATATTACAAGCAACTGCATTGCAGTGTTCCCTCTAATTTTTTTTTGGGGTGGGCGGAAAAGTATAGTGTCTGAGCGGCAGTCCCTTCAGGACTGGGCGGCACAGAAATAATAAATAAATAAATAAATATCAAAATCAAAATGCCACTTAAATAGTTGAGCTAGTTTCAAACTAGATTTTGATTTTCTTTCTTCCTTACTCCCATTCTTTTTCTTCCTCTTTTCCTTCCTCTCTTTTTTCTATCTGTTTCTCTCTCTTCCTCTCTTCCTCTCTCACTCTTTCCCTCTCGGCTTCTGGGCAGGTTTGGAAAACTCTGAGTTGATGATGATTTTTAAGTGAGCGATTGCTCACTGCTCAGCTTAGAGGGAACTATGCTGCATTGTCCTTGCTGATGATGTTAAATTATTTAATACCACTGACAATACTGCTACCCTTAAAAAAGACCTTGACCATGTATCAGAATGGTCAAACAACTGGCAACTTCAAATCTCAACCAATAAATGCTCTATCTTACATATCGGCAAAAAGAATCAGAACACAAAATACAAACTTGGAGGACACAACCTTATAGATGATCCTCACTCTGTCAAGGACCTTAAAATATTCATATCTAATGACCTAAGTGCCAGAGCCCATTGTAACAACATTTCCAAAAAGGCACTAAGAGTTATTAATCTAATCCTGCATAGCTTCTTCTCTGGCAATATTAATCTACTAACCAGAGCATACAAAACATTTGCTAGACCAATTCTTGAATACAGCTCACCTGTATGTAACCTGCATTGCAACTCAGATATCAATACAATCAGGAAAGTCTGAAAATATTGGCTTCCGGTTTGGTGGAGATCGCGGCGAGACGTGTCTGGCAGGGCTCTGCCAGGCGAATCTCTTCTACCCCCTCCGAAGGTCGCATTTGCGATCGGATCGGGCCCGGATGGCCCGATCCATGAACAGGGGGCTCTCCTCTGCCCGAGGACCCATCGCCAGGACTCCAGAGGCAGCGGTTCGCCCCGCAGCTTCGGAGACGGGAGAACCGCTCCTCTTTGCTTAAGAGGACCGGCCAGCGCTTTCTCCCCTCACTCAGCGGGAAGAATAAAAGCAAAGAAGTGAAAGTAAAAATATCTACATCTACATAGAAAAAGAATATACCAGAGAAAGGACTTAAGGTAAAAATCTCCATTGTGTTTCGTCTTTAAGTCAGAAGATCGTAAAACTTTTAAGTAAAAGTTTTTTTTTCCAGGGCGAAAGTGAAAGTTTTTTCTTGTTTAAACCCATCCGCAAATAACAGCCGGACCTAATTTTTTCTCTTCACTTTTACTTTTCCATTTTGAACGTGAACTTGGGAATCTACAAAATAATTCTCTGACTTTACGCTTTAACAAAATAGTTTAAATTTGACATGACTATTTAGAAAATTTTAACTGCTAAAGGAAATTTCTAGTGATGATCAGAATTTGTTCTTGATAGACTTTTAAAATCATAATCTTCTGGACTTAATTTTTTCAAGCGGAGGAACACAGTCTTGCTGCCTTTTTTTTCTTGCTGCCTATTTTCACAACATGAATAACTTAATAATCATGAATTAAATGGAATCTAGAAGAGATTGAAATCACTTCTTTCTTGGATTACTTATTGTTGGATTAACCTATCTGGAATACTTGCTGAGCCTTTTGGACTATTTGCTGACACCTTTTGGATTACTTGCTGAGAACTCTTGGTTTAACATCTGCCTGCTGCACGAAAATTAACTTGACTCCATCTTGGGATTTCTTTCTTTGTTCTTTGTTCCTGTTTTGAATTTGGAAAATAAACTGACTCCATCTTGAACACAAGCAAGCTTTGGAATTGCTTTACTCCTTGAATTTTGAATTGAAATCAAATATAACTTTACCCTTTGAGATTTGGATTTTCATTTCTACTTCCTAGCAAAATTACAGGATCTATAAGAAGAACTTAAGTATACAATACTGTTATTGTGTCTTTGAATAATTATCTGGTTTTTTTCTCCCTGATTTTTCTTTGACTTTCTTTCTTACATTTCTATTACTAGAAGAAGTTTGGTTTGAACTACATGCATTGTTGATAAACCTTGTGTTCCTGCTCTATTCTAAATAGTTGAACTAAAATATCACCCTCCTTCTTTTTCTTTTTGAACAATTCTTTTTACTTCACTTTTTCCCCCTTTCTTTTTTCTTCCCTCCTCCTAAAGTCTTTTCCTCCAAAAATTTTCTTTTTCTTTTCTTTTCTTTCTTTTGTCTTCTATATATAGTTGATATTCTTTCTCTTCTTTCATTTTCTGTCCTCCTTTTACTTGAAAAGGCTAATATTTGTTTTTTTCCCTGTGGCACTAAACAATAATATTTCCTTTTTTTTCTTCTTTTTTTGAACTCTGTTATTAATTGAATTGCTATTGAATTGGTATAGTCATATTATAAGGGAAACAAAATATATTGAATAGATTTGGAATTTATAGTAATTTCTTTTCCTTTTCACTATATATAAAATTGAAACTAACCTTAAAATTTGAAATAGTGGATTCCAATTTGATAATGTCCCACACCTCAACTCTTGTTAAAACAACAAAGAAACAAACAACACCAACTACCCTATCTCCACAAGTGTCACCGCATTCTTCTCCTTCGCATCAAGTGCTAACCATGTCTACCAAAGACAAAGACAAAGACAAAACAATGCAGTCCAATCTTGCAACTATACATGAGACTTTGAATACTTTGAAGGACTTTATGGTCAAATCACAAGAAGATGCCACTCAACAAAGAGAGGCCATAAAGGAGGAGGCAACACAACAAAGAGAAGCCATAAAGGAGGAGGCAACACAACAAAGAGAAGCCATAAAAGCTGACTTGGCAGAATTTAAAGTGGAGATGGCTCAAATGAAAGCTGATATGGGCGAGATGAAAGATCAGATAAAGCAGATCCAACAAACTCTTCAAGAAAGTGATGACCGAGTAAAAAAAGTTGAAGAGCAAGCTGACAAAAATGAGAAAAGAATGGAGTATCTTGAAGGGAGAGCTGATGAAAGATACAAAAGATATGATGAATCTATTATCCAGCTGGAGATGCAACGAGCTTCGTACGGACTTCGATTTCAGAATATAAAAGAGGAAAAAGATGAAGACTTAAAAACGACTATGGCGGAAATCATTGGAGGCATACTTCAAGAGGACCCCATGGCTTTACAGAAAGAAATCGATGAAGTATACCGAATTTCGAATAGCTATATCCGTCGACACAACCTCCCAAGAGAGATACATATTAAATTTACAAGAAAGGCGTTGCGAGATGAGATACTTCATTATTCAAGAAACTCCCCGCCTCAACGACATGGAGTAGAAATAAAGATATTAAAACAAGTTCCAAGAAGTGTCAGAGAAAACAGAAGAGATTACCACTTTTTAACCAAAATCTTGATTAAAGAAAATATCACTTACCGTTGGCTTATTCCACAAGGACTTTCTCTGACATGGCGCTCTACAAGGTACAAACTGGAAAACGTAGATCAAGCTATGTTCTTTCTTGAACAGAGTGGCTTGGGCCACTCCGACCATGCAAGTAAGCAACTAGTGGTCCAACTACAACCAGTTCAACAGCAACCAGGGGAAAAATTACTAACTCAGCAAGAAGAAAACCTGGGGGCAACTGCCCAAGTAATAGAGCAGGACCAAGGTTCTAGAAGAGTTCAACCTCAGCGAGAAACCAAAAAACCTATTAAATGACAACGAGTAAAGACTTGAAAATCTTTTCCGTAAATGTTAATGGACTTAACGAACCAAGAAAAAGGAAGCAAATTTTTTCCAAAATCAGAAACCAAAATGTTCAGATTGCAATACTACAAGAAGTTCATATTAAAAAAGATAACCAAAAATTACTGTTGAATCCCAAAATTGGAAAAATGTATGCTGCATTAGCAGACCAAAAAAAAAGAGGTGTAGTGATGTATGTCAAGAATTCTATAAATTCCAAACAAATATATAAGGATAAAGAGGGTAGGATATTGATTGTACAAGTAGACATTGAACCCAGACCTCTAGTGGTTGTTTCTATTTATGCCCCCAATGAAGACCAAATGACATTCTATAAAAATTTACACCAAATAATAACAGATTTAGCTATTGATAATCTATTGATAATAGGTGATTTTAATGCTATCGCGAACAGACAATTAGACCACTCAGGAGGGGGAGGTAATAAAAAAGGGGAAAAGGTAAAAAAACAAGAAGAAACTTGCTACCCAGTACTTTTCAAAAAATGAAAGCGGAACTATTATTAAGTGATATTTGGAGGGAAAGACACCCTCTCAAAAGGCAATTTACCTTTTATTCTAATCCTCACAAAATTTGGACGAGAATTGACATGTTATGGGCACCAAAAACGGTGGCAGAACAAATAAGAGAAGTTGACATAGACGTTAATACATGGGCCGATCACAATCCAATAGTGGTCTATATGACGATGAATAATAAACAGAACAATTGGCGGATGAACAGGTATATATTAAATGACAAGAAATATAAGGATTGGATTGAAAAGGAATTAAAAATATTTTTTGAAATTAATAAAACATCAGACACTACTCCACAGAACTTATGGGATACAGTTAAAGCGTACATAAGAGGTTTAACAATATCTTATACAGCAAAATACAATAAGGAAAAGAAATTAGAGTATTTACAATTAACAAACGAACTAAAACAATTAGAATCTTTATCGCAGCAACATACTAAGAATAGAGATCTAAAGACAGAAATAAACGTAATTAAACATAAAATTAGAGTTATAGAACAAAACCAACTAACTGAAAAGATTAAAAGAGCAAAGCAACAATACTTTGAATATGCAAATAAACCTGGCAGATGGCTAGCGTATAAACTTAGAAAACAGAGTCAATCAAAATTAATCCAAAAATTGGAAGATAAAGATGGTAAAATAAAATACGATACAGAAGGTAAGGCAGACATTGTGTATAATTTTTATAAGGAATTATATGCTAAAGATCATGTCATTGAAGATGAAGTTTTTAACTATTTAGAGGCTTCAAATCTACCACAAATAACAGAAGATCAACAGGCTACCATGGATGGACCAATAACAATGGAGGAACTCTCAATAACAATTAAAAAACAGAAAAGCAACAAGGCCACAGGCCCAGATGCCATACCTGCAGAATGGTATAAGATAGATAATGAAACAATAAGAAACCATATGTTAGAAACTTTTAATTCCTGTAGACTTGACGGAAAAATTCCTAAATCTTGGTCAGAATCACTGACAACCTTAATACATAAACAGGGTACAGAACCAGAAAAAATCAAAAATTATAGGCCTATATCACTATTAAATGTAGACTATAAGATCTTTATTGCCATTTATGCAGAGAGACTCAAAGGAGTTATAAATGGAATAATACACCAAGACCAAAATGGGTTTCTTCCAGGGAGACAAATTAAAAATAATATTAGAACTGTAATAAATATACTAGAGTACTACGAACAACACCCAGATAAGATGGCATCTTTAATGTTTTTGGATGCTCAAAAAGCCTTTGACAACGTTAATTGGATATTTATAAAAATGCAATTAAATAAAATGAGATTTGGCCCAAAATTTGTTAATCTAATAGATACCATATATTCAAAACAAACAACGAATATAATATTGAATAACAGTCAATTACCAATACTTGACATAAATAAGGGAGTTCGCCAAGGATGTCCTATATCACCACTGTTATTTATTATGACCCTTGAAACCTTATTAATTAAAATAAGAGCGGACCCCAGAATAAAAGGTTTAACCGTAGGAGATGAAATCTATAAACTCCAGGCCTTTGCAGATGATCTAATGTTTATAATTGAAGAACCGACTACAACAGTTCCTACTTTATTACAAACCATTGAACAATATGGAAACGTAGCAGGTTTAAAGATAAACAAAAACAAAACACATTACTTGACTAAAAATATGAACAAAACACTAGAAACTAAATTAGAAACTATTTCTGGAATAAAGACTGTAAAAAAGGTAAAATATTTAGGAATAAATTTAACAGCGAAAACAATAACATTAAAAAATGATAATTATATGAAATTGTTAGCAGAAATTAAAAAAGACTTAGCAACCTGGAACAATTTGAAAATATCTTTCTTAGGAAGAATTGCAACAATTAAGATGAACATTTTACCCAAGGTTTTATTTCTTTTTCAGACAATACCAATAAACCCAGGGGGTATCTTTTTAAAAACTTTAACTAACTTAGTTAAAAAATTTATATGGCAAGGTAAAAAAGCAAGGATAAAAATGAATTGTTTAGAAGATATCAAAGAAAGAGGAGGATTTGGCCTTCCAAATTGGAAATTATACTATCAGGCCGCTGCACTAACATGGCTTAGAGATTGGATAATCTTAGATAATAAAAGAACACTCGAATTAGAAGGACATGATTTAATGCTTGGATGGCACGCATTTTTATGGTATGATAAGGACAAAAACCATTCATATTTTAAAAGGCATACATTAAGGAAATACTTACTAGAAGTATGGAAAGATATAAAGAAGAATCATTTCTTAAGCATCCCAGATTGGTTAGCTCCCTTAGAAGCAATAACGCATCCAAAGTCTATAAAGGACAAGAAAATGACTCATAGATATAAAGAACTATTAAATGATCAGATGAAGCTTAAATCTAGAATTGAACTACAAGAAGAAGGGATAATAATAGATTGGTGGCACTATGCCCAGATCCGATCTAGATATCAGAAGGATAAAACTCTTTACATTTTTAATAAAAGTAAGAATCCTTTAACTACCTTAATAACCACTAACTCTACAAAAATGATAGGGAAAATATATAAACTACTTATTGCTCATGAAAATATAGAGTTGACTTTAAAAGATACTATGATAAGATGGTGTAGAAATATTGGTAAGGAAATAGATATAGACACATGGGAGAAAGTGTGGATTAATAATTGGAAAATGACTAAATCAGTTTCTTTAAAAGAAAACCAAATCAAAATGTTCTATAGATGGCATCTCCCACCAAATAGGATAGCAAAAATGTTTCCCAAAACATCCCCAATATGTTGGAAATGTAAGAAGGATATAGGAACTTACTATCATCAATGGTGGACATGTAGCAAAGCAAAACTATATTGGAAGATGATTGAAAAAATATTAAAAGAAATAATAAAACAAGATATAGATAATACCCCGGAATTTTATTTATTAGGTGTCACAACCCAGACTTATAAGAAAGAAATTTTTTATTTAATCATACATATATTAACTGCGGCTAGAATAATATATGCGCAAAACTGGAAAGGGGAGGAAATCCCCAAGGAAGAAGAGGTTATAGCTAAGATATTAGATTGCGCTGAAATGGATATGATGACAAGAAGATTAAACGATCAAGAGGATACTAAATTTTACGAAACATGGAATAACGTTTACAAATGGATAGATAAGAAAAAATAAGACATATCGTTAGTGGTTGTTTTTTCTCTCTCTTTATTTTGTATTAGTTTTTATTTAGATGATAATAATAGTAATATTAGTTTAAAAGGATTTTTTGATGATTATGATATAGCTATGTATGTATAAGTATAAGCAATATATTAAGATTTTTGAAGTATAATAGTTGAATTTAGTCTTACTGTTTAGATTGAAGGTTTAATACTAGTTTATTATAGTAATTAGGATTATATTAAAGGTATCTTTCTTTTTTGGTAACTATGTTATACTAACCTTAATACCCACATTAAGATTTGTAAACTTCAATTCAAATTTATTAATTTTTTCTTTTTTTTATAATAGTTAATACATATGTATTCTTTTTCTATATTTGAATTTATACTTTCATAAGAAGCGGGGGAAATACACCCCCACTTTATGTTCATTGTTTGTTTGTATTTGTTTGTCTTTTTATGAAAAATAATAAAAAAACTATTAAAAAAAAAAAAGGAAAGTCTGAAAATATTTCACAAGAAGAGTTTTCCACTCCTCTGCTCGCAACAGCATACCTGATCTGACCTAAATGTCCTACCTGCCCATGATTTCTTCAGCTTCAGCCGCAACAATGCACAAGCACACAATCGATTCAAACTTAATGTAAACCGCTCTAAACTCGACTGCAGAAAATACAACTTCAGCAACAGTGTAACCAATGCCTGGAATACACTACCTGACTCTGTGGTTTCTTCCCCAAACCCCAAAAATTTTAACCTTGGACTATCTACAGTCAACCTCATCCCATTCCTAAGAGGTTTGTAAGGGGCATACATATGTTCACCGTTGTGTCTACCATCCTTGTCCTACTGTCCTATTGCCTAATCTACCTTGCTAATGTTTATCGGACCAGAATATCTCCAGGACCGCCTTCTGCCGCACAAATCCCAGCGACCGATTAGGTCCCACAGAGTTGGCCTTCTCTGGGTCCCGTCGACTAACCAATGTCATCTGGTGGGTCCCAGGGGAAGAGCCTTCTCTGTGGCAGCCCTGACCCTCTGGAACCAGCTCCCCCCTGAGATTAAAATTGCCCCCACCCTCCTTGCCTTTCGTAAACTCCTTAAAACCCACCTCTGCCGTCAGGCATGGGGAAACTGAAATAACTTCCCCAGGCCTATATTGCTTATGTATGGTATGTTGTGTGCATGTTTTTAAATTATGGGTTTTTAGTTTAAATTATTAGATTTGTATTACATATTGTTTTGCTACTATTGTTGTGAGCCGCCCCGAGTCTACGGAGAGGGGCGGCATACAAATTTAATAAAAAAAAAAAATAATAATAATAATAATAATAATAATAATAATAATAATAATAATATTTAAGTTTATACAAATAAACTTAATAAACCTTGTACAAGCTTGACGAATGAATGAATGAATGAATAAATAAATAAACAAACAATATTTCAATATTCCTTTAAGCCATTCCACTAATTGAGCTCTAAAGGTGAAAAACACAACAAAACCACATGCCACTTTGAAATGGCTTGGATGGCACATAATTTATGGGATTAACAAAATGTGTAAAAACGTGTGCAAGATGGTGTACTTATGCATGCCCCTTTCCTCTGTCAAAATGTATATAGGCAAATATATCAAAGTAAGGATCAGTTCCCTGTGTGACAGTATCAATTTTCCTGCAGGGTATACTTCAGGGTATTTGCTAAACCTGCTAACAGTGACAGGAATTTCCTGAACTATCTTTGAGCAAGGGGCAATTCACTAAAGATCATTTGAATTGAGCTTTTAAATAGACCTTTCTGACAAAAAAACCAAGGGGAAAAAGTTTCAAAGACTTTTCAACATTGTGCAGAAGACATTCAAGGCAAGTCTGGATTACTTCTTGCAATACTAATGTTGTTCCCGGTTTGGTGTGGTTCTTAGAACCAGTACCGGCAGGAGGCTAAACCCACTTGTCTGGGAGGCTTCTGCGCATACACAGAAGCAAACCGATAGCAATGGGTTTTAGAACCCACTACTGATTCCCACCCATATTTGTTCATTTAATTTTGTATCCTTCCTCCCATTTTTGTTAATTTGAATAGACTAAGTGGAAACAGGAGAAAGGAAAGAAGAATGGTCAAAGCAATGGAAACTGCAATTTAATGTTTCCAAATGTAAAATAATGCACTTGGGGAAAAGGAATCCTCAATCTGAGTATTGTATTGGCAGTTCTGTGTTAGCAAATACTTCAGAAGAAAAGGATTTAGGGGTAGTGATTTCTGACAGTCTCAAAATGGGTGAACAGTGCAGTCAGGCGGTAGGGAAAGCAAGTAGGATGCTTGGCTGCATAGCTAGAGGTATAACAAGCAGGAAGAGGGAGATTATGATCCCGCTATATAGAATGCTGGTGAGACCACATTTGGAATACTGTGTTCAGTTCTGGAGACCTCACCTACAAAAAGATATTGACAAAATTGAACCGGTCCAAAGATGGGCTACAAAAATGGTGGAAGGTCTTAAGCATAAAACGTATCAGGAAAGACTTAATGAACTCAATCTGTATAGTCTGGAGGACAGAAGGAAAAGGGGGGACATGATCGAAACATTTAAATATATTAAAGGGTTAAATAAGGTCCAGGAGGGAAGTGTTTTTAATAGGAAAGTGAACACAAGAACAAGGGGACACAATCTGAAGTTAGTTGGGGGAAAGATCAAAAGCAACATGAGAAAATATTATTTTACTGAAAGAGTAGTAGATCCTTGGAACAAACTTCCAGCAGACGTGGTAGATAAATCCACAGTAACTGAATTTAAACATGCCTGGGATAAACATATATCCATCCTAAGATAAAATACAGAAAATAGTATAAGGGCAGACTAGATGGACCATGAGGTCTTTTTCTGCCGTCAGACTTCTATGTTTCTATGTTTCTAAGAAGGGCTAACTAAATGACCTCCTACAGTAGAGGTTTCCAACTTTGATTATTTTAAGACTTGTAGACTTCAATTCCCAGATTTCCTCAGTTCACCCCACCCACCCTAATTTAGAAATTACAAAGCTCCCAGGGGCCTGAGGAGCTTATGTACCTGAATCCACTTCTTCCAAAAGAAGACAAAGGAAAGAGCATTCTTCAGTAACCTTTGTAACTGGAGTACTACATGTTTAGCACAAGAATCAGCCAGTTCATTTCTGGACAAATGAGTATGGCCTTTTATTTTAGTGACAGCAAAGGGCAATTAAAATGGAACGTCTAACAGACCACGGGAATGCAGACGAGGCAACAAAACCATTATGGGCTGTTACACAAAAAGGTTCTTTAGCCTAAGGGTAGAGGGAAGAGAGTGAAAGAGTCTCTGCTTTAATTACACTAGATATAAGTTGTATGGAAAATTACTTGATAGTTACATTACACTAAAAACAATATTTAATTATTTTTATAAATAAATGTTTATAATACAAACAATATTTATTTATTTTTATTTTATTAGATTTATAAACTGTTCATTCCTAATGGACCCAGTGCAGCCTACATAAATAAAATAATGTATTTCAATAAAACCCCAATATAAAACATTCTTTCCTTCTAGGCAAGAGCAGAATACTATGGCTCAGTGGCCCTATGCCTGCCAGCAAAGCCATGTTTTTAAGGCCTTCTGAAAGGCTAGGAGAGTGGGAGCAATCTCTGGGGATAGTTGTTTCCAGAAGACCTTTTCAAATATCCAGGTCGTTCTTGCTTCCTGAATTTGTTAGCTTGCTGGGGCTTGACAATGCAATCCTAGGCTTCATTAATAGAGGGCTAGAGTAGATTACACTTGGAATATTGTAATATGGAATATTGGGATATGGAATACACTTGAGCATGCATAAATGCACTATGTGCCTACCGTCTCTGTTCTAATGTTTATTATTATTATTATCAATATCACGTATATATACATTGTTATATCTGTAGATTGTTCTGAGTTCAGGTTTTACCCCATGTAATATTTTGAGTGTCTTTGCGACGTTTCAACGAAATCACATTCGCCATTATCAGGCTGAAGTCATTGGCTTTGTGCTGCTTTGAATATGAATATGAGTATGCCATATTCAAAGCAGCACGAAGCCAATAACTTCAGCCTGATGATGGTGAATGTGTTTTTGATGAAACATCGCAAAGACACTCAAAATCTGATCTCAGAACCATCTACATACATATACCCATGAAATATTGTTATATTTTTGTATACTACCAATACGTACTTGACAAAATAGATAAATAAATAAATATTGCATTCAGTTCTGGTCATCATAATACAAAAAAAGATGTTGGGAGACAGAAAAGAGTGCAGAGAAAAATAGCAAAAATAATTAGGGGGCTGGAGGCTAAAAGGGATGGAGAACAGTTACAGGAATTGGGTACGCCTAGTCTAATGAAAAGAAGGACTAAGAAAGATATGATAGCACTGTTCCAATATTTCAGGGGCGCCTACAAAGATGAAAGAGTCAAACTATTTTCCAATGCATCAAAAAGATAAGAAACAATGGTTGGAAACTAACCAAGGAGAGAAGCAACCTGGAACTAGTGAGAGGAATTAACCAATGGAATAGCTTGGCTTAAGAAATTGTGAGTGCTCCATTGCTGGAGGCTTACAAAAAGAAAAGTCTGGGGTGAAGTGCTCCCGGTTTGCTGGTGCCTGTCAGTCTTTGGAGAGCTGGTTATGAAGGGAGCACAAGGCTCCGCCCACCTGCCCGGACACCACCATTTGGGTTATTTTACCTTATGTACATGTGCGAAGTATTCTGTATATGTGTAGAGGGTAAATGAATCTAAATGGTGGGTGGGTGCAGCCTCACACTTCCTTCACGACCGGCTCTTTGATGACTGACAGGCATGAGAGAACCAGGAGTATTTCACCTCTGGTTGGACTAGAAGATCTCCAAGGTCCATTTCAACTCTATTCTATTTCTATTGCAATGCTCATCGGGGAGCATTGGTGTTATGTCTAGAAGATTCTGTTACTTGGGAAAGGTTAAACTATGGAGTTGTCAAGCAGACTAGGCTGTATGTATTAATAGTTGTTTACCTGATCTCCATTGGCTGCCGTGGCTTGGCACCAAAATTGTAGCGCTGTTAAGCGTCTTCTGTTGCCGGGCTGGAAAGTATAAAAGGAGAGAGCCACCGGTGTTACGCGCTCTGCTCTAACTCGCGTACGGGTGTAACTGTATCAGCGTATAGGTAGGCTCCTGCTGAAATAAAGATTTTAAAGTTTAGCTACCGTGTTCCAGGTTATTTCACTGGCGACGAGGGTCCGGAGATGATTTTTTTAATATTATGGCGACCCCATCGATCATCCAGCCGCCGGAATATTTTGATCCTGAGCGGACAACCTGGACAGCCTACATGGCTAAATTCGAATTTTTTTTGGAATCCGCCGGACTGAAAGATGCCGACAGCGGCGGCAAAAGAGCTTTATTTTTAAATTATTGTGGCACGCAAATCTTCGACCTGGCTGAAACTTTAACGGACCCAGAACCGACAAACTCGGTTTCGTGGGATACACTTATTTCCAAACTGGCTTCTCATTTTAAGCCAACTAAACCAGCTAGAGTCTTTAGGCATCAATTCTCCCGGATGGCTCAAGCTGAGGGAGAATCAATAAACCAATTTGCGACTCGCCTCCGCACAATTTTATCTAAATGTCAGTTTGACAATCCGGAGGCTCGACTAACCGATGCTATTATTTTTGGAATGCGAAATGTCTCCATCAGAAATAAACTATTAGCGGCAGATGAGTCCTCATTACAGGATGTCATTAAAGCCGCTCAAACAGCTGAGGTGGCAGAGGCTGCGGCTGCAGACCTCAAATCTAATGACAAACTAGCCACCGTTTTTAAAATTGCTGAGACATCTCATGCCACCTCCAACAACCAATATGACTGCAGCGCACCGGAGATCGACCCCTGCGACGAACATTGCTGCCAGCTGAGGGCTCCACAATCCAGACCTGCTCATCAAACCTCCCCAGCATGTGCCGGTTGTCGCGGTCAACATGCCCGCTCCAGATGCCCATTCAAGGATGCCTTCTGCCGCCGCTGTGACAAGAGAGGCCACATCGCAGAGGTCTGCCGAGCGATCCTGCCTGAGGATGTGCCCTTCAATCAAGGAACTCAGCGCTACTATCAGCCGCAACGCGACTACCGACCGTTCCGACAGCAATGGAGAGGGAACCGGTGACCTTGGAACAACACATCGAGGGACGGCAACCGAGGTAACAGGTCAACTACAGACATTGGCACCTACCCTTCGGCCCCTAATAAATTAATTGTCCCTACACTTTTGAATGGACGACCATGCCACATGGAGCTGGACACTGGCTCTAAGTTTACCCTGATGCCATGGCATAAACTCAGACTTTATTTACCTTCTCTATCCCTGAACACTCTTAAGCCCTTGGACATTGCAATTAAGGACTTTCAAGGACACCCTATTCGTGTTTTGGGGAGCACTGTGGTGCTGGTCACGTTTAAGAATGTTAATTGCTCATTGCCTATTTTAGTCATAGAAGGCGCGAATCATTCCCTCCTGGGGTTGGATTGGATGGCACCTTTGGGGTTGGCTGTCACGGGTCTACACAAATTGACACACATAAGAGAGCCCAACTTCGTGGAGGAATTTCCAGAAGTTTTCAGTCCAGGGTTGGGCACATACAAGGGGCCACCCATTTCTTTCTCATTAGACCCTGCTGTTCCTCCTGTCCGTTTAAAGCCTCGCATGGTGCCTTTGCCCCTGCTGGATAAACTGGATGCCCAATTGAATAAGCTTCAGGCTCAAGGTATCTTAGTCCCAATAGAGCATGCTCCCTGGGAAACCCCAATTGTGACTCCCCTGAAGCCTGATGGGTCCCTTAGGGTTTGTGCTGACTACAAATCGACCTTAAACAAAGCTTTGCAGCACAATTCATATCCTATTCTTGTTGTGCAACAACTACTGCATACCCTAGGGTCTGGGTCAATATTTGCCAAGCTGAATCTTGCGCAAGCATATCAACAGTTACCTGTGGACGAGGCCACTGCCCTGGCGCAAACTATAGTGACCCATAGGGGGGCTTTCAAGTGTATGAGATTACAATTTGGGGTGAGTGTGGTTCCAGGAATTTTTCAACGCCTCATGGAGCGCTTACTATTAGGAATTAGAGGGGTGGTCCCCTATTTTGATGACATTTTAATTTCAGAGGACACTCCAGACCAATTACACCACAGAATTAGGGAAGTATTGGCCAGGCTACAACACAAGGGGTTGAGACTGAAACCTGAAAAATGTGTCTGGGGCACTCCCTTGGTGGACTTCCTGGGATTCCGAATAGACAAGGAGGGCATACACCCCACTGAGGAGAAGGTCAGGGCCATCAAAGAAGCCCCTGCCCCTAAATCTAAATCTGAGCTGCAAGCCTTCTTGGGCCTATTGAATTTTTACTCTGTTTTTCTAAAACAGAAGGCCTCCGCAGCTGAGCCGCTTCATCGTCTTCTCCACAAGGGAGTGCCATGGAGATGGAGTCAGATTGAGCAACAGGCTTTCCAAGCTATCAAAGACCTCCTGACC
The DNA here is from genome assembly GCF_031021105.1 of Erythrolamprus reginae. Lineage (NCBI taxonomy): Eukaryota > Metazoa > Chordata > Lepidosauria > Squamata > Dipsadidae > Erythrolamprus > Erythrolamprus reginae. Next base: position 290,908,007 of record NC_091950.1, on the reverse strand, counting down.
TCCCAAAGTGTGGTAGTCCAATATAGCTCAACATTGCCCCTAAGGCTAACCTGTGATGCATCCCCTTATGGGGTGGGAGGGGTCCTGGCCCACATATTGCCCAATGGCCAGGAAGCCCCAGTGGCCTACTTCTCAAGAACGTTGTCCCTGGCTGAAAGGAATTATGCCCAGATAGATAAAGAAGCCCTGGCCTTAGTAGCAGGAGTAAAAAAGTTTCATCATTATTTATTGGGTAGGCCATTTCAATTGGTTACAGATCATAAGCCTTTATTAGGTCTCTTAGCTACTGGAAGGCCAACACCACATTTTGTGTCTCCTAGGATGACCCGGTGGGCCATTTTTTTGTCTGGGTATGACTATGTACTTATGTATAAGGGGGGACACTAATCAACCATGCAGATGGACTAAGCCGTTGTCCATTAGGCCAGAGGGTGGAGGACCCTGCCCCTGTAGGGGATGTCCTCCTCATTGATTTAGTCACACCATCTATCATTACTGCAAGAGAAGTGGCCATAGAAACTAGGAACGACGTGACCTTAGGGAAGGTCCTCCAATATATATTGAAAGGTTGGCCACCCAATGGGGAAGACCACTTAGTGTGGGAATTTAAAAATAGGAAACTGGAACTCTCTGTCTTAAAAGATTGTATATTGTGGGGAGATTGGGTGGTCATTCCCAATTCACTGAGGCCTAAGGTTATGAATATGCTACACCAGGGCCACCCAGGGGTTGTCAGGATGAAAGCCCTGGCTAGAGGGTATTTATGGTGGCCAGGGTTGGATAAGGAAATAGAGGATTGGGTTGCAACCTGTGTTCCTTGTCAGGAAACTAGGCCCAATCCCCCCCAAGACTGCCCCTGTGCAGTGGGACACGCCCCAAGGACCATGGTCAAGGCTACATATGGACCTGGCAGGACCGGTTGGCACAAATATGTTCCTAATAATTGTAGATGCATATTCCAAATGGCTGGACATTGTCTTGCTAGGGTCAACTACATCCTTTGCCATCATACAGGCCCTGAGGAGGCTGTTCGCCACCCATGGGTGTCCAGATGTCCTGGTGTCAGACAATGGACCCCAATTCACTTCCAGACAGATGGAACTATTCCTAGCACAACTTGGGATAAGGCATGCATTAGTCTCTCCTCATGCAGCCTGGGCTAACGGGATGACAGAGAGATATGTTCGTGTGGCCAAAGAGGCTATAAAAAGATCTCAACCTGGAAACATACAAGAACAATTGGACAATTTCCTGCTATCCCAGCATATAACCCCTAGTACATCAACTAACAAAAGCCCAGCTGAGCTGCTTATGGGTAGGAGGTTGAGATCCCCTCTGGATAGACTACACCCATCTTATATTAATGTTAAACCTGATTGTGTAACATCCCCTGAACGGTCAGTCTCTGTGGGTCAAGCTGTATTTGTAAAAAAATTTGATAGAGGTAACCAGTGGGAGACTGGGACTGTTGCTGATAAGACAGGTCCTAAAACATATATGATTAAACTGAGTGATGACCACCTCTGGAAGAGGCATATAGACCATATAAGAGGGAGGCTGGAAACAGCCAGTCTCAGAGAAAAACTGGCCAATCAGAGTAATGGGGTTTCTAATCCTTCACTCCCCACAGGGAGTTATAACCAACCCAGCCGTGGCCAAGAACAAATTGATTGGGACTTACCGGGGTTTACTGACCATTTTCCAGGTAATTTCAATTAGAATCTTCATTATGGATCTTGGCCTGGCATCAGGTATCTTGTTGTCAGTAGAGCAAGAGCCAGAGATGTTATTCCAGTATAGGTAGGAGGTTGAAACATAGAATTTGCACAATGCCATACAGCAGTTAAGTTAATATTTGGGCCAGAGTTAACCTCAATCTGGAGTGGTCCGAGTAACCACTAGGCATCCAATTATACTCTATTTTGCTGGAAACCTAATAGAAAAAAATGGGGGCTGGAAAAGATAATTTCTTTACTACTCTGTGTGAATTGTTCAAGATAGCAGGAGAGGTCTCAACAGATTAGATCAGGATGGTATTTATTTTCAGGCTCTTAGAAAATAGGACAAATCAGATAGGGAATACCACTTGTTGAAAGCAACAATGCCATTCGGATAGTAGTTGAGATTTTAATGCCAAAGTTCACAGCTGATTTGATGGACCTGCTGGAATAATTTTGCCTCGATTAATCAATTTTGGAAAGATGTCTCTGATGAATTGAAGGATGAATTAGTATGACAGAGCACACCAGATATTATGAAAAACTTATTTCACCATTGTAGGTTGATTGATGGTAGGCTAAAGAAGATGAGATGTAAGGAGGACTAACAGGACTAATAGCATAGGAGAAAACAAACCAGCAGCAAGGTAAGTTAGACACCCCCCCTGGGTATGGGCCACATGTTGGGTACCACTGGTCTAGAATGTGTGTTGTTCTAGATACACACATAAATGCCTGAGCTATTGCATGTAGGCAGTGAAGGGCTACCAAATTTTTTACTACCACACTGTGGGCATGAATTATGCAGGATGCCCTGCATTTTCTTTCATCTTTCAGTGCAAATTGGGTGCTCTGGGGTGGAGCTCCATTTTCACTACCCCACTGCGTTCCACCCCATCCGGGCAGCAGCCCACCCCTGCATTTAGGGCACGAGTGACCATTAACTCATGGCCAGGGAACAAGTGTAACAGGTGTGCAACATGAATCTTTGGAAAAGCCCTCCTAGCCAAGACTGCTACTTTGTCCTTGAGCAGAAGACACGAGTGTAGGAGGGCACTTGATTACATACTAGGTCTATTTCATGCAATGCCACCTCGTCCATCAAAATTCGAAGTTATAAAGAAAAACATTGAGAAGAATATATTATTAAAACATAGTATGATCGCAAACCAGGAAATAAGGTTGGTGTTTGATCTAATATAAACTTTCCATATTTGGTAGAAACGTAGCATTTTCTTTTTCTTCTGCCTATTTCCCCTTACTGCTTTCTAATGATCTTGTAGTCACTAGTAACAGGTAAAGGTAAAGGTTCGCCTCACGCATATGTACTAGTCGTTCCCGATTCTAGGGGGCAATACTCATCTCTGTTTCAAAGCCGAAGAGCCAGTGCTGCCTGAAGACTTGTCCGTGGTCATGTGGCTGGCATAACTAAATGCCAAAGGTGCACGGAACACTGTTACCTTCCCATCAAAGGTGGTCCCTATTTTTTCTACTTGCATTTTTTATGTGCTTTTGAACTGCTAGGTTGGCAGAAGCTGGGACAAGTCACGGGAGCTCACCCTGTTACATACTCACTAGTAGGGCTTTACAATTTGTCTCTTTGAATTATTAAAATTGTGACATTCAGGGCTGGCTTTATTTTAAGGTTCAGTAAGTACTAGGCTGCAGCACCAAACCTTCAGATGTACCAAAGATAACATCCTTCTGGATTTTTTTAATTAATTTTTTTATTAGTTTTAATTACAATAAAAGACTCACACAACATAAAACAAGTGTTTTGTGAATTGTGCCCACCACCAGACAAACATTCATACCCCACCACCAATTGGGGGTGTTTCTTGTATAAACCATTTTAACCCAAGAGCAAAATATCTATTTACATATTATAAAGTGATTCCAATTTGCTTCTTGTAGCTTGATCTTGGACTCAGCTCGCCATGTATTGTCTTACCTTGTCCCATTGTCCCATCAGTTGTCACAAGTCAGATTCATTAACCAAATTCATCCTTTTATCCATAATCTCAATTTGAATGTGATTTACCATGTACCGGTACCAATTTTGCATTGTCCATTTTGTCGCTTCCTTCCAACCCAAGACTATTACCGCCTGAGCGCTTTCTATCGCTGCTTGTTTTATTTCTCCCATCACATTACTTTTAATTAATACTGCCATTTCCTTAGTAATTATCCATTGTATATTCTTCTGAAAACAAAGTCTACAAAAAAATTGTCTGCATTTTATCTGCCTTTCAATAATTAATCTTTTGATTGTTAATATAAGATTTTAGGTGCTTTTATAGTGAGGCTTAGCTATTTTCAGTTCACTATAGTTGGCAAATCTACTCTGGCACAGCAGCAGATCAGGCTGTGGTTGTCAAGGTCACATTACACAGAGCAACTGTTAGACTAATCTTTGCAAAAATGCAACTCTTTTTGTCAGCAGGAGGTGGCATCGCCAATCAACGTGGCCTGGGGTACCATGTACCCTTGAGCCAGCACTGGTCACATCGTTTTCCAGGCTGGTACAGAAGCTGCTATGACTTTCTCTGCATGCATGTGGAAAAGACTGTCAGCTTCAAAAATTTGAACATTGCGTTTTGTACGTATTGCTGTCTTTTGAAGGCTTTATATACCCCTAGGCATTTGAGTACATGATTTTACAGTAGATACATAAATCAAGGCTCAGCCACAGGATCATTGGATGTCCTTGGGCAAAATATTGTTTTTCTACCTCCCATACACTTATAAAATAAAATTTAAAAAGAGACCAGTTTCATTAATTTTTTTAAAGATGCATTTGTAAAACAATAGATAAATTCACACCATGATTCCAAGATTTCCAGCAGTACTTCAGACAATACACATTGACAAGCTTAGCAGAGTATTGAAAAATAACAGGGATGTACATGTTTAGTCCTTAGCCGTAGTAACTATTAGGATAGTTAAACAGGTCTGGAACAGCAACTACAGAGCACCATTTATATAAATGCATGTTTGAAATGTAGCTGCTGCACCCCAAAATGGCAGTTAGGGAAATTATATTTAAAGACAAGTAACATATCTGCAAAAAATAAGAAGGGTGATGGTTGGGTCAGTTTTATTAATTAAAAGAGCACAAAGACATTGAATAATAATAATAACAGCAGAATTGGAAGGATCCAGTGTTGGAGCATTCACAAATTCTGGAGGCAAGCTGTTCCACTGATTAATTCATTGTTCTAACTGTCAAGAAATTTCTCCTCAGTTCTCTCCTTGGTTAGTTTCCACCCATTAATTCTTGTTTTATCCTCAGGTGCTGTGGAGAATAGTTTGACTCCCCCTTCTTTGTGGCAGCCTCTGAGATATTGGAACAATGCTGTCATGTCTCCCCTAGTCCTTCTTTTCACTAAACTAGCTATGCACAGTTCCTGCAACCGTTCTTCATATGTTATAGCTTCCAGTCCCCTAATCATCTTTGTTGCTCTTCTCTGCACTCTTTCTAGTGTCTCCACATTCTTTTTACATTGTGGTGATTTGTGAAGCAAAAGCCCAGGATATGAACATATTCAGGACTTAAGCATTTGCTGATTGAAGTTTAAATCCGTTTCACCAGTGTCATTTTTTTTGCAATGATGTATGACTCACAATGCTGCAATCATGGTCACAGACAAGTTATGATGATTTGCTATGAAAGTGATTTATGATTCAGACACTGGTGAAAATCATTTTCTCTTTACATCTTGCCTAAACTATATCCCTGGGCTTAAAGTTTCATCAAAAAAGATGCCAGAATGGATTAGTTTTTCCTTACAGAATTTTTATATATAACTTTATATGACCTTGTGTTTGATCCTTTTAACAAAATGTTTCAGGATTAAAGTAAAGCATTTTTACAAACAGCACATTGCATTTCCCTGGGATTTATTAATCACTGTAAAATAATATGAATACCGATAACTAACAGTTGCAGAGTATTTGCATGAGAAAAATCCATGAAGGACAACAGGCATTTCATTGAAATGATGCTCTAAAGACTCCTAGACAATGGAAATGCTTGTCTTTCTGATTGGCAATTAATGTACCTCTACAGTAGTTATGTAAAATAAATGGAAAGCTTAAAACTCTTCAAAAGGCGATTGTTTCACACTTTTGTACAAACAGATGCTGCTTAAACAGATCTAAAATATACTAAACACTGCACAAATATCCCACAGGGATTTGTTGTGCCTGCCAAGATGAAGGAGAGGATGCAATTTAGCTGCAGTGGATGAGATTCTTTTTACTAATGGGGATGCTGAAATGGTATTAGAAAATAAACTGTAGCAGCCAAGTTCAGAAGCAGACTGGAGTCTTACGTGTTTTGCTCAGTGAGAAAATAAAACCTCATCAGGTTTTCTTTAATCATAAGGAGGAAATGGAGAATAGAGACAACTGTAGTGGTGGGTTCCTTCTGGTTCAGACCAGATTGCCAGAACGGTTAGCAACCTGCTGGTGACGTGACATCATGGATCTAGTTCGGGCAGTGCTGGTCTATAGGCACCACCATCTATTTTTTTAGAATTTTCTGTGAATGTTTCCATCTTCAGATGGCTTTTCCTCTTCTTCTACTTGAAAAAAAAAAGCCCTACCTCTTGCCCGCGGGTTAATTCTGAGCTTTATTCCTTTGACCGAAGCGCATGTGCAACATAACAATACAAACCATGGCGAACGTAAGTGGAACTTATCACTGGACAACTGAATAGTTCTGTCCTCATTGTTACAAACTTGATAGCAAAGGAATCCAGTTACATAAAGGCTTTTGTACGCATACCCCAAAATCTTCTCTTTCAATCGTTTATCACTATATTTTGAGAAAGATTGTGTGATGCATGTAATATGGAGGCTGAGCCTTTTGGCACAGTATTACTCGGAGTCAGTACTCAAAATAACAACTTAAGTAGGCTAGAAGTGCATCTATCATTCATTTGATAGTTCAGTGGATTTCAAGCTGGCTGCAGCATAGACATCAGAGAGTTATTGTTAATGGCGAGTATTCTGAGCAGAGACAGGTTACAAGTGGTGTGCCACAAGGGTCTGTTCTGGGTCCTATTCTTTTTAATATGTTTGTGAGTGACATAGGGGAAGGTTTGGTAGGGAAGGTTTGCCTATTTGCCAATGACTCTAAAGTGTGCAATAGGGTTGATATTCCTGGAGGGGTCTGTAATATGGTAAATGATTTAGCTTTACTGGATAAATGGTCAAAGAAATGGAAACTGCAGTTTAATGTTTCCAAATGTAAAATAATGCACTTGGGGAAAAGGAATCCTCAATCTGAGTATTGCATTGGCAGTTCTGTGTTAGAAAAAACTTCAGAAGAGAAGGATTTAGGGGTAGTGATTTCTGACAGTCTCAAAATGGGTGAGCAGTGTGGTCGGGCAGTAGGAAAAGCAAGTAGGATGCTTGGCTGCATAGCTAGAGGTATAACAAGCAGGAAGAGGGAGATTGTGATCCCACTATATAGAGCGCTGGTGAGACCACATTTGGAATACTGTGTTCAGGTCTGGAGACCTCACCTACACAAAGATATTGACAAAATTGAACGGGTCCAAAGACGGGCTACAAGAATGGTGGAAGGTCTTAAGCATAAAACATATCAGGAAAGACTTAATGAACTCAATCTGTATAGTCTGGAGGACAGAAGGAAAAGGGGGGACATGATCGAAACATTTAAATATATTAAAGGGTTAAATAAGGTCCAGGAGGGAAGTGTTTTTAATAGGAAAGTGAACACAAGAACAAGGGGACACAATCTGAAGTTAGTTGGGGGAAAGATCAAAAGCAACGTGAGGAAATATTATTTCACTGAAAGAGTAGTAGATCCTTGGAACAAACTTCCAGCAGACGTGGTTGGTAAATCCACAGTAACTGAATTTAAACATGCCTGGGATAAACATATATCCATCCTAAGATAAAATACAGGAAATAGTATAAGGGCAGACTAGATGGACCATGTTTCTATGTTTCTATTTTCTTTTGCTAAATAAACCATGATCACTTGTCAAGCAGTGTCTCATCTGTAGAAAGCTGCCCTGAAAAGTTAGAATTGATAGTGCTCTTACAATTGATTTTGTTATTAGTACACACACCTGAAGTTGTTATGTTGTTCTTAGGCCATCTTATTTTTAAAATTGCACTGTAACATTTTATCTTTAATTAGCCCTTTGTATAATTCTTGGAATCTGAACTGATAAAGGGCAATTAATTTATTCTTCAATTATAAATAAACAATTTTCAAAACAGAAATCTGCGAGGTAAGAATACATGTCATTTTCTGACAATACTGTGTCACATTCAAGCCAAGGAAAAACATTTGAACAATGCCAACATTTAATCTTGAGAGATCTGTCAAGGTAGCTCAAATGTGTTATGGATTCAGTGGAACAAAACACAAACTCAACAGGGATGGCTATATTTCTCTGAAACAAAACTGGAGACAGTTCTGAGTATTTCAATCATGGAAAACAGTAGGGGCTCAGAAAAAGCTTCTTAGACTGAAAAATCTTGGAAGGTAATAAAGAGATTAAATAAAGTAATAAAAGAATCTGCTGAGGCCCAGAGGTGGAGCTCTTGCCTCACAATCAGGAGATTCTGAGTTTGATCCTAGGTAGAGGCAGACATAAGAATCTCCTGCTTGGGCGGGGGGTTGGACTAGATCAGTGATTTTCAACCTTTTTTGAGCCGCGGCACATTTTTTACATTTACGAAACCCTGGGGCACATTGAGCGGGGGGGGGGGGGGCTAAAAAACCTCTCTCTCTCTCTTCCTCCCCTTCGCTCTATTTCTTTCTCCCTCCCTCTTTCTCTCCCTTCCTTCCTCTTTCTTTCTCTCTCTCCATCCCTCTTTCTTTCTCTTCCTTCCTCTCTTTTTTGCTCTCTTTCTCTCTCCCTCCCTACGTCCCTCTATGTCTCTCTCTCTCTCTCCTTCCCTCCCTCTCTTTCTCTCTCTCTCTCTTGCTTTCTTTCTCTTGCTTGCTTTCTCTCTCTTTCTCTCTTTCTTTCTCTTGTTCTCTTTCTATCTCGCACGCTCTTTCTCTCTCTTGGTTTCTTTCTCTCTTTTGCTTTCTTTCTCTCTTGCTTTCTCTCTCTCTTGCTTTCTTTCTCTCTGAGCTTCGCAGCACACCTGACCATGTCTCGCGGCACACTAGTGTGCCACGGCACACTGGTTGAAAAACACTGGACTAGATGACTTACTACAAGATCCCTTCCAACTTTGTTAAATGTGGAAAATGTCTTTGTTGCCATCTAAGTTTATCTAAATTAATCTAAATTTTGGCAAGTTAAAATTGGCAGCCCTAACTTTCTTGAGTGTATTTACTGCTTCCCTACTTTCACCCCAAACATTGAATTCATGCAGAGTATTCATGCAGAAGTTAAGTCAGTACCCTTAATCTTCACATTGGTCATACCTGGTGATAGAGCAATGACTGTCCACACAATAATAGTAAGAGACCTTTGGAGGTGACAAGCCTAATCTCTCTTTGTTTCGCACTTTCTCTTCCTCCCTTCCAATGTTACATGGGTGACTGGTTAAATAAACAAACAAATAAATAAATTCTGCTAGAGGTTCCTTGTTTAGCCCTTTTCTCTTTTAAAACTTTTTTTTACTTGATCTTCTTGTTCAAATATTTGGAACAATAATTATCCTGTAAAACTCACTTTTCTCATTTTTTTTAAAATCATTCTACCGAGTATTGTGCTTTATACTATCTATTGCTATAATTCTAGATACTTATGTGACAATCTCTATAAATATTATTTTCAATGTATTCTAAGCAGTTTCCATATCCTTTACCTTTCCTTTCCTTTCCTTTCCCCTCCCCTCCCCTCCCCTTCCTTCCCTTTTCTTTGATCCACGATCCAACATAAGGTATTATATTCACAACTTCTCATTACTTTTATATCTTTCACTAATGCTCTCACATTTATTTTCTCATAAACAATTCAATCAGGATTTTCAATCTATTTTTTCCTGCATGTATGCATAAATACATGAATAGTGGGTTTAAAATAAATTCAAATCAAAAATATCTTTCCTAAGCATATACTCACAATTTTCAATCATTCTTTAATCTCAATAGAACATTTATTTATTTTATACACTTTTCTTTTCCCCATTAATGCAATCAGCTTTTTTTTTTACAGATCCCCCACCACCCCCTTGGCTCTCACATCTCCCACATCTCTGATTTTGTCATTATCACCATTCACTGGAGTTTAACCTGCAATAATCACCAGCTTGTTAATTTCTGCCTCCGTTACACATATTACAACAGTCTAATGACACTGATTCAATACTTTCTGATATATATTTTAGATTTGTCATTAATAATTAGTCCTACATATTAACTCTCCTGCTTGTAATCACTAATCTCACTCTAGAAAATTAGATTACATTAATTTGTATCTACTGCATCTTTGGACTTTTCGGTTTCACAGAAACATTGCACATTAATTTTTTACTTCCGTACCATGTGTAAATTCTTAATCTTTTCAAACTGAAGTTCCTGCACTCTCCATTGTGGATCTTTATATATTTTGGTCTCTGTACTTTTCATGGCTTTGGTTAATCAAGGCTTTTATCTAATGCTTCTTGGTAAAACAGAGAAGAGTTGGCTCAGGTTACCATCTTAGTTGTAACTCCCTTATGAAACCAAGTTGCAACACCTTGGTCTCTTTAGCTTTGAAAGACAGTGTTTAAGAGGTGACCTGATCAAAGTGTATAAAATCATGCGTGGGATAGAAAAGGTGGATAGAGAAAAAAAAATCTTTTCTCTATCACACAATACTAGGACGAGGGGGCACTCCCTAAATCTCATAGGTAAGAAAGTGAGGATAAATAAAGGGAAATATTTCTTCACCCAGATGGTCATTGGTTTATGGAATTCACTTCCAGAAGAGGTCATGACAGGGGTCAGCCTGGATAGGTTCAAGGCAGGATTAGACAGATTCATGGATGCCAAGTGTATCAGTGGTTATTGAAATGGATGTCCAAGTGCCACCTTTATATTGTTTGAGGCAAGCCTGTTGGTTGGGTACCATTTGTTGGAGGTCAAGGGAAAGGGTGGGTTTTGCCTTCTCTTTCTGCTCAAGATCCCCATGAACAATTGCTGGGCCACTGTGTGACACAGAATGCTAGACCCGATGGGCTTTGGCCTGATTCAGCATGACTCCTTTTATGTTCTTATGTTCCTACCACAAGCAAAGGTAAGGAAGGTAGCAGATTGTTTGAGCATCCTTTGGCAAATATGCCACAAGAGCAAAACATGTCCAATTTTACTTCAAGCTTGATCAAGCTATACTATGCAAAGTTGAATCTCTAATTTAGACAATAACATTCAAGCCAACAGTCCCAGGCTAGTCAAATGATGTTGCCAAGGTCCTGTTCCAAGGTGTGGAGGCTGTTTAGGTCTGGATGAGGTAGAACAGATTTAAGTTCAGTCCTGACAAGCATGAGTAGCTATGAAGACTGGATCTGTGGATCTTCAGTATATGGCTTCAAATGGGACTGTGCTTCAATCAATAATAGGGTGCAGTTAGTGTTTGTTCGGGCACAGAACGTAGTAGCGTTCTTCAATGAGCCTCTGCCTTCCATTCTCCCCACCCCTCTCTCCGTTGTTCCTACACACTTTTCTCCTCTTTTTTCTGCTACGTTCTGTGCCTGAACTCTCTTCAATATTCCCCTGGCTTGCTGCTAAATTCTGTGCCTGAACTCTCTTCAATATGCCCCTGGCTTGCTGCTACGTTCTGTGCCCGAACTCTCTTCAATATGCCCCTGGCTTACTGCTACGTTCTGTGCCTGAACTCTCTTCAATACCCTTTTGGCTTGCTGCTACGTTCTGTGCCTGAACTCTCTTCAATATCCTTTTGGCTTGCTGCTACGTTCTGTGCCTGAACTCTCTTCAATATCCTTTTGGCTTCCTGCTACATTCTGTGCCCGAACTCTCTTCAATATGCCCCTGGCTTACTGCTACGTTCTGTGCCTGAACTCTCTTCAATATCCTTTTGGCTTGCTGCTACGTTCTGTGCCTGAACTCTCTTCAATATCCTTTTGGCTTGCTGCTACGTTCTGTGCCCGAACTCTCTTCAATATGCCCCTGGCTTGCTGCTATGTTCTGTGCCTGAACTCTCTTCAATATCCTTTTGGCTTGCTGCTACGTTCTGTGCCTGAACTCTCTTCAATATCCTTTTGGCTTGCTGCTACGTTCTGTGCCTAAACTCTCTTCAATATCCTTTTGGCTTGCTGCTACGTTCTGTGCCTGAACTCTCTTCAATATCCTTTTGGCTTGCTGCTATGTTCTGTGCCCGAACTCTCTTCAATATGCCCCTGGCTTGCTGTTACGTTCTGTGCCTGAACTCTCTTCAATATCCTTTTGGCTTGCTGCTACGTTCTGTGCCTGAACTCTCTTCAATATCCTTTTGGCTTGCTGCTACGTTCTGTGCCTGAACTCTCTTCAATATCCTTTTGGCTTGCTGCTACGTTCTGTGCCTGAACTCTCTTCAATATCCTTTTGGCTTGCTGCTACGTTCTGTGCCTGAACTCTCTTCAATATCCTTTTGGCTTGCTGCTACGTTCTGTGCCCGAACTCTCTTCAATATGCCCCTGGCTTGCTGTTACGTTCTGTGCCTGAACTCTCTTCAATATCCTTTTGGCTTGCTGCTACGTTCTGTGCCTGAACTCTCTTCAATATGCCTCTGGCTTGCTGCTATGTTCTGTGCCCGAACTCTCTTCAATATGCCTCTGGCTTGCTGCTATGTTCTGTGCCCGGACTCTCTTCAATATGCCCCTGGCTTGCTGCTACTTTCTGTGCCTGAACTCTCTTCCAAAATGCCCTGAACCTGCTGCTAGCTTTGCCACCCGTTCTCTCTCGTCTCCAATGCCTTGGCGCTTTGCCATGATGGTAGCAGAAGGGATGGGAGTGGGGTGGAGACCCTGCACGACAAAGCCTGGCTCAAGTTCTCTTGCAATCATCAGAGCCTACAAACTTAAAAGCACTTGTTTTGGCCGCTGCTTGCAGCAGCGGCAGCCAGGAGAGAAACATGGGTGCATAAGATGAAAATGGTTTGGGAGAAGAGGCAAAAAAATCCTGAACACCCAGTTCGTATCTCAAAAAGTTCATAAGAAGACGTGTTCGTAAGACGAGGTACCACTCTACTTGCTTTATTTATCTCACAAACAGTGTTCCCTCTAATATTTTTTTTGGGGTGGTGGTGGAAAAGTATAGTGTCTGAGTGGCAGTCCCTTCGGGACTGGGTGGCACAGAAATAATAAACAAACAAACAAACAAACAAACAAACAAATAAATAAAAAACCCACCCTGTTTTGCCTCAGAGAATTTCAAAATAAAATACTGTACTGTGTGTCTAAAACAGTGAGCTCATAATAGGGCAACTCTATCAATATCAAAATGCCACTTAAATAGTTGAGCTAGTTTCAAACTAGATTTTGATTTTCTTTCTCTCTTCATTACTCCCATTCTTTTTCTTTCTCTTTTCCTTCCTCTCTTTTTTCGATCTGTTTCCCTCTCTTCCTCTCTTCCTCTCTCTCTCCTTCCCTCTCACTCTTTCCCTCTCGGCTTCTGGGCAGGTTTGGAAAACTCTGAGTTGATGATGATTTTTAAGTGAGCGATTGCTCACTGCTCAGCTTAGAGGGAACTATGCTCACAAATAAACTACTGTGATATGTTGAACATGTGCTTGAAAATCACTTGGAAACTGAAATTACAGTAGTCCAGAATGTGGCAGTGTGAGCAGTGACATGCATGTCATGTTGTGCTCATATAATTCCATGTTCTGTGAGCTTTATAAGTTATTATGGCTTGCAGTCGTAACTCAAAAAAGTATTTCATGGCATAGTCAGGGGTATTCAAATATGCCATTCTCCAATTGCTTTGGTCCATCTGGGGAGATTGCTTTGTGTCCTATAGATAAATCAGTGTTTTCCAGTGAGACCCAGGAGTTGTGCCTTTTCTTTCACAATGCCTATCTTCTGAAATTATGTCCTATTCCCTACATCAGTCCCACCCTGATGACATTTCTAAAGTGCTTGAAGCTGTACCTATTCTCCCAGGCTTTGCTGCAGGGTGATGGACAAAATGAGTCCCTGAAGGACAGGTTATTCTGGTTTATATGTTTGTCAACAGTCCATTCACGTTCTGTTTTTGTTTTGCCAATAAAGGACAATATTTGTAGCTCAGGGTTGAAATGAGGGATCCTTGGTGCTCCCTGAGCTTAGTTGTTCTCTCACAGATGTTTCATGAGCGCTGGTGAGACCACATTTGGAATACTGTGTTCAGTTCTGGAGACCTCACCTACAAAAAGATATTGACAAAATTGTACGGGTCCAAAGATAGGCTACAAGAATGGTGGAAGGTCTTAAGCATAAAACGTATCAGGAAAGACTTAATGAACTCAATCTATATAGTCTGGAGGACAGAAGGAAAAGGGGGGACATGATCGAAACATTTAAATATGTTAAAGGGTTAAATAAGGTTCAGGAGGGAAGTGTTTTTAATAGGAAAGTGAACACAAGAACAAGGGGACACAATCTGAAGTTAGTTGGGGGAAAGATCAAAAGCAACGTGAGAAAATATTATTTCACTGAAAGAGTAGTAGATCCTTGGAACAAACTTCTAGCAGACGTGGTTGGTAAATCCACAGTAACTGAATTTAAACATGCCTGGGATAAACATATATCCATCCTAAGATAAAACACAGGAAATAGTATAAGGGCAGACCAGATGGACCATGAGGTCTTTTTCTGCCGTCAGTCTTCTATGTTTCTATGTTTCTATCTAAACTAGGTAAGATCATCAGTGGTAGAGACCAGGGACCCCTCTTTTATTTTTATTTTTTAATGTTTTAATTGTAAGACATCCAGATTTGTTGGGAGTCAGACAACTATAAAATCTATAAATTTAAAAAAAAAAATGTCTAGATCATGGTTGTCCCAAAGATGCTTTTTCAAGAGGCAATAGGATTCTTTTTTTTATTTGAAGACGTTTTGCTTTTCATCCAAGAACCTTCCTCAGGCTTTAAGAAGCTTCTTAAACATATTTTTGTTGTTTCTAAACACTTTTATCTTAACACACTCATATTAGTTTCAGTAAGTTTTGCACCAGAAGTATGAGATCTTAACATTACAGTTGCTGCATGAAAAACAAATTTGAAAATCAAAGATCATAGTGTGAAAGAACAACTCACTCTTCAACCACTGACCCATCTCAATTGTCAATCATTCATTATCATGTATACTTACATTTTAAGAATGGCAAATATGATAAATTCTTTCAGTCTACCCCCCCCCCTTCCCCCAAAAACTTGTAAACTTGGGGAGACAGAGTGAGTGGCTTCAAATTACACCCTGACCTTTCATGGTAAAGTATTTCAACCTGTATTTTTCACACTTTATTGAAATCTAAACAAATGCACCATACTGTCTGTGGATTAAGTTGCTCTTGTCCATATTGTTGTCCTCCAGTGGGACATTTTACTTCTACCTCATGAAATCAATCAGGTGATGAGTGTGGAGAGAGACAAAAGGTTACAGGCAACAGAAGTGCTCATGCTGACAACAATGCTAATCTCTGCCCTTAGAGATACCAGCTGATACCCGTGCTTCGCTACCAAATTATGCGATGGGGCTTGATAAATGGACAAAGCTTAAAAATTAATGAGCAGTTAAAAAAGAAACTATTATTTTGTTAGAGAATTTAAACCAAGTTTCTGTTAGAGATGAGTACATTATTGTAAATGTAACAACAATGAAATAGATGTGCTTAAACCCTTTAATCCCAACAGTAATTGTGGCTGTTTTTTCTATGTACCCAGGCTAATAAATTGCATAGCATCGACCATACTGCCATTGTTATTCATTCTGGCTGATGTGGATCTTTCTAATCAAACACGTTGGAAGGTTCCAAATAGGTGAAGGTATAGATGCAGGATTGTATTTCCTGTAGTCTAAATTAGCAAGATTATTTTAATCCATTTTCACCTCCAGTTTTTGAACTGTGTAATTTTTCTTTCCTTGAGATGCTCCTTTGAACTGTTCTGCCTGGTGCTGGGTAATTTTGATGCAGATTGTAAAGGTTTTCTTCTTTGCCCTTTTGGTCTTAGAGGTCTCTCTTTAAGCCTGCATGAAATGTCATTATTATTTTATATTTTATATTTTATATTTTATATTTTATATTTTATATTTTATATTTTATATTTTATATTTTATATTTTATATTTTATATTTTATATTTTATATTTTATATTTTATATTTTATATTTTATATTTTATATTTTATATTTTATATTTTATATTTTATATTTTATATTTTATATTTTATATTTTATATTTTAGATTTTAGATTTTAGATTTTAGATTTTAGATTTTAGATTTTAGATTTTAGATTTTAGATTTTAGATTTTAGATTTTAGATTTTAGATTGTTTTATATTTTATATTGTTTTATATTTTATATTGTTTTATATTTTATATATTTTATATTTTAGATTTTATATTTTATATTTTATATATTTTAATTTTTTAATTTTTTAATTTTTTAATTTTTTATATTTTATATTATTTTATTGTTTTTGTTTTCTTTTGTTTATTTTATTATTTATTTTATTATTTTATATTTTGTTTAGAAAATGTATGTGGTAGTTCTCATTCTTTTAAACACCTCTAGCTGGTGTACAATTTGTAATAAAACACCTTGTTTTTAGAAACAAGCCCATAATGAAATATAGATTTACAAAACTTAAAAGTGTTAGAGGTTCTGGGAAATAAAAGTGTTGAAGGATGAAAAATATTACAATGCTGGAGAGAGGGAGAAGTGAAATATGTGCCAATGATCGGTTTGTTTTAAAAAATTAGAATTCTCAGACTGAATTCACAAATGCAGAATCATTTTTCGGCCTTGATGATGTAAATGCTGGACAAGCTTTTGTCTCTTATTTCAAGATAGCCATGAAGAACACAAGCAAAGAAAATAATAGACTACCGATATAAATCTAACACATTAGCTGTATCTGAAAGGATAATTATGCACATCAGCCATATTGACTGAGGGCTGTCAACTTCACAATTATTTCGGCAGTTTAGCCATGGAATTGTCTTATATTGACATACTTGATAAGATGCAAAACATTCAAATAATGTTTTAGAAGAAGTGGGTATTGTGCATTAAAGGATTTGGTTTCATATTGCTCTCTCAATATGTTTGCTGGCTATACTTTTTCAGTACTTCATAAACCTTTCCTCATTTTTTTTTTTGAGTCAGTGATATATGACTACTAAACCATATGATGAACAACTGAGGGAAATTGGTATTTCTAGTCTAACAAAGAGAACGACAAGAGATAATATGATGGGGATCTTCTAGTACTTGAGGGGCTGTCACAGAGAAGAGGGAGTCAATTTATTCTCCAAAGCACCTGAAGGCAGGACAAGAAGTAATGGGTGGAAGATCATTAAAGAGAGATCCAAACTAGATCTAAGGAGAAATTTCCTGACAGTGAGAGCAATTAATCTGTGGAAGGACTTGTCTCTGGAACTTGTGGGTAGTCCATTACTGGAGGTAGACAACCATTTATCTGGAATGGTATAGGACAGTGATGGCGAACCTTTTTTGTCTTGGGTGCCAAACGCGGGCTATCACACATGTGTGATGTCCACACCCATAATTCAATGCCCAGGGAGGGCAAAAATGGCCTCCCCTGCCCCCGCAGAGGCTCTCTGGATGCTGGGAATGGCCCATTTCCTCACTCCTGCTGGGCCTGATAGATCTGTTTTTCACCCTTTCCAGGCCCCAGAGGTTTCCCTGGAGCTTGGGGAACCTCCAGAAACCTAAAATGTCCTCCCAAAGCCTCCATATGAGCCAAAAATCAGCTGGCCTTCTTGCATATTCACGCTGGAGCTGAGCTAGGGCAATGGCTCATTTGCCAGCAGATATGGCTCCATAAACCACATGTGGCACATGTGCCATAGGTTTACCATCACTGGTATAGGATCTACTGCCATGGGGGGAGGGTTTGGACTGGAAGACCCTCACGGTCCCTAGAATATTAGGTTTATTATTCTATGTTATGTCTTCATTATGACCAATAAAATATGAAGAGAAGCTAATCAATCATTTTAAGTGCTAGTATACTAAGGCACCGCTAAGATAGCAATAGCAATAGCACTTAGAATTATATACTGCTTTATAGTGCTTTATAGCCCTCTCTAAGCAGTTTACAGAATCAGTATATTGTCCCCAACAATCTGGATCTTCATTTTACTGAAGATGGAAAGCTTAGCCGGTCAGGATTGAACTCTTTCAGGGGGCAGCATTAGCCTGCAATATTACATTCTCATTATTGCACCACCACAACTCTCACCATTAATATAACCAAGGATAAGAGATAAATTTGCTGAGTTTTTAGCATTGAGAAGATGAATCATTTAAACTACTAGTAAATTGATTAAAAGAGAACCAGTTTGGTGTCATGGCTAATTTACCATGCTAGAAACTGGAGGACCATGAATTTGTCCGATCTTAGACACAAAGCCAACTGGGTGGCCTCAGGCAAATCACTTTCTTTCAGTCCTAGGAAAGAGATGACGACCTACCACTTCTGAAATCTTGCCAGGTAAACTGCAGGGACTTGTCAAGGCAATTACGGAAGTCAACACTGACTTGAATGAATGAATCAAAACACTGTCTAACACTGGCCAAATTTAAGAGCATGACTCCTGTTATAAACAAAGGGGAGTTGAGAAAGCTGCTAATTTTACAGAGTCCCTGCCTGCCTTTTGTTGTACTGATATAAAATTCAAGTGTGAGAAAATTTGGGATTCTCCTTTCAGTATCAAGGATGTTACTTATTACAGTTGTTACAATTTTGTTGCCTATATATTTATGTATTAATTTAAGACATTTATAGAATGCAACTGCCCAACTCAGACAATATGATTTTGGGCAGCTTATAAAAACAAAAGGAGAAAAATTAGAGAAAAAAGTCAACTAACATTAAAAAAAACCACAAGATCTTTAATTAAAGCTATTGTAACAATTAAAGGGAGATCACAGCTGAATATAATTAATCAACCCAACCCAACTGAAGGTAAGAGCTACTGTTCAGAAGACTTGGTATTCGATAACATGACTTTGTTTCAATGGGGAAGCATGTAAGAAGGGTTGGAGCATATGAGTTGCAAATAACCTAGTGCTATGCCAAGTTTATATTTGCACTGAATTGTAGTCAGCACCAGCGCAGCTCACATAAGAGAGATGATACCTGTGGATATAACCAACAGGTAATATTACAATGAATAGAAATCATTAAGTACTATGGAAGTTTAATTTATATATTTATTTTATATGTAAAGATATACAGCATATATTCTATTATTTATTGTAATTTACTGTTTTTTCTATATGTTGTAAGCTGCCCTGAGTCTTCAGAGAGGGGCCGGCAAAAAAATCCAACAAGCAAGCAAGCAAGCAAGCAAGCAAGCAAGCAAGCAAGCAAGCAAGCAAGCAAGCAAGCAAGCAAGCAAGCAAGCAAGCAAGCAAGCAAGCAAGCAAGCAAGCAAGCAAGCAAGCAAGCAAGCAAGCAAGCAAGCAAACAAACAAACAAACAAACAAACAAACAATGATGTTATATAACAATTGTGGTAAACCTTTTGCACTGCTTAGTCCTTTCCCTTTTAGTGTTGGACCTACAACAGACCACACAGTTTATGGATTGTAATTTTAGTATTCTTAGACCCTGTATAATTGACAGACTAGATTTTATTATAGATTTTAGTTGTTATTTATTATTTTATACTAGAATTTTTAATTGTGTGTATATACTGAGTACTTTCATTTGTTTTGGTCTCTGGTCTAAGACTGTAATAATAAATTGACTGATGGACAACATACATTCTGTTAACTTAACTATTTTAAAAGGATGCTGCCTAGCTTTATATATCTGGACTTGGGACTGAAAACAGAAATAAGACACCCCCTGTCCTTTCTTCAGAATGCGAATAGAATGGGCCCAGATACAATCCATCCCATTGTTTATTTAACATGTTGATAATATTTAATCCGATAGAATCTTAATGGTGTGAAAAGCCACAGGAGAATCAATTCAAAGCATTCCAGTGTAAAGGTAGCACTGTAATTTACACTACTTTCTTTGCCTTTCTTGCTGTATTGTAACAAGCCAAACCTATATACTGTAATCTGTATCATTCCTGCAACTTTCTTGGGAGCCTGTGGGGATCACTGTAGTGCATTACAATACAAAGAATAAAGGCAATGTTCTTTGTTGCCTTTATGTCCAGTCACCTTTAATTTCTCATTGAAGTGAGCATGTTTTTCCTAACTATGTGGATGAAAAATAAATCTCCCATGGAATTCAAGGGAAAGTGGGAAATTGCCAAGACAACCAGGAAGAATTGACAGTAGGAATTACTGGATCTGCTTGAGGTTATATTGTCTTTCCTCCAAAATAGGTGTTTCTATTTTACAAAATGGCAACCAAGGGAACACAATACACTAGTAATTGGTCTTTGAAGAACTTACTTATTATCTTCCTTGTTCTTTTTCACCAGAATCTCTAGCATTGTTTCTTACCTTGGTTCTGTTGTGGGTAGATGATACATTTTGTGACTGAAGTGATATGCAACTCTCCCCCCTCCCCACGTTTTTATTTTTATTTTTTTAATATATAAAAGTGACAAATCAATGGGTGAATCAATGGCCATACATTCTGATACATATGCAACTGATCAGATTAAACATTATTATTACATTCAACCAACTAATGTATTGCTAATAACAATATGCATCTTTATTAGATTACAATCAATCATTATTCAACTATTCTACTTATTTCTCATTAATACTTTCATTTTATCAAATAAAAATGTATACATTAATATTCCCTTTATTTCTATCACTTATTCTAGCTTTTAATTACATCATCCTTTATATTTAATAAAGGATGACGTAATTAAAAGCTAGAATAAGTGATAGAAATAAAGGGAATATTAATGTATACATTTTTATTTGATAAAATGAAAGTATTAATGAGAAATAAGTAGAATAGAAATAAGAAACCTTTTTCCTCAGAACAGCAGCAGCAACAACAACAACAACAAGATGAATTCTCCATCCTTCATCTCTTCATACTTTGGTTGCTGTGCTTTAAAATGAAGACAGGAAAATGGAAAGGCAAAGCAACAATAAAGATTAAAATCATCTACCCATCACTTAGTTAGGTCTGGGGTTTTCTTGACTTGCCTCCCACATTCCTCTCTTAAGCCTCCATCTATATCTATTTCTTGGATGTCCAATCCAATGCTTTTTCAGGAGGCAACTGGTCTTTCTTGGGTTTTTAAATTTTTTTTAAGATGTTTTGCTTCTCATCTGAGAAGTTTCTTCAGCTCTGACTGGATGGTGTGTGGTTTAATTGGGGTTATTAATGAATGTTTTTATTGTTTTAGAATATGTTTTCACAGTTTTAGAAATTATTTTTATTTGCTGGAAGCTGCCAAGAATGAACTGAGTGAACTCATGTGAACTGAGCATTCATGCATGGCTTTGTATCACATCTGGGCTTGCCCAACCATGTGACCTTAGACCTACACAAGGAGGGGTGGCATACAAGTCCAATAAATAAATAAATGAATAAATGTTTAATAAATAAATAAACCCGCGGGCTGCGGGGCGGATGCATCACACACTGGCCACATCCACACCCGATTTAGCAAAGGGGGAAAAAGTTGTGATAGGTCAGGTGACAATGCCATGACGGCATGGGTTTGACATCCCTGCCCTATACCGCTTCAGACAAATGGCTGCCCAATCTCTTCTTAAAAACCTCCAGTGATGGGACACCCGTAACTTCTGGATGGAAGTTGTGGTTAATTGTTTTCACTCTCCGGAAATTTCTCCTTAGTACTAGGTTGGTTCCCTCCTTGATTAATTTCCACCCATTACTTCTGGTGCTTTGGAAAATAGTTTAGACTCCCTCTTCTTTATGGTGACCCTTGAGATATCTGAACACTGCTATCGTGTCACTCCTAATCCTTCTTTTCATTAAAGAGACATAAGACTAGAGATTCATTCATGAATCCCACTTCCAATGTGATTGGAGAACATCTCAGATTGGCTGGAGTCCTGATTCTCTACCTCTGCTGGTTTCTGGCCCAGAGTTCGGAGATGGCTGAATTTCTAAGCCATGTTTCTCAACTTTGGCAATTCCTCCCAGCTCTAGCTTCTTCCACTGCCTACTTCCTAAATTTCTACTGAGAAACCTGCCTCCATTTCAAACGTATCTTCCAACACTCTTAATATGTTGCCCCCCTAGTTTAATTTACCAATCCCTATTATTTCCATTGTTTCCTCCTTTTCCAGTTCTTTTTTTGATATGCAAATTTTATAAATACATTTATACAGGTTCCCATAAAGGAGAATATGTTTGGCTGAGGATTGAAATGGGTGTGTGTGAGCTCTGTGCTCTCTGAGCTTGGTTGTTTTCTTGTAGATTTTACTTTTTTTTACACTGCGCTGATAATGTTGCCTAGTTTGGGTAATGAAATATCTTCAAGAAAACAATCAAGTTGAGAGGACCCCAAGGCTCTTTCAA
The DNA here is from genome assembly GCF_031021105.1 of Erythrolamprus reginae. Lineage (NCBI taxonomy): Eukaryota > Metazoa > Chordata > Lepidosauria > Squamata > Dipsadidae > Erythrolamprus > Erythrolamprus reginae. The sequence goes on along the minus strand of NC_091950.1, from coordinate 290,885,657 downwards.
GAGGGAAGGTTTATCAACCAAGCTCCTGAGCAATAACTGTTTATGATGTAGGGTCCAAAGGCATCCTTGCAAATAAAAATGCTTCTGGAGGCTGGAACTTTTCCTGCCTCCTTCCTGCCCAGGTTTTTCAGTTAAAAGAATTTCCGAAAGATGTCAAAAAGGGGAGGGGGAGGGGGGATGACAAGGACTGGAATAAATAGAATAGAATTCTTTATTGGCCAAATGTGATTGGACACACAGGGAATTTGTCTTTGGTGCATATGCTCTCTCAGTGTACAGAAAACAAAATATACATTGGTCAAGAATCATGAGGTATAGTACTTAATGATTGTCATAGGGTACAAATAAGCAATCAGGAAACAATCAATATTAATAAAAATCTTAAGGATACAAGCAACAAGTTATAGTCATACAGTCATAAGTGGGAGGAGATGGGTGAAAGGAATGATGAGAAGACTAATAGTAATACAGCTTTAGTGAATAGTTTGATAGATACTTCACCAGAAGAGCCCTTCACCCCTCCACTCGAAATAGAATACCCTTTGAGACTAGACTTTCAATCCTGGGCGTAGAAAGTTTAGAACTAAGACGCCTTAAACAAGATCTAAGTATTGCCCACAAGATCATATGCTGCAACGTCCTGCCTGTCGGCGACTACTTCAGCTTCAACCACAACAACACAAGAGCACACAACAGATTTAAACTTAATGTTAACAGCTCCAAACTTGACTGTAAAAAATATGACTTCAGTAAACGAGTTGTCGAAGTGTGGAACTCATTACCGGACTCCATAGCGTCATCCCCAAACCCCCAACACTTTACCCTTAGATTATCTATGGTTGACCTATCCAGATTCCTAAGAGGTCAGTAAGGGGCGAGTACAAGTGCACTAGAGTGCCTTCCGTCCCCTGTCCTATTGCTCTCCTATATCTCCTATACCTTTCTTCTATTCCTATATCTCTTCTTCTATTCTTTCATTGATATGTTCTATTACTATACCTTCTTTTCTATTATTTCTTAGATATATTTTACCATGAGTATCTCCTCTATAACCTTCATCATGTATTTTACTATGTGTATATAGATATATACCCACTAAAACCCTCATTGTGTATTGGACAAAATAAATAAATAAATAAATAAATAAATAAATAGTTTAGCAGAGTGATGTTGTTTTGGATTTTTTGGGTTGCCGCGGCGGGAAGGACATTTCTTCCGCTTCAAAGAACTCGTGCGAGTCTCTTGCCAAGGAGAGTCCGGAGCTTTAGCTATAGTGACAGGTGGTCAAATAGGCTCCACTGGAGGGAGTTCCGGCGCGGTTACCCCTGAAGGTCTGCGCGGCTGGATTCGAGGAGCTTATCGCTTTGCCACTGACCGCAATGACTTCCGCAGAAACCTCATAGTTAATCTGGGACTCTTTGCAGTAGATGTCTGGGTAGCCAGAAACTTAACAGACATTGATTTGATGGCACCACAACCTGTTGCATAACATATTTTACAAATCTGAATTTCTCTTCTCTATATGAGAAAATAGCAAGAAGAAATGGAGAAAACAGAGACAATATTTTACCTCTACATCATTCTTCACTATGCTTAATTATTTGGCAGCATTAGGTTTTATACTCAAATAATAGATAGAAGTATTCTGTTGGTGTCTCTTTTTTTGCTAAATGTTTATGATATATGTACATTATTTTGCTGTTGGATTCTTACTTGAAATGTGAAATAAAGACATGCCAGTGCAAAAAAAAAGAAAGAGTGATGGTGTTTGGGAAGAAACTGTTCTTATGTCTAGTTGTCTTGGTGTGCGGTGCTCTATAGCGTCGTTTTGAGGGTAGGAGTTGAAACAATTTATGTCCAGGATGAAAAATGTCAGTAAACATTTTCACAGCCCTCTTTTTGACTTGTGCAGCATGGAAGGCAGATTGGCAGTAATAGTTTCTTCTGCAGTTTTTTGCAGATATCTAGGGGCGTGCTGCCATATCCTGGGCCTTAAGGATAACCTAACATGGGAACATGCCAGATGGAAGAAATGACCATCAAACGTATGTTAAGTTGAATTTTCAGATGAATTTGAATATGCAGTTGATAAGGTTTTCAGCAGCAGTATTACAAGGAGGAAAGGACTTCCAAGTTTGTAGCAAAGCATATCCGAGACCGCCTTCTGCCGCACGAATCCCAGCGACCGATTAGGTCCCACAGAGTGGGCCTCCTCCAGGTCCCATCAACTAAACAATGTCGGTTGGCGGGCCCCAGGGGGAGAGCCTTCTCTGTGGTGGCACCGACTCTCTGGAACCAACTCCCCCCGGAGATCAGAACTGCCCCTACTCTTCCTGCCTTCCATAAACTCCTCAAAACCCACCTTTGCCATCAGGCATGGGGGAACTAAACATCTCCCCTGGGCACATTTAATTTATACATGGTATGCCTGTGTGTGTGTCTGTTAGTATATGGGTTTTTTTAAATCTTTAAATATTTTAATTAATTGAATTATTTATGATTTGTTTTACACTTGTTGTGAGCCGCCCCGAGTCTTCGGAGAGGGGCGGCATACAAATCCAAATAATAAATAAATAAATAAAAGCATATGCTTTTCTTGAAGGTGGGTGTGTATGAAATGCCTGGACTTATCCACAGGGCCCTTTATCTAGGGATTGCCACACCAAAATAAGGAGGAAAAAGCCCAATTCTCTGCAAGACCAGGATGCCTGGGAGGAGGGGGAAAGGTTCCTTCAAGCAGAATGCAAAAATATGCATTCGAGCCTTGTCGCTGACCTTTCATTTAAGTTACAGATATGCAGAGAGAATTGCTCAGCTGCCATTTATGGTTATAGCTGATTTCACAGACCTCTGAGAATTACAGCAATCAAGCCACCAAACCCCCTTCCGCTCTGTGTAAAAGTTCAAATGAAAACACTCCAGGTTTATGGAATGACGGAGAACAGGTTTCAGATTTGTTTAGGGATCCTAAGGCTACTGTTATGACACTCTGAACACTCTCAGTTCTTTCAAAAGACTGAATTTCCATATCCCCAATTGTTTCTTGTTTTACCCTTCTTCATAGCAGAAAATATGTTTACATATTTAGCCTGATACATGTTTTCCTTTGTTTCAACTCATTTGTCTATTTCTGTTCTTTATTTCAACACAGAACAGGTTTGCCGTCCCTAGAACAGCACAGATCTTCATTTGTAAATAATATATATTATTATTATATACAGTGTTCCCTCGATTTTCGCGGGTTCGAACTTCGCGAAAAGTCTATACCACGGTTTTTCAAAAATATTAATTAAAAAATACTTTGCGGTTTCCCCCCCTATACAGTACCACGGTTTTTCCTGCCCGATGACGTCATATATCATCACCAAACTTTCGTCCACCTTTAATAAATATTTTTTTTAATAAACTTTAATAAAGAAACATGGTGAGTAATAATCTAAATGGTTGCTAAGGGAATGGGAAATTGCAATTTAGGGGTTTAAAGTGTTAAGGGATGGCTTGTGATACTGTTCATAGCCAAAAATAGTGTATTTACTTCCGCATCTCTACTTCGCGGAAATTCAACTTCCGCGGGCAGTCTCGGAACGCATCCCCCACGAAAATTGAGGGAACACTGTATAATAATGCGTACTGTATCTTGTTTCAACCTTTTCTTTTGTAAATCACACATGCTAGATTTTAACCATTCTTCCTCAGTCTTGGTTATTATACTACTTATCACGCTGGCAATCTTCTGAACTCACACTTTTTCTTATTTATACTCGGTCCATAATTATGCTGTACTTGGTTGTATAGGCACAGAATCAAAATCATGTGATATATTAGTGCCAATTTATAAAGCCTTAGTAAGGCCACACCTGAAAATCTACATTCAGTTTTGGTCACCACATTACAAAAAAGATGTTGAGACTCTAGAAAGAGTGCAGAGAAGAGCAACTAGGTTGATTAAAGAGCTGGAGACCAAAGGACATGAAGAATGGTAGCATTTGGCTAGTTTAGAGAAAAGAAGAACTGAGATGACATGATAGCAGTATTTCAATATATGAGTTAGCCAAAAAGAGAAGGGTGTTAACTTATTATCCAAAGCATCAGAGGGCAGGACAAAAAACAACTTGAAATTAATGAGAAACTTCCTAACAGTGAGAACAATTAACCAGTAGAAAAGCTTGTCTCAAGAAGTTGTGGGTACTTCATCACTGAAGGTTTTTAAGAAGAGACTGTCACCTCGACTGACCCATTATCAGCCAACACTGTGCTCCAGTCGGAGTCAAGGTCTGTCCAGATCTGAGTGATTTTATCTGCGAAAAACTTAAGTCCTCAGTACTGCCCTGCAAGGGTTCATCAACCCCCCCGGTTAAGGAGGGAGCGAGTCACCCTAAACAGGGTGGCTGGGTGGGATTCTGCTCATGCAATCAAGGTGGAATGATATGCACATCTTGATACCTTGAGCACTACCTGATAAGTCTCAATATAAGATCATCCAAGTGTTCAGTCCAGATTTACTTTTCCTCCAATGTTTCTTTAGACGTCTCTTCTGGTGTTTCATCCCCCGGAGTTCCTTGGTGAACCAAGGTGATCTCCTCGGTCTACTGCCACAGAGAGGTCTCAAAGGTGCAATCCGGTCTAGAGCCCCTCTTGCAGCCATAATCCAGGCAGCTCCCAGGGACTCCGCCGGACTGTTTATAAGCAAATCCGGAATTTCCCCAAATGCCCTCTGAAATTTCATACTGTGTTCAAGCCTGATATTTTTAGCTGTAATTTTTGTTCTTTATTAGCCAATTCCCCTGGCTAATCTGACAAATGCATTTAATAAATCATTATTAATTTAATGCATTTGCCGTCAGGCATGGGGGAACTGAAACATCTTCCCCTGGGCATGTTTAATTTATATATGGTATGCTTGTGTGTATGTCTGTTAGTATATGGGGGTCTTTTTTTAAATCTTTAATATTTTAAATTGTCAGATTATTTATGATTTGTTTCCACGTGTTGTGAGCCGCCCCGAGTCTTCGGAGAGGGGCGGCATACAAATCTAAGTAATAAATAAATAAATAAAATAAATTTGATAAGAATTTCTTCCATTTGTAAAAGCACTTGAATAGCTTTAAGTGAAATTGGAGCCATAGAGCAGCGTTTCCCAACCGGTGTGCCGCGGCACACTAGTGTGCCGCGAGACACAGTCAGGTGTGCCGCCAAGCTCCTAGGGAAGCTCCAGCTGGGCGGGGCGCTGCCGGTGCCTCCGAGCTCCCACTCGCAGCTGTCCCCCGGTTCCTGCCCGTTGCCACGGTTTCTGGCGCTCTCCTGCTGGGCCCCAAAGAAGGAAGGCGGGAAAAAGGAGAGCTTGATTCTTCGCGCCCCCTTTTTCCTGCCTTCCTTCTTTGGGGCCCAGCAGGAGAGCACCAGAAACCGTGGCATCAGGCAGGAGCCGGGGGACAGCTGCGAGTGGGAGCTCGGAGGCACCGGCAGCACCCCGCCCAGCTGGAGTTTCCTGGCGTCGGCGGCAAGTGTCCTTTGGCCCGGCGGGAAGGCACTGGCGGTGGGAGTGGGAGCGTGCCGGCTGCAGCGGCCCCAGGCGGTCGCGGGGAGATGGGGGCGGCGAGAGGGAGCATCAGCGCCACCCCTCTACGAGCAGCAAGAGCCTCAGCGATGGGGCACGCCGTTTGCCTTTCGGCTCCATCGCTGAGGATTTTGCTGCTTCTGGAGGGGTGGGCGCCGATGCCCAAAGCCTCAGCGACGTTTGGCTGCCGGGGGGGGTGGGGAGGAGAAAATCCTCCCCCCTCCAGGAGCAGCAAAAGCCTAAGTGATGGATCGCGCCGTTTGCCTTTCGGCTCCGTCGCTGAGGCTTTTGCTGCTTGTGGAGGGGGGGTTGGCGGTGCCAATGCCAAATGCTTTCCCTCTGCGGTGGGGGGTGGAGGGCAGGCGCAGTCAGCCCCAGGAGACAAAGAGGGAATGAGAGAAAGGAAAGAGACAGAACTGGAGGGAGAGAAAAAACAAGTGAGAGATAGAAAGGATAGAGAGAAAGGGAATGAGAGAAAGGAAAGAGAGAGAAAGGGAGGGAGAGAAGGAATGAGGGAAAAATGGAGGAAGAGAGAGAAATGAGAAACATGAGAGAGAAAAGGGGGAAAGACAGGAGAAGTACCCAGAAATGAGACAGTGGTATAAATTTCAGGAGGGATGATTGATGATTGACTGTACAGGTATTTATAAGGGGATGTTACATGGGATTGTATATATGAGGGGGTTATTTATGTATGTATGTATGTATGTATGTATGTATGTATGTATGTATGTATGTATTTATTTATTTATTTATTTATTGGATTTGTGTCATTTTGGTTGGTGGTATGCCCCAGAATTTTGTAAATGTAAAAAATGTGCCGCGGCTCAAAAAAGGTTGAAAATCACTGCCATAGAGCACTCTACTTGATTTTCCAAAATGATGTAGAACCATTTATGAATATTTGTTAGGAATCTCTGCACATTAGTAAATCTAGTGGATTTTAGTACCATCTAGTCCATGTATAAGTCCTTGACTTACAATAGTTCATTTAGTGACCATACAAAGTTACATTGGCATTGAATTAAGTGACTTATGATTGTTTCACCCACTTGCAACAGTTGGTAAATCTCCATAGTCATGTGATCAAAAATTCAAACACTTGGCAAGTGACTCATATTTATGACAGCTGCAGTGTCCTGTGGTCATTTCTGTAACCTTTTGACAAGCAAAGTCAATGGGGAAGCCAGATTCACTTAACAACTGTATTATTAACTAAACAACTTCAGTGATTCATTGAACAGTTGTGTCAAGAGAAGTAATAAAATGGGGCAAAACTCATTTTAAAAACTCCCTTCGTAGCAGAAAATTGACCTCAATTGTCATCGTAAGTTGAGGACAACCTGTTTTGTTCCAAGGACATCAGGATGTCTTGCTATATACTTTCACAATAGTTAAGTAGCATTTCCTTAATATTGTACACCAAACTTGTCATTCTGTCAGGAAAAAAAATATTTAATCTGATAGAACTTGTTTTTGACAAATCCATGCTGACTTCTGGGAATGGCATTTCTCTTTTCCAAATGTTCACTGGCATGCTGCTTGACAATTTGTTCTACTGCCTTTAATGTACCTTGACATTAAAATTAACTGGTCTTTAACACTCCCTCTTTCTCCTATTGAATATTGTAGTTATATTACCTGTTCCCCAAGTTATTTCACAAATTGTGACATAACTTGTTTCAACTCCTACCCTCAAAACGACGCTATAGAGCACTGCACACCAAGACAATTAGAAACAAGAACAGTTTCTTTCCAAACACCATTACTCTGCTAAACAAATAATTCACTCACCACTATCAAACTATTCACTAAAGCTGCATTACTATTAGTCTTCTCATCATTCCTTTCATCCATCTCCTCCCACTTATGACTGTTTGACTGTAACATGTTGCTTGTATCTTTATGATTTTTATTAATATTGATTGTTTCCTGATTGCTTATTTGTACCCTATGACAATCATTAAGTGTTTTACCTCATGATTCGTGACAAATGTATCTGTTCTTTTATGTACACTGTTAAGGGGTGTGCAGAACCCTTGAGTTTTCAAGCTCCTGCACAGAGAAAAACATGGGATTCCAGCAGATACCCAGGAGATATGGGTACTTATTCAGTGACACAAGACAGATACATTAAAATATATAAGGTAGTGTTTACTTTAGAAATAGCATCAAGTTAAACAGTCCGGTCATACACATTCAAATTAGTCAATTTCTCTCAATATAACAATAATGTTACATGGCTGTCTTTGTCTTACATATCAAACATACATTACAGCTTACAAATACACATAGCTTACTACATCAGTCACAGTGAATCAGCAGAAAGAACAGAGACCTGAGAGAGAATCATGCTTTCTGGCTCCCTCTTATGGCAATTTGCAACCCTACCTCTTAAAGCTATAGTACTTCAATACATACAAACATTCATTGTTAGCTTGTTTATATAATAATAATAATAATAATAATAATAATAATAATAATAATAATAATTTAATCCCTCTCCGGAGACTCGGAGCAGCATACAAAATATATATTGCCAACTCAACTGTTTGTACATAGTATCAACATACACTGAAAGCATATACACCAATGACAAATTTCTTGTGTGTCAAATCACACTTGGCCAATAAAGAATTCTGTCCTGTCCTGTCCTATTCTATTCTATTCTAGTCTAGTCTAGTCTAGTCTAGTCTAGTCTATTCTATTCTATTCTAGTCTAGTCTAGTCTAGTCTAGTCTAGTCCAGTCTAGTTTATTCTAGCTTCACATCAGTTCAGATCCAGAATTGGATAGATCAAGAGATTCTACTGCCACTCTTACAGGAGAAGTCGCCTTTCAGCTTCATCCTATTACATACTGCCCTTCAGAGATGCATCTTCCTTTCAGTGGGTTGTTGTCAGTTCAGACTGGTTCTTTAGAACTGGTAGCAGAAATCTACTGCTACTTGCTGAACTGGCAACTATGACCGGTGGTCCACGCTCCTGAGCCAAGCCTTAGGTTGCAACGGTTTGCAAACACCCCCCCCCCCTTTTGCATGTTCAAACTAGCTTCTGGGCATACGCAGAGGGTCATTTCTGGGTGTTTTGTGTGAAGTGATGGGGTGTGCATACACACAAAGCACACGAAGCACACCTGCAAAATGTGCACTTCCGTCGTGATGTGAACTGGTAGTGAAGGTAAGTAGAACCCATTCCTTCCTTCTTTTGCAGTGTCTTTTTTTCTGTGGGAGAAGATAGACATGGCATTAGGAAGTAGGGAGGAGAAAAAAGAGTTATTAAAGGAGGAGAAAAGATGAATTAGTCCCAAGGAGAAAGTTTGAGAAAGAAACTCAAAAATGTTACCTATTTAAACTGAAAAGACCTTTAAGAAGCCATTTGTAAATATAGTGGGACTCTAGTGTGATGGAAAACATTTTACTTTTCCTGCCAAGCCATGGAGGCTGTTCCTCCTTGAAAGGAAAAGAAGGCGCTGGGAGGTGACAGCCCTGCCATAGGAAATTGAGGATTTTAACTGCAAACCTGCCATGAATTCTAAATGAGACTCCAGGGCATACTTTTCCTTCTTTGCTCATTTATAAACTGTTAAGTTTGGCCGGCGGAGAAATGCTTCATTGTTTTCAACAGGGCTTAATACGTTTTGTCACAATTTGTCTTCTTGTTCAAAATATTTTTTTTTAAATGCAACTTTTTAAAAGTAGCTGAAGTCTGCTTGCTTTATCTTTCCATAATTCCTATATATTTGGGGAAATCCTGCAATGCTGAGGATTGCTGAAGTTGAACCTCCAATGTTGTTTTCTCTGCCAATTTCATTTGGATCAGGAATGAACATGTTCCTGTGATATATTTCGAACTATTGCAAAAAAGACATTTTGCTGTTCCAAAGAGAAGAGAATAAATTTATGTCTCTTCCTCTTTTACTAACTTTGGGAAAACCCAGAAGATTTAAGCTTGCCAAAGGATGGCTGCATTAATTCATTTAGAAGCCAACATGAAGACGGGGTAGTACAATTCATTTAACTGTGGTGTATCTGTCTTACTAAAATGTAAAAGAAAAATGCTGAAAAGGACTATTAAAATGAAATAAACTACAGTACAAAAGTTTTTACACATGAAGATGTGTGAGAGAGAACTATCAAGCTAAAATAGACCACAGTTTATTTTTATACTAGTACAAAATATTTTTCACATGTGGGAGGAAGGGAGGGAGAGAGAGAGAAACAGAGAGGGAGAGAGAGAGAGAGAGAGAGAAGGAGAAGTAACTACATAGCAAAAAGAATTAGAAGTAACACCTGGGCCAAGCTGGTCAAAGACAAAGATGGGAGAGGTTAGTGAAAGGAGCCATTTTGAAATTGGCTGGTAATAAGATAAACAGATTCTTTGGTAAGATAAAGAGATTTAAAGGGAGAAAGAAGACAAAGCAACATAAGGGAGAAATAAACATCCTTGGCTTCTGGATAGATTATGAGTAAAAATCCTAGACTAAACATGACAATCATTTCATCTGCAAGTTTTGGGGCATAAACAAGAGAGGACTAAAATTCTAACTGTGTAGTAGCACTCTGGCCAAGACTAAGGAATAAGTTTATCTGAACTCTTGTTCATTAGAAGAAAGGTAACTGCACAATAATTCCAACAAATATTTCTATCTTCAAATGTGAAACTTGTATATAGCCGCCCCGAATCTTCGAAGATCTAATAAAACAAATCTAAATAATAATAATAATAATAATAATAATAATAATAATAATAACAACAACAACAACAACAACAACAACAATAACAACAATAATAATTGCTATTATTATTATTATTATTGTTGTTGTTGTTATTATTATTATTATTATTATTATTATTATTATTATTATTATTATATAAGCAATTATTTCTCCCATGCTTTCAGTGAAGTGGCCAAATCTCCCACTTCTGAGAGTGAGCTTTGTCTATACATGGACATTACTTGTTTAATAGCTAATAGCTTTTAAATCAATGTTAGGATCCAGTTTCAAGCATTTTACAGATACTGTTATGGGTAACATGATAACTAAAAAGTCATGTATTTGTATATAATAACCTCCCTTAAAACTTTCTCCTTCAATACAGCTAATCTCAAATTTTATCCCTGAATATAGGGCTTTATCTGTCAAAGAATTAATACTTTAGGGAAGGCTTACTATACTGGTATCATAAGCTTGCTTGTTTTTGTGTTAATTTCCGTTCAGTTTAGACATTTGCTAATAACATAAATAATTCTTCACCATATTTCCTGAATCTAACACATGCTTAGAAAACAGAAGAAAAAGGTCATTATTCTATGGCACAGCAACATTAGTCTAATGTTAGATACTGTGGAAATTTTATGAAATATTTTCAGTTTTAAGATGCATAAATATTGAATTGTCAATGTTCTATCCTGTCAAAGCAACATTTGCCAAGCTAAAGGGATTGTGAATTTTGTTTCCAAATATCTGGATGATCCAAGCACTGTGAAAACTAGTTTGAAATATTTATTTGTTAAAGGTATCAAGCAACTCTTGAATATTATTTCCCACCGAACTGTTTTTCTGACTCATTTGGATAAAAGATCCTCATAGCTCTTTATCCAGCACTATCTCATTGCTGTGGCAAACAAATTTCAAGAAGTGTTACACAGAGGGTGATACATCAGGCATGAACCAGTGAAGAGGAAAGGAATATGTGTAAAAATATATGAATGCCTGATTTCTTTTCATGAAGGAATATTGCAGATCTATGTGTTCACTAAGAGTTGCCTTATACTGAATCAGGTAATTAAAGCATCTGGAGCATATCTGAGTATCCATATCTAGTGACCATATCTAGTGACATCTCTGAGATCTAGGTCTTGGTCTAGGCTTGGAAACTGAGACTTTTCAAACATTGTGGATTTGCATTTTCTACCATGATTTCCCATTGGCTGTGACTGATTGCAATTGAAGTCCAACTTCTAGAATGCCATAGAGCAGGGGCGTCAAACTCGTGTTACCATGTTGTCATTACGTAACCTATTGTGACTTTCCCACCTTCACTAAAATGTGGGTGGGCATGACCAGTGCATAACATATCTGGCTTGCGGGCCTGCAAGTTTGACACCCCTGCCATGGAGTTTCCAATCTCATTAATCTTAATCCCAATTAGTTCTAAATTAATATATTATATATATCATAGTCATATACCTGATATTAAACCTGGGCATCTTTGTATAAAGCAAAACTACTAAATTAATGGCCATTACTATAGCAACTTCACTCAACTTGCCAAGTATACTTTTTTTTTGTTGAACTGGATTTTTGCACAGTAGGAATCTCTAAAGCAGGATTGGATTTGATCTCTGGGGACCAGAGTGGGCGTGGCCAGCCCATCACTCATGTTGGGGTGCCTGTGGTGGCCTGAATGCGCTGCCAGCAAAAACAGGCTCCCAAGCTCTGTTTTCAATTATGATGACCTCCTTAGACTCTCCATGAAGCCCTCCTTAGCCTTGTTTTCACTGACAGAGGCACCATGGCCCAGTCCTTTGTTGTTTGCAGGGTGGCCCCCAATGGGCCAGATCTAAGCACCCCGTAGGCTGGATCTGGCCCCCAGGCCTTGAGTTTGACACCCCTGCTCTAAAACATAATAAAGCAAGTTATGCAGATATTTGAAATTGTGATGAATGCTCAGATAAAGCACTTACTTAACCCAGCTTCATGATATAATGTTACCTCACTAATTCTAAGAATAAAGCTAAGTGGCTTCACTTCATCTTTCTTTTAGAACCCCCTTCTCTGACAAGACTGCCACTACAATGCTCACACTTTGCTCCATTGGGGTCCATCAATCTGGCAGTTAAGTAGAAGCCTCTTCCAACACTTCCAGTCAGAACCTTCAAGTGTCCAAATAGACTGCTAAGCATGCACAATGCACCTACAGAAACCTCTTCTGGCTATTGCAAGTGAAAAGACTCAGGCAAGCAAATTATGCCACTGCCTTGCTTTGAAGTGGTGGTATGAAGTTCTTTGTTCTTTATCTTCAACTGATAGGCCTTAGTCTGAAAATGATGCATATACCAAAAGACTGGGCTAGTATTAGTTTTAAATGAGATTGAAGTTGTATTAATGCTACTTGGATGACTTGAGTATGAACTGCAAGCTCATTAATTACTTTATATCATCTGATGGGGTCAGGGGGCTTTTAGAGAGAATACAAATACATAAACTGTTTTTTATAAATGATCTGATTAAGAATATAATGGGGTTGTGAAGCATTTGAAAGATCAAGATTTATAAAGTTCTTGACAGACTAGAATATTGAACCAAAAGTAAAGGGATGAAATTTAATAAAGAATTTCTTCTATTTTAGTAACATAAACTAATTACAAAAAGTAAAGCTATGATGGGAAAATGTGAGAGCAATAAATATGAAAAAGATCTTAATACCTTTGTGGATAATATGCTCAATGTGAGCTAAAAGCATGATCTAGCTTATAAAAAATAGCAGTAACACTTAGACTCACATAGCACTTCATAGCAGTGTTCCCTCTAATTTTTTTTTGTGGTGGGCAGAAAAGTATAGTGTCTGAGCGGCAGTCCCTTTGGGACTGGGCGGCACAGAAATAATAAATAAATAAATAAGCAAACAAACAAACAAATAAATAAATAAAAAACCTACCCTGTTTTGCCTCAGAGAATTTCAAAATAAAATACTGTACTGTGTGTGTATAACAGTGAGCTCATAATAGGGCAACTCTATCAATATCAAAATGCCACTTAAATAGTTGAGCTAGTTTCAAACTAGATTTTGATTTTCTTTCTCTCTTCCTTACTCCCATTCCTTTTCTTTCTCTTTTCCTTCCTCTCTTTTTTCTATCTGTTTCTCTCTCTTCCTCTCTTCCTCTCTCTCTCCTTCCCTCTCACTCTTTCCCTCTCGGCTTCTGGGCAGGTTTGGAAAACTCTGAGTTGATGATGATTTTTAAGTGAGCGATTGCTCACTGCTCAGCTTAGAGAGAACTATGGATCTGATTAAGAAAATAATGGGGTTGTGAAGCGTTTGAAAGATCAAGATTTATAAAGTTCTTGACAGACTAGAATATTGAAGGGATGAAATTTAATAAAGTATTTCTTGTATTTTAGTAACAGAAATACATAAACTAATCACAAAAAGTAAAAGCTATGATGGGAAAATGTGAGAGCAATAAATATGAAAAAGATCTTAATACCTTTGTGGATAATATGCTCAATGTGAGCTAAAAGCATGATCTAGCTTATAAAAATAGCAGTAACACTTAGACTCACATAACACTTCATAGTGCTTTAAAATCTTCTCTAAGTGGCTCACAGCCTCAGTTTACAGAGTTATTGCCCCCAACAATCTGGGTCTTCATTTTACCAACCTTGGAAGGACAGAAGATTACCGATAACTCAATCTTGAGCCCCGTCAGGATCCTAGAAGTGGGCAGATTTAGCTTGCAATACTGCATTCCAATCCCTTAAACCAGGGATCTCAAACTCAGAGCCTGCTGGCTGGATGTGTCATGTGCTGACCACACCCATGCCCAGTTTAGCGCAGGGGGGGAAAGTCACAGTATGTCATGTGACACCCCCATTATGATGTGAGTTTGACACCCCTGGCTTAAACAGATAACCACACAGTTCATGCCAACTAAAACATAGCTTCCAGGTCACAGGTAAATAATATCTGAATTTTATTTTGCAATAGGTGGTCTCCTCCTAATACTTTGCGTGTCATAGCTAAACCTTGAGGCTAAAAAGAGCTAGATGAAGAGGCAAATTTATGCCAAATTTATGCCATCAGTATTGACTCCTGATGATTGATTAGACAAATCCCAACAGTTTTCTTTGCAACATTTTTGGAGTGGTTTCCCATTGCTTGTTTCCTAGAGCTGAGAAAAATGTGATTATCCTCAAGTCACCCAGTTAAATTCATACCTAAATTGAGTCTATAATTTAAAGTTTCCTGGTTTCTAATCTGCTGCATTAACCACTCCATCAAAACAGACTCTCAATACTTAACTGGCTATCTACTTCGTCCTATGAACTTGAAACATATAAACATTTTTATTAGGAAAAGGAAGAAATACTTATCAGCTGAAAAAGTGTCATTCAGAAGACTGAACAGAAGTATTCACTATTGAACCAATAAAGGGACATTGCAGTGAGCACTTACTGAGTAAGCGTTAGGACAAATTTCCTAATAGATGACTGCTGATAACAGTAGAACTAGACTAAAACATAAATATAAATGTTTCCCCTGTCCAGCCTTGTCCAACTCTATGGGAACAGTGGCCAGTTGTTTCCTAGCTGAGGAAGCCAATGTTGTCTGAAGACACTTCTGTGATCATGTGGCCGACATTATTTGCACTTTTCCTTGGTGAACAAATTTGGTCACATGATTCGGTCTGGCCAGTGCAGAATAGAGCAGAACTATTGCACTTGTGATTTCAACATTCTACAGGATTTCTGATGAGCCCAAGAGTTTATTGCCCTTCTGCAGTAGTGGATTCTAAAACCCATTGCTACTGGTTCGCGTGCTCAGAAAGAGGTAGCAGGTGGCTGGGTGGAGCCTCCTGCCACTACCGCTAATGATTAGATTAGATTTATTGGATTTATATGCCGCCCCTCTCCGCAAACTCAGGGCGGCTCACAACAATAGTAAAACAATACATAGTAACAAATCCAATACCCACCAATCCAATTACAATTTTAAGTTCACATAACTTGGCCAAACTGGGACCAACTTATTCTGTGGTCTATCCAGATCTTCTTGCACATATTTCTAATGGGCCAGGTGCCACTTGTCTTGTACCTTTACATCTAGATTAATGATAAAGTATGTCATTAAAGTTGCACAACACATTTGACCTCACCAGTTTTTTATTTTGCAAAATAATTGTTTATCCCCACTTCAACAATTTTTTTGAAATCAACATAGCATACAGAAGAACTCTGCAGTAGCGTAAGTTCATTTGACTTGTATGCAACATTTATTTAATGAAATATTTCACACAGAGGTGAAATGAACCAGGTTCGGGCATGCCTACCAGTGGTCAGACACCCGGTAACGACGGCAGTACGAAGCTTTGCCCACCCACCCAGACACCATCATTTGGGTTCTTTTACCCTCTGCGCGTACACAAAGCATTTCGGTTCTGCCCGAACTGGAAGCATTTAACCCTGATTTCACCCCAAACAATTTACCTTTATTTCCTGAACAGCTGCACTGAAAATGTTAACACAGAGAAAGAGGAAACAGCTGGATTATTGGATGCTGTTTAATAAACTTGTACCTATGATGAGGTGTGTGATAATAGGCAATGTGAGCCTAGGAGCAGCCAAAGTTCAGTGAAGTCAGTGGGACCAAATTAGCCAATCTTACCACTTTATCTTTACTACTTTGAAATCTGGGATTTTAACTTGCCAGGCAGATTTTTGTCTAGATAATATGCCAGGTCTAGATAATTAACTCTGAAATATGTGCACATTGGGAAAAACAGAAATTAATTGTACCGTCATCTAGTAAATTACAGGCATCCCTGCTGAATTCATAAGTTCAATCGTTAGCATTTATTAGACTGAATTTACACACAAGAAGGATAATTAGATATGGCTGAAGGACTCATGTTGCAAGGCAGGACAACTTCATGCTTGTAGTAACTGCTGTTAATCATCAAAATAAGAGCCGTTGTAGTGCAGTGGTTAGAATGTGATATTGCAGGCTAATTCTGCTGATTGCCAGAATTTGATCCTGACCAGTTCAAGATTGACTCATCCTTTCATCCTTCTGATGTCACTAAAATGAAGACCCAGTTTGTTGGGGGAAATTTACTGACTCTGAAAACTGTTTAGAGAAGGGGTGAAGTGGTTTATATAAGTCTAAGTAAAAAATATGATTTCAACAATCGAGTTATTGAAGCAAGGAACTCATTACCGGACTCAATTGTGTCAACCCCTAACCCCCAACATTTCTCCCTTAGTCTCTCCACGATTGACCTCTCCAGGTTCCTAAGAGGCCAGTAAGGGGCGTACATACGTGCACTGGTGTGCCTTTCATCCCCTGTCCAATTGTCTTTCCTTTCTTTCACTTATCATATATATTTTCTTTCTTTCATATATCCTCTCCTCTAAGTTCACTTTACCCTTATATATATTACTACATATCTATTTTTCTTCCTATGTATTTGTGTATTGGACGAATGAATGAATGAATGAATGAATGAATAAATGAATAAATAAATAAATAAATAAAGTACTATTGCTATAAAAATAGTTAGGCTTGATTTGTGTATTTGTCTCATATGTTTTATATCATTTCTTTTGAAAACAATTTGACACGATTTTAGGAAAGATGAAATGCAATAATTAGAGCAATAACTTAAAATAGTATAAAAGCATTATTATAGAAAGACCAGAGGAAAACCAGAATAAGGTCATTCATCCAATATGTGAAGGCCTGAATAAAGAGTTTGTTCTTTTCTTTTTTTTTCTAATTTGTTTTCTTTTATAAATTTCTTTATTGAGTTTTCACATAGTAGTTCATATCAGACATTATTCTGTTTTACAGATTATAAACCATCTCTTTTAAAATTCTTAAAATAAATTTTTACCTGTTACATTCCATTATATACAGTATGAAAAAGAGTTTGTTCTTGAATAGATACCTAAAACCTAACTACAGGTTGCTGTTTTGCAAACTTCAAAAAGAACAACCCTCCATATTATCACCACCGTAGAAAAGGCATTCTGGAGCTCTAAGGCATCTACAGCAGTTTCCCCTGATGATTATAGTGATGTTGATATACTTCTGTAAAGGTGTACATCTGATAGGGGCTTTACTTGCAAGCTGTTTAAAGGCTCATATATCATGAGCATTGCTTAGTATTAGTTAAATGCCAGTGCACTTATTTCAATAGAGCTATAATTTTAACCCTATACTTGTAATTGCATGTAAACATAAACTTAGAACATAACACATCATCTTCTGATTCTGTTATAAAGAAGACTTTGACCTGAATATAATACTGCCCATTTGTTTCCTTTTTATTGTAATGTTGCAAATCTTGATGCTTCGTATTATCTTCATACATTGATACATTGAATTAATAAATTTTAATGATAAAAATGATTTATAATAAATATTAAAAATATTATTTCAATGCAACTTCCAATCCAGTAATTATTAATGTAATGAAATCAGAATCATAAACATTCTATTTAGAAAGGTTAAAGTTTTGAAGATAAAAAGAGGAAAGAAATATTATATCAGTAGTACATTGCAGCTTAGAATATCAATATTTAAATACATTATTTGACTTTTCATCCAGAGTTAAATATAACATACAAAAAAAAAACACATTGCAATTCATCTCAAAGTTATTATAATAACAGTTTTGGTCTTGAATAAATTGTTTAATAGCAGGATCTTCATTGTATTATTACTTATTGCATGTACCATTTTCCCCAAAATAAGGTATCCCCTGATAATAAGCCTAATCGGGCTTTTGAGTACTGTATATGGAAATAAGGCCAAGCACTTATTTCAGGGTTAAAAAAAAATAAGACAAGGTCTTATTTTCAGGGAAACATGGTATGTGTGTGCATATTTGAGGGTTTATGTGTGTAGGTGGATAGGTATTATGTATTAATAAAAGACAAACCATTTTTTTAAATGTAGAAAAAACAAAAAATAACAGTAAAGAGAGAGGCTATTGCTATTCTGACTCTCCTGTTGTTGTACATGACGGTCTTGGTATATTCGGGTTTCTTCCCGTGTAGGATTTGGAAATTTCTGGCGACGTTTCGACGAGGTCCCACTTGTCATCTTCAGGCTGGTGTTTCTGTCCTTGTTCTAGGGCGAACACAGCGAGACCTGAGCTGCCTTCCTACTATAAATACTGGTGGCTGGGTGTGGTTTGATGGCTCAGCAATTGCCTGCTGTGTAGAAACTTCCTGGTGAGTCAGTGGGGTAACACCTGGGGTCGTTGATGTAACTGAGGTATGCTGATTAGTTAATGGTTGTCGATTAGATGTGATATCCTGAGTAGTTGGAGCTTGCAGGCTACTTGATTGTTTTGCAATGTGTGTTCTGAGTCTGGTTTCAGTTTTTATGGCTGGGATACGTTTGAGGGCTGGTTTCCAGATGTCTTGTAGGCGGGAGGTATCATCCCGCTTGTTCATATTTGAAAATTAAGGGAGACTAGGATAGATCTATTTCGGCCTTATTTTATATATTGAATATATTGAATATATATATATGTGGGAACCATTCTTGCTTAATTTTAGTCAAACTTTGACTATGTAAATATAATATTGTGGCTGCAGCATACTCTCCAAATTTAAGTTCCCAACTAATAAGGTCAACATTGTCTTTCTTCCAGTGTTGAACAATGTTTATTACCATTGTTGTAAGCATATATCTCATAAAATTTATGATATTACTTGTTGATTCCCCCCTGCCTAAAATTACACTTAATAAAATGACTATGGTTTCATTTCCAATTTGAATTCAAAGTTTTTCTATATTGTACCATTTATGTCTTTTCAGTTCTTTTATCCATCCACCACTTGCAATGATGGGCTGCCACATTTTTTACTGCCACATTGTGGGCGTGGCTTATTTATGGGTGTGGTTTGATGGCCATGTGACCAGGTAGGAGTGCCTTGCTGGCCATGTGACCAGGTGGGAGTTGCTTGACAATCACTTACTTACTTACTTACTTACTTACTTACTTATTTATTTTACTTCTATGCCACCCAATCCCAAAGGACTCACGGCAGCTTACAAAATAATTATACAAATACAAAAGATACAAAGCAATAAGAAAAGTCAAATATAATTTCTAAAACTAACCCCACGATAAAACCCATTATTATAAAAAAACAAATCACATCCATACACACCATCCATACAGTTTGGCCATGAAAGATGTACAATGCATGCTCCCCAGGCCACCCAGGCCTTTATGACCTTACAGAAGGCCAGTAGGGTGGGAGCAGTACAGATGTCAGAGAGTAGTTGGTTCCATAGAGCCGGGGCAGCCACAGAGAAGGCCCTCTTCTGCAGTTCCGCCAACCTACATTGCTTGGTTGACGGGACCTGGAAGAGACCAACTCTGTGTGTTCTTATTAGTCTCTGGGAGGTGTGTGGCAGGAGGCGGTCCTGTCGATAGTCTGGCTCTGAGCCATATAGGGCTTTATAAGTAATAACCAACACCTTGAATTATGCCCGGAGACCAATAGGAACCAAGTGCAGCTCACGGAGAATAGGTGTTATACGGGTATACTGAGGTATACCCATGACAGCTCTTGCAGCTGCATTTTAGACTATTTGCAGCCTCCGAACACTTTTCAAGGGTAGCCCCATGTAGAGCACATTGCAATAATCAGGTGACCTTAAAGGTCATGTGACTGGGTGGGAGTGGCTTACTGACCAAGATAAGTTTTCAAATAGGTGCTTGGACTCTTTTTCAGTTGATTAAGTCACATTTGAATATCCACAAAAAGGACAAATGATAGACAGCATTATTTGTTGAGGGCCACAGTAACATTTTAAGGTTTTGTACTGAACCCACAAGATTCAGTATGATAACAGGCTAGGCAAGTAGCTCAATTTTCTTTAATTGCTATAAAAGTTCAGTTCTAGATGATGATTAAAATGATTAAAGCGTGTATGGGTAAAAACATAATATTTAATTATATCCT
This sequence comes from Erythrolamprus reginae, assembly GCF_031021105.1. NCBI lineage: Eukaryota > Metazoa > Chordata > Lepidosauria > Squamata > Dipsadidae > Erythrolamprus > Erythrolamprus reginae. The sequence continues at coordinate 290,865,391 of NC_091950.1, read as the reverse complement.
ATTTTAAAAGTAATTAAAGATCATACTAAGGTACTAGAGGATAATAAAAAAAACTATTAAATATTCAATAAATAGTGCATAAACCTACCACCCCCACTGCGTCCTCCCCCCACCCCCGGTGGAGCAGCAGCCCATTACTGACCACATATGATGAAACATGCAATGATTTCTTGATGTTAACAATGTCATTGACACTGAACTGAAGAATCTCTTGATTAATTTAACAAATAAACACCTTAATGTAAAAACACAGACCCCTATGAATTATGGGAAATAGATCATAGTGAGTAATTGATTTTTGGTGAACGCCCCAAATCAAATAGATCCTAAAATAACTTGAACATATCTGTTGGTTAGAATGGGGACATATTAATCTTGAGGGAAAGGAATGCATTTAGTAAAGCTGGCAGAATGAAAAACTGCCACTTTCCTTACAAATCATGCATAACCTCTTGAGACCACACAGTCACATGTACCCATAGGTTAAGCTTTATAATGGAAAGGATTGTTGAAGAAATAGACAAAGAAGTGTGTCTGTTTTCTTTAGCTACATAAAGAATCTATTGATTTCAGCACCAATACCTATGCAATCTCAGGAACAGGAATAGGAATAGACTTCAAATCAGGGGAAGGGAGGAGAAGGAAAAAAGGACGAGTTCAACCACCCCAAATTTTCTTTTACTTAAGTGGAATCTTTTGCAGACTAAGGAAGAATTAAAAACATAGAAACATAGAAGTCTGACGGCAGAAAAAGACCTCATGGTCCATCTAGTCTGCCCTTATACTATTTTCTGTATTTTATCTTAGGATGGATATATGTTTATCCCAGGCATGTTTAAATTCAGTTACTGTGGATTTATCTACCACGTCTGCTGGAAGTTTGTTCCAAGAATCTACTACTAATAATATTTTCTCATGTTGCTTTTGATCTTTCCCCCAACTAACTTCAGATTGTGTCCCCTTGTTCTTGTGTTCACTTTCCTATTAAAAACACTTCCCTCCTGGACCTTATTTAACCCTTTAATATATTTAAATGTTTCGATCATGTCCCCCCTTTTCCTTCTGTCCTCCAGACTATACAGATTGAGTTCATTAAGTCTTTCCTGATACGTTTTATGCTTAAGACCTTCCACCATTCTTGTAGCACGTCTTTGGACCCATTCAATTTTGTCAATATCTTTTTGTAGGTGAGGTCTCCAGAACTGAACACAGTATTCCAAATGTGGTCTCACCAGCATTCTATATAGCGGGATCATAATCTCCCTCTTCCTGCTTGTTATACCTCTAGCTATGCAGCCAAGCATCCTACTTGCTTTCCCTACCACCTGACTGCACTGTTCACCCATTTTGAGACTGTCAGAAATCACTACCCCTAAATCCTTTTCTTCGGAAGTATTTGCTAACACAGAACTGCCAATACAATACTCAGATTGAGGATTCCTTTTCCCCAAGTGCATTATTTTATATTTGGAAACATTAAACTGCAGTTTCCATTGCTTTGACCATTTATCTAGTAAAGCTAGTTTCAAGACCTAGCAAGGATCTTTTTTTAAAAAAAAAAAACCCCACATATTAGATAAGATCTGATGGAATTGATCTAATAATGAACAGAAATCTGATTGCTGATGCTAACAAAGGATTAACTACCTTACCGCTGTGAGAGTAAGTTTTTTACACTTGCAATTTACAAAAAGCAAAAAATTAAAGTACTATATGCCCTTCCCAACCCAATAGTCATAATTAGATATTCAAACTCTGATGCAAATAGCAGCGTTGTTATTTTGAGCAGAGCTCAGATGGTATGTATAACGGTAGGATTTGGGACAGGCTCTCGTGTCTGTTGATGGGGAGGACTTTAATAATGGTGAGAGTTGCTAATGGGCAATGAGGTTAAAGACAGAGTTCATTACAAGGCACTGCTGTAGGTCCGCTTTAAATATGGGGTATTATAATTTGCTGGCACAGAATAGTATCTTGGTTAGTGACTCTCTCTCTCTGTCCTAGAAAGGAAGCAAGGGCAAACCACCTCTGAAAAGCCTTACCAAGAAAACTACAGGGACTAATCCAAGCAAATGTCAGGAGTAAAGAGACAATTAAGTCAAAGGAACAAAATAGACAAAAATATTACCATTAAACTTGAAGTCAAACATCTTATATACCATTGAAGCATTGATAAATACCATTAAGAATAGAAGTTGGCTTGTTTTTATTTTTTAAAATTTAAAACAAAACTTTTCAGGAATCAAATTGGGCAGGGGAGAAACCCCTATTTTAAGATTTTAAGAGATATTTGATTTCTTCTGTAAAAATATTGAAAGAATAAAAGCTTGATTCTATATACCGGTAAGATAATTACTTTCTCCAGCTATTGTTTATATTTTATTCATAGCATTGCCAGGATTGTAAGAGGCTTGTCCCCAAATTTTGCCTCATTTAATATCATTAATTACCATAACTGAGTATCAGCTTCCCTTGTACAATATATTGCCTGCAGTTGTTAATGATCTGATTCTTTTGTCTTAATTGTATTGACTAAGGTTGACTTTGGAAAATAAGGAAATAAACTCATGACAATTTTTTACACATGCATTCTTTTCAAGGTATTTTTTTCAGTTTTTTTGATGCTTGTAAAAGATTAAATTAATTCTTATCTTGAATCTCAAACACTGATGAATCTCAAACAAAGATAGTCACCTGAGTGGCAAGTGATCTGCCTCTCAAGGGAGACAGGATGGGCTTTTAAAAATAGATTTCACAATGTTACTTTGAAGAAACACAATGAAACTCATTACAAGGGTTAGGTACAAGTTTAATTGAAGATCTTTTGAAATTTCAAGGACTACGTATTTCCTTTCCTTTGAATAGCCCAATCTCCTTGACTTATTCATTTTTTACAAGAAAGTGTTGCTTTTTCTTGTGTTATTTTTGCATTGGCTTCTTTATATATATATTCTAACTGTAACTTTCATTTTACATCAGCAAATTTCTAGGGCAAGATTTACTTCCTGAAATATTTTTCTATCAATCTGAGGAACCTACCCACCACTTTAGTTACCTTCTGAAAGAGGGTTTGCATTAAAAGTTAGCTACAATGGGACATGTGTATATTTGGGGCAGTAATCAACAATTGTATACATGGTATAAATGGTATACAGTAGTCCCTCGCTATATCGCGCTTCACCTACTGCGGCTTCACTTCATCGCAGGTTTTCAAGAAATATTAATGAGAAAAATCATTCGCGGATCTTCGCTGGTTTGCGGGTTTCTGAGGAAGTCGATCGGCAGATTTAAACAGCCCGTGGAACTCGATCGGCAGGTTTTTCAAAAAAAAAAAATCTAAAATTGTAAATACTGTATTTAAATACTGTATCTAAAATAAATACTGTGTGGGAAGGTTTATAAATACTTAAAACAATGAAAACTTACCAAACAATTACAATATAAATACTTAAATAAGTACTATCAGTCGATAAATTCCCCATCGCAGATTTCACCTATCGCGGCCGGGTCTGGAACGTAACACCAACATTGCAGAATCATGGAGAGAGCTAAAGAGTTCCAGAAAACCATCTACTGCTTCATTGACTATACTAAAGACTTCAATTGTGTGGATCACAACAAATTGTGGCAAGTTCTTAAAGAGATGGGAATATCACATCATCTTATTTGTCTCTTGAGAAACCTATATGCGGGTCAAGAGGTAACAGCGAGAACTGGATACGGAGCCACCGACTGGTTCAAAATTAGGAAAGGAGTCTGTCAAGGCTTTATACTATCACCCTGCCTATTTAACTTATATGCAAAGACATCATTAGAAAGGCGCGGCTAGATAAATAAAAAGTTGGAATTAAGATTGCCAAGAGAAATATAAACAACCTCAAATTTACAGTTGATAGTATCTAATGGCAGAAAGTAAAGAGGAACGAAACTAAACTAAAGAAACTTAATGTGGGTGAAGAAGGAAAGTGCAAAAATTGGCTCAAAACTCAACATTAAGAAAACTAAGTTCATGGCATCCAGCCATATCAATTTCTAGCAAATAAATAGGAAAGAAATGAAGGTAGTGACAGATTTTATTTTCCTGGGCTCCAAGATCATTGCAGTTGGGGAGTGTACCCAAAAAATTAAAAGATGCTTGCTCCTGGGAAGGAAAACTATGGCAAATCTAGACAGCATACTAAAAAGCAGAGACATCACACTGCCAACAAAAGTGTGTATAGTCAATGCTATGCTTTTCCCAGTTGCAATGGCTGAGAAAGTTGGACTATACGAAAGGCTGAGCACCAAAGAATTGAGGCCTTTGAGCTATGGTGCGGAGAAGACTCTTATGAGTCCCTTGGACTGCAAGGCGATCAAACTGGTCAGTCCTATAGGAGATCAACCCTGATTGCTATTTAAAAGGCCAGATCCTGAAGATGAAACTCAAAAACTTTGGCCACCTAATGAGAAGAAAGGACTCACTGGAGAAGAGCCTAATGCTGGGAAAGATTGAGGGCAAAAGAAGGGGATGACCGAGAATGAGGTGGCTGGATGGAATCACTGAACCAGTCAGCATTAGCTTGTAATGCATCAAATACCATTAATTTCAGAAAACTATTTAAAAACAGTGTTTTAAAAATGCTGTTGGCAAATGCTGTAATATACACTGCTCAAAAATAAATAAATAAAGGGAGCACTCAAAGAACACATCCTAGATCTGAATGAATGAAATATTCTCATTGAATACTTTGTTCTGTACAAAGTTGAATGTGCTGACAAGATGTGAAATTGATTGTCAATCAGTGTTGCTTCCTAAGTGGACAGTTTGATTTCACAGAAGTTTGATTTACTTGGAGTTATATTGTGTTGTCTAAGTGTTCCTTTATTTTTTTGAGCAGTATGTTATAGTTAAGTTGCACTGTGATATCAGAACATTCCAATCAACAATATTTTATACTATTGACTCTGTTAGACCACTTGGAAGTATTTTTATTTTTGTATGTGTTTCAAGAAACTTACCGAAGAATTTTAGTGGTCTCAAGTTGCTTTTGTGCTAGCAGATAAAACCATTATTTATGGGCCTATTTGTCTACCAATATTCATTCCCCTCACTCTGCATTGCAGTATGATAAATTCATGCAAATCTTCTAATTTGGTCTTAATTAATGAGAAGATAATTGCTTATGATTTTGTTATTACCAGACTACTTTTAGAATTAAGCCTTTTGTGCATTTGGAAAGCAATCTGTCCTTCAGGTATCATTAATATCCAGTACTCAAGAAATTATCTGCCAGTCAATCCTAAACAATTATGTGGCTCATAAAATGTAAGGAAGTGAGTATAATTAATAAAGCTGCAGTATATTAGAAACAGATTGAATGTTATAGGATCCAATCTGAGTCAGTTACCAGGACCAGAGGTTTAGTGTTCTGAAATTGTGGGCTCATGTTAGAGCCCATCCTCAGAGAACATTTCTCTAGCAAAGTGAGAAGCAAATTTAATATTTTTAAGAACCATTCCTTATAGGAAATCAACAACTGGCAGATGACCTGAACATGTTTTACTGCAGATTTGAAAGAAAACTACAGCCACCTATCTCCACAACTCCCATCTCACATACACCAACAACAGCCAAACCTCTTACAACTTACTCTAAACCATTAGTTATTTCACAGACAAAACCCAGGGAAAGCTCCAGACCCAGACAAGATAACCCTTTCTTGCTTAAAAGTCTATACTGGCCCCCATCTTTACACAAATTTTCAATAATGCACTAGAGATGTGCTATGTTCCTTCTTGCTTCAAATGCTCTACTATCATCCCGGTGGCAAAGAAGCCCACCATCAAGGAACTGGATGACTACAGATCAGATGCTCTAATATTTGTAGTTATGAAAATCTTTGAAAGGCTAGTGCTGTCCCACTTGAAAACCATCATGGCTCCACTATTAGAAGCCCAGCAATTTGCATACTGAGCAAACAGATCAATAGATCATGCTATTTTTTTTTAAAAAAATATTTTATTAGTTTTTTTTTAAATGTGAAATAAAACAAGACAAATAACATTTAACATGTAAAGGAGCTACAATTGCTCCACTAAGTATAGAAGTCTTCTTAATACAGAAAAAAAGAAACTAATTCTAGTTTAGATCAATACAAAAAGATAAACTATAATCAATAATAGCATAAAAATCTTGACTTTTCAATACTTTCTAACACTTATATAGTTATAATTAAAATGCTTGAAATCAATTAGTACAAGTAAACTTATCTATCAAATATCACTATGTAATATATTCAAACCTAGTATATTTAACTATTAAATGTTTTATTTCAATATCTTTAATAATCCTTTTTTGCATTCCACCAATTGTAAACTTTCTGCCAAGTTTTATAAAATTCTGTTTCAGCTTGGTTATTTAACCGTCTCGTCATCATATCTAATTCTGCACATTCCATAATTTTCCTAAAAACCTCTTCGTCTTTTGGAATTTCCTTTTCTTTCCATTTTTGTGCGAATGTAATCGCTGCTACTAATATATGAATTATTAAATAATATATTTCTTTTTTATATCTAATATCTGTAATACCTAATAAGAAAAATTCCGGGGTCTTCCTAATTTCCTTATTTGTAATTTCCTTTAGCCATTTTTCTACCTTATTCCAATAAATCTTGGTTTTTGGGCATGTCCACCATGCATGAAAGTATGTGCCAATTTCTGTTTTGCATTTCCAACAAATAGGTGAAGCACTTGGAAACATCTTTGAAATCCTATTGGGTGGCAGATGCCATCTATAGAACATCTTTATTTGATTTTCTTTAAAGGAAACTGATTTAGTTATTTTCCAGTTATATGTCCAAACCTTTCCCCATGTATCTAGGTCTATTTCTTTTCCTATATTTTTACACCAACTGATCATATTATCTTTTAATATCCAACCTATTGTCTTATAATTTATTAAATATTTATATATCTTCCCGATCAATTTTCTCTGATTTTGAGTTAATAATTTCCCAAGTATATTGTTATCCTTCTTAAATATAAATATTCTTACATCTTTTTGATATCTAGAATTAATCTGGGCATATTGCCACCAATCTATTTCTACTCCCAACACCTGTAATTCTTGTCTTGTTTTCAATTTTAATTGATTATCAAGTAAATCTCTATATTTCCATATTTTATCTTCTTTTAATAAATTAGGATGAGAAATAGCTTCTATCGGCGAAATCCATTCTGGCATTATTAGAAAATGATTTTTTTTAATCTCATTCCAAACATCTATTAATGCCTTTCTGATTATGTTTCTTTTAAAGTATGAGTGAGTTTTGAGCTTTTCATACCACACAAAGACATGCCAACCTAACATTAAGTCATGGCCCTCTAAATTTAATAATCTTCTATTATCCAAAATTAGCCATTCTTTTATCCAAGATAGTGCTGCCACTTGGTAATATAACTTCCAATTTGGGAGGGCGAGCCCTCCTCTCTCTTTCCGATCCCCTAGTGAACTTTGTTTTATTCTAGGTTTCTTACCTTGCCATATAAATTTTTTAGTAATCTTAGTTAATTCTTTAAAAAAATTCCCTCCTGGATTTATTGGGATTACCTGAATTAAAAACAATACTTTGGGAAGGATATTCATTCATTCATAATTGTAGAAATCCTTCCTACTAAAGGTAACTGTAAATTATTCCATATTTCCAAGTCTTTTTAAATTTGGCCTAAGAGTTTTATATAGTTATCATTTTTTAATGATATAGCTTTGGCAGAAATCTAAATACTCAGGAACTTTACTTTTTTTGTTATCTTCATATTTGTTAATTTTTCTAATTGATTTGTCTGTGAATCCATCATGTTTTTTGGTGAGTATTTGTATTTTTTCCTTATTAATTTTCAAACCTACCACTTTCCCATATTCTTCTATTAAATATATTAGTTTTGATATTGATGTCAGGGGATCTTCTATTATAAAGACAACGTCATCGGCAAATGCTTGGGCTTTGTATGTTTCTTTTTTAATCTGTAATCCTTTTATATCATTTTCTGTTCTTATTTTTATTAATAGTATTTCTAATGTCAAAATAAATAATAATGGTGATATAGGGCAACCTTGTCTAACTCCTCTTTGTATTTCTAATATTTCTGTTTGTTCATTATTTATTATAATCTTCGCTGATTGATTGGAATAAATAGCATCAATTATATTAAAGAATTTGGTTCCCACATTCATCTTATTTAATTGCATTTTCATGAAAACATCCTGAAAAGCAATCTACATTATCAAATGCTTTTTTGGCGTCAAGAAATACTAGTGCCATTTGCTTTTCAGGATGTTGTTCATAGTATTCCAAAGTGTTTATAATTGTTCTCAAATTATTTTTAATTTGTCTACCTGGCAAGAATCCGTTCTGATCTTTATGTATTATTTCATTTATGATATTTTTAAACCTAAGTGCATATATTGATATGAAAATTTTATAATCTACATTTAATAATGAAATTGGTCTATAATTTTCATTTTTTTCTTTTTCTGTTCCGACTTTATGTATTAATGTTATTAAAGTTTCTGTCCATGATCTGGGTAGTTTACCATCCGCTACTATCTTATTAAATATCTCTAACATATTTGAGGAAAGTTTATCACTATCTAATTTGTAGAATTCCGTGGATATTGCATCGGGGCCTGTAGCTTTATTATTATTTTTATTTTTAAAAGATTGTTGTAATTCAGACATTGTAAAAGGTTTAAGTTTTTGTTGTTGATCTTCTGTTAATATGGATAAGTCTATAGAACTTAAATAATCGAAGATCTCCTTTTCTTTTATTTCTTCTTTTTCATATAATTTTTTGTAAAATTCTAGTACTATTTCCTTCTTTTCATCTATTCTGTGTCTTATTACACCTTTACTATCTAATAATTTTTTAAATAATTTTAGATTCTCTTTCTTTTCTTAATTTATAAGCCAACCATCTTCCTGGTTTATTTGCATGTTCAAAATATTGTTTTGCTCTTTTTATTTTTTCAACTATTTGTTCTTCTATCAACTTTATTTTGTGTTTTATTATGTCCCTCTGATTTTTAACTTTGTCATCATGTTCATTATGTTGCATTTCAAATTCTAATTTTTTTAATTCTTCCACTAATTTTTGATATTGTATCTTTTTCCCTTTATTTTTTTTTGCCATATAAGAAATTGTCAGACCCCAATTGGGATGCCTTTGGGATGCCTTTGTTGTATCCCAAAGATTTCAAAAAAAAATTCCAATTCTTTTTCAATCCATTCTTTATATAAAGGATCACGTAAAACATTTCTATTCATATGCCAATTATTAGGTTTTTCCTTATCTTTCTAATATATAACTAATGGGTTATGCCCAACTGTTGGTTTCTATTTCAATATCTGTAATCCGTTCCATTGTATGTGCTGGTGCCCAGACCATATCTATTTTGTCCAAATTTTGTGGGGGTTTGAGTAGAAAGTGTATTGTTTATTTCGTGGATGGCGTTCATACCATATGTCTTTTAACAATAATTCAGTGCTCATTTTCCAGAAGGTTGTTGGTAAAATTACCTATTTTTTCTTTCCTTTCTTTTCCCCTGAATAATCCATTTGACTATTAGGAATTGCGTTAACCCTGCTGTTCTGTTCGAAAAAACTCCCTAGTGTTATGTTCCCGGGTCTATTTGACCCGGACTGCAAATTGATCATTTTAGGTACTTATATTTGGTCTTTTTGAAAGCTTTTTTCACCTGGAAACAAGTTTGAACATTTCTGCACACAATGGAATGAAAATTGAACTGAAAAAATTAATCCTTATTGGTTTATTTTGCACATAAATGTGCCTCCCCCCCCGTTTTTGTGAAAGTTTTTTCAATTTATGGATAGTTTTGCTTGCAAAATCCATTCTATTTTACTAAAGTTGGTGTGGGATTGGTAGCTTGTACCTTTCTGAACATAATGATATGAAAATTGAACTGAAAAAAATGATCCTTATTGGTTTATTTTGCTCATAAATGGGCCCCCATGCTTATACTCAAATAGGCTTATACTCGAGTAGGCTTATACTCGAGTATAAAATGATATGGTCTTATATTCAAAAATAAACCAATAAGAATCATTTTTTTTCAGTTCATTTCTATTTTTCTTATGTTTAGGATTGTTCAATTTAGTATATCAAAACTTTTGAGTTTATTGATAATTTTGCCTGCAAAATGCATTCTATTTTACTATTCTATTTTGGTGTGGGATTGGTAGCTTGAACCTTTCTGAACATAATGATATGAAAATTAAACTGAAAAAATGATCCTTATTGGTTTATTTTGCTCATAAATGGGCCCCCATGCTTATACTCAAATAGGCTTATACTCGAGTAGGCTTATACTCGAGTATAAAACAATAAACCAATAAGAGTCATTTTTTTCAGTTCATTTATATTTTTCTTATGTTCAGGATTGTTCAATTTAGTATATCAAACCTTTTGGGGGGAAATTCCTTAGGGATTTGTAGCCTTAAAAAATATAAATTGACACGAAATTCAAAAAGGATGGGGGGAGGGGCTTTTTGATCAAAATAAAAATATAAGTCTCAATTTTTCCAGTTCAATTTTCATATCATTATGTTCATAAATGTTCAAACTAGATTTCCAGTGGAAAAAGTTTTCAAAAAGACCAAATTCAAGTACCTAAAAAAAATCATTTTGATCCGGGTCTATATGACCCGAACAGAGTAAACGTGACTTTTTTTTTGCCAAGAAAAAAAAATTTTCCCCACCCCCACAAATATTTTTTTGATGATCAGCATTGTTAAATTGAGTAAATGAATGCCTAAGATTTTAAAGAATATTTCGGATTTGGAGCATAAAAAAATAAAAAGTGAAAATGGTTGCAAGCAGCCAAGGGGGGGGAGGCCTTATTTCTGATGTTAAAAAAACAGTAAGAATCATTTTTTTCAGTTCCTTTATATTTTTCTTATATTCAGAAATGTTCAAGCTACCAATCCCATACCAACTCCAGTAAAATAGAATGCATTTTGCAAGCAAAACTATCCATAAATTGAAAAAACTTTCACAAAAACGGGGGGGGAGGCACATTTATGTGCAAAATAAACCAATAAGGATTAATTATTTCAGTTCAATTTTCATTCCATTGTGTGCAGAAATGTTCAAACTTGTTTCCAGATGAAAAAAGCTTTCAAAAAGACCAAATATAAGTATCTAAAATGATCAATTTGCATTCCAGGTCAAATAGACCCGGGAACATAACATTAGGGAGTTTTTTTGCCCAGCAAAAACTAAGTCCCCCACCCCCCCAAAAAAATTCTCATAGAGAGAACCCCTGAAATGATGAAAAGTCATGAAATTTTAAGTCTCAGATATGCAGGGAAAATGTTTTACAGGGGACTCAAACTTGGTTTCGGGTCACAGACGACCCGAACAGAACAGCGGTGTGTATATGGATATAATAATGAGAGGTTTTGGTTCTAATTGTACAATTAAAATTCTGCCTTCGTAGTCACTGTATATTTGTTTTGACTCTATTGTTTCATCAATATACATTGCTACACCTCTTTTTTTTGGTCTGCTAAGCTCATATAGACTTTCCCTAATTTTGGTTTATTGAGTAATTTTCTATTTGATTTTTTAATATGAACTTCTTGTACAATATTTATTTGTGCTCTTTGTTTTTTGAGTTTGGTCAATATTTGATTTCCTTTTCTAGGGTTATTTAGTCCATTCACATTGACTGATTTTTTAAAAATTTTTTGTAGCATCTCTATTTATAGTATATTTTGGTTTCTTTGGGTTCTCGCAATCTACTACTTAACAATTCTTGTTGAATTTGTGGTTTCTTTCTAACATCTTGTATTTCCTCCTTCTCTTTGCTGGCAGCCCCCTGTTCCTCTTTTTTATCTTTAAATTCTTTACATGGTTGTTCAGTTCTATTCAATTTGCTTTGCACAAAAAAGGCTCTTGCTTCTTCTACATTCTCTATCTTAATCCTCGCTCCTTGCCAGAATAAAGAAAGTCCTTCTGTTGGTTGCAATGTATCTCATTCAGATACAAGTAATACACAGATGCAGTTACTGGTTACTTATTCTCTTAAAATTCCCTAACTAATTTTCCGCAATCTTGCTTTATTACTGGATGAGTTAAGAGCTGGTGAGACAGAAATAATAGAAAGGATAGTAGGTTTCAGATGCATTGATGGAGTGGTTCACAATTTATTCTACAGTATGCATATGAACCCAAATATAAATATATCGTGACAGGAATTGTGTAACAATATGCTTGTGAACATTGTATTCTTGGGGAAATGGCTTATTTACAATATGGATCTTAAATCCTTCCAGAGTAAGTGGAGTGTGTTAAGATTCCAAATATTTTGAAGCCTCTACCTTGGTAGATCAAAAGACACACATTTAGCTATGATATCAAATAATTTACAGTCTTTCTTCATTTAGCAACCTTCTTCATTTAGCAAGTTACCTTCATTAGCAACCATTACAACAGTAATAAATTATGAGAATAAATTCCAAGTGTGGCCTTATCAAGGCATAATATCACTATATAATGCCTTTGTAAGGCCACACTTGGAATACTGCATTCTGTTTTGGTCACCATGATGTAAAAAGGATGTTGAAACTCTAGAAAGAATGCAGAGAAGAGCAACAAAGATGATTAGGGGACTGGAGGCCCCGAGTTCACGGAGAGGGGCGGCATACAAATCTAAATAATAAATATGAAGAATGGTTGCAGGAACTGAGTATGTCTAATTTAATGAAAAGAAGGACTAGGGGAGACATGATAGCAGTGTTTCAATATCTCAGGGGCTGCCGCAAAGAGGGAGTCAAGCTGTTCTCCAAAACACTTGAGGGTAGGACAAGAAGCAATGGGTGGAAATTAATCAAGGAGAGAAGCAGCTAAGGAGAAAATTCCTGACAGCTAGAACAATTGATCAGAGGAATGGATTGCCTCCAGAAATTGTGAATGCTCCAACAATGGAAGTTTTTAGAGGGATGTTGGATAACCATTTGTCTGAAGTAGTGTAGGGTCTGCTGCCCAAGCAGGGGGTTGGACTAGAATACCTCCAAGGTCCCTTCCAAATTGTTATTTTCTTTCATTGGTTAAACAGTCATAATGAGTTTAGTGTATCTGTGATATATACTAAAATGGATGATTATCTTACTTCCAGAAATTTAACCAGTTTGTGTGTATGCTTTGAAAGCGCTTATATCTGAACTCAGCAGAACTTTTGGGCATACATAAAGATACAAGTAAATCGGATTAAGAAAATCTCTGCAGTTATCAACGTGCCTTTTCTATTAACATGGTTATGGTTATTTTCTTGTGTTATTTTATATTGTGGGGTTTTTTTTCAGTATTTTTATCCCTGTAAGTTGTTCATTTGAGCAAAATGGACAGCTATATAAACAATTAAGTGTAAGGGAATAATTTTTGTTCTGATTTGGTTGCCAGGACTGTATATGAAAGTATTTTGAAAAATTATTCCCTGTCAATCCTACATTTATTTTATATTTCACTGAAGCTGAACTTATAGAGCTGAAAGAACATGTACATTGGCCAGGAAAAATGATCCGAATCCAGACTAAATATAAAATTAGACCCATGGGAAAATACATTTGAGTCTTTTTATTTTAAATATTCTTATTACAACAACTTTGTTCACATATTGACACAAATTTACATATCCAGTGTATTCTTTTGTGAGGAATGCCTCTGTTAATGCATGTTTTTTAAAAAAAAAAAATCAATGAAATTCTCATAACACAATAGAAACAAACTTCTATTCACCATCTTCAAGGCTTTGTCATAGTTTGAATTTCCCTGCATTCCATAAATGCATCTTTGCAGTTTGTAATCAGTGTAGGAGATATTCATAATCACACATAATCTTAAACACAGAAATTTCACAACAAAAGGGGAGGGGGAAACAAGTATATAATTTTACTTACACATATTAAGGAGGCAAAATGGTAATTCAAACAACAGGAAAATATCTTTTTTTGAGGTCACATGTAGAGAGAACAAAGAGCAATTGCAACTTCTAATCCATAAAAAAGAAATCATACACATTTTTTTGACAAGGCCTTGTTTTTTCATGGCTTCTTCAAATGTGTATTTTAGAAGATACAATTTATATCTTCTGGAGGTTATATCATCATTGGATAGTTATATTTATATACAATTTGATGCAATAAACAAAAAACTTATCTCTAGAATTGTAAAGCAAATATGGAAATATCACTGTGCTTGTGGAAACTTGATTGTTAAATACAGGTACTAAAAAGACAACCTTTTTTGGCAAGACCAATGAACTAACTTTTGATGAATGATCCATCTTGTTCTTTTCTGGAATTTGTCATAAATATAGATAATAAGTGCTTTAATTAAACTTGTATCATAAATATATGCCAAGTGATGTAAGAGCTCCTTCCCTGTGGCATGATTTCAGCAACATGCTCATTCATCAAAATAAAAAATTATGCTGCCATGCCATTTAAATGCTTTAACTTGCATGTGCCAAAGTGATTCCCACAAACAGGAGACTTTTTCATTCATTCAGCATACAGTTCTGTTCTTGCTGCTTATACAGTATTATGCATTTGGATTTTTCATTGTTTTCTTCTTTCACAATATATTAAATATTGATAATTTAATCAATAAGCATTTATTATATTTCAACTTTATAACCAGAAAGAAACTACAGTGAGATTGACTAAAAGCACCCATTTTCACTTCAAATATCCTACCTAATTAGATACTCCAGAATTTAAAAGGTTTTCAGCTAAGTGGTTTCAATTAGTGATCAGTTACTACCTGGTAACTTTAGATGTTCTCCAGCACTCCTGTTACCTTAAATCAGTGTTTGCTCAGATCAGCTATATGTCATATAAAAAACATTGTAAGTAAAAAAAATTGGTTTCTGAAGAAAAAATCAAACTCACTCATCAGTGTGCTTGGGCATTATTGTCTAGTGCAGGGGTCCCCAAACTTGGCAACTTTAAGACTTGTGGACTTCAACTCCGAGAATTCGCCAGCCACCTATGCTGACTGGAGAATTCTGGGAATTGAAGTCCACAAGTCTTAAAGTTGCCAAGTTTGAAGACCTCTGGTTTAGTGCTTAAATAGTACATATCATTCATGTTAATACACCCATGAGACAGGATGATAAGATACAGTCAGGAAAATATGTTTTATATGCTGTACATTTGGCTTTAAATTTTTAAGATTTTGCTTTTTTTACAAAGTAGTGCAAAAGTACAATGCATTGATACAAAATCAGTCCCATTTAGTAATTATTTCCTCGCTTTTTTCATCTTGTGCTTCTTTAACGGGTACAAGTTGGCACACTGATTAACAGCACAGTTCTGTTTGTTTTTACTGATATAAATATAAGCTCTAGTTAAGTCCGGTTTTTTTGGCTCAGAATTGCAGAAAGTGTTTGTGTATGTGTACATAGGTGATGCTTTTTCATTGTATTTAAATTGCACTGAAAAAAGTAACATTTCAAACTGATTTTCTGTGCATGTTGACAAAATTTGGGTAATACAGGAATGGCACGGCAAATTCTTTATACAATGGATGTGAGTGAAGAATAAGATATCCAGCTAATTTTACATACAAATGTGAAGTTATGACAAAGCATACCACCTATATGGCACAGTGTTTTTTTCCAAAACTTTCACATTTCAGAGGAATATTTATCTACATTTGTTAATGTTCCCATGTCACTAGAAAGTGAGCTATGACTTTTAACAATATGATTGAAGCAAAAGCACTTTTTGATTAAGCATTATCAGTGAGAGAGTTTAATATAAATTAACTTTGATTGGATCACTGACAAGATCCTTTCTTTCTGGAGACAGAATTCATTAGGCCAGGACCACCTCCTGGGTATAAAGTAAATGATTAGAGACACTGTAAATGATGCATTGATTAGATTGTCAATAATGATTGTTTGTTATACTCTACATTTTTCACTATATTCTGCTTTCTTGTAGGACTATATTACTAAAATAGTGGGGTAAACAAATTCATGTACATTGTATATGTGCAGATCTTTTGAAATAATGTTCCTCTTCTAGCATTATTTTCAAATGATTTTTACATGTGTTTTGACGCATGTCATTTCAGGCAGAATGATTTAAAGAGGAAAAATGTTCTGGGGGAAAAACAGAGTTCTATAAAGTCTATAAATTTTTGTAATGTTTAAGCAAAATTGGAAAAAGTCCTTTGTTGCCTTGAATATTTTAAATGAAAAAGTGCAACTTCCAGTCTTCCCTGGGATTTCCCTGTTTTATTTTTAGGAAAAAATAAAATATTTTTAGGAAAAAAGATATGCTTGTTTTCTTTGAGGGAATCATAGGATTATTTTACATTCTTAATATAGATGCATTTAAAGGAACCATTCATAGGTTAGAGGGTGGCAATAAACTGACACATTTTAATATGCAGAATATAATAGTAAGTATTGAAGAACTAGCTTGTCCAGAGACACTATGCAGAGTTAGGAAAAACAGTACATGACTAGCATACATAATATGTACTTTCACAATCTAAACTGTGATCCGTTTAAAAATGAGATAATTCCAGTATAGATTTGCAAATGCCTTGGTATGAAGTGAAGATACTTTTATCCATAACTCTGAAGTAAAATTATATGTAATACATAGTTGTCACAATCAGTTTGCCTTGAATTATATTGTCTACACATTTTTGTATATGTTCTCCAGATCGTAATGCTACTATTTCTTTATGAATCTTTGTTAATGTACTAGTTGTAAAATATTTAAGGAGATTAAACACAACAAATGTGAAATCATGTAATTATAATGTGAAAACCTGCATTTTCCCTAAGAAACTATTTCCATGTGAAACATATTTTATATAAAACACATATATAAATCTAAGAATAAATTTTAAATTGAAAATAATTCCAATTAGGAAATTAAGATGACATCTCTTTAAAACCATTTTAGCACTATAGGTGGACCGGGTTAGAGCTGACAAGCTGAGTTTTCATGTTATGGCAGAAGGCATAAATTTTAAATTCAAAACAAAAAATGAGTTTGTTTCATTAGAAATTCAGGAACCTTGTGTCTATATAGGAGAGTTTCAAGTGACACAATTTTTGCTCAGGTAGCCTTAATTTTACTTCATATAGTTTTAGGATTATATATATTTGAACTTTTACAAAAGTAATGAACTCCATCAATAAGTACACATTTACCAATATCTGGGCTCCATGGCAACAACTCCTAATTAGTGTACACTGAAATTCACACAAGGAAATTATTGGCCATATTAAGATTAAATGTCAATGTTTTACGAAATTACAGTGTCCATCATTTTTAAAATTTATATATGACATAGAAAGATGCATTTCTTGCATGTATTACATACATACATAAAGATAATTTTGGACATATAATTGACTTGTTTCGTACATTAATTTATTATGTTAATTTCCAGAAATGTTATTTTAACATATAATGAGTGACAGATGAATCAATATCCATCTTTTATCATTTTCCAGTGTTACTCTTCCTTAAATTGTTCATATTTAGCAATTAGCATTGTTACTGAATATTTATTCTATAGTTTAAGGGGGTGCATAACACATATTGAAGACCTAAAATTTAATTATTACAGAGTTAAAGCAAAATACTGAAAGAGAGGTATCTCTTATAGTTGTGTTTGCACTATGAAAGAAGCATTTTCACACAATTAGGACAACAATTATTGAGTAACACTGTAGATTGTATTTGTAAAAGCTGATGGCATTTTTCATCGTGCAGATTTGTAGGCAATGAGAATTTGCTACTCTGTAACTCTTAAATGTCTCTTGTATAAAAATTTCACATCTGAAGCAAAATCTACTTTAAAATTTTCGAGGAAACAAACTGAGCAAATCAGTGAAATAGAGATAACTCTATGCTTTTGGTTATATTGCAGATGACAGTGTAAATTATATTTCAATAATCAGAAAAAGATACACTAGACACTTCTATTATTCTATGCTCTTTTGAAAGTAATATGCTGCAAACAAAATAATAGTTTGCTTTGCATATTGATTTTTACACCCTCCTCCCCAAATGTACAAATGGCATCCAAAGGTAATTTCAACAGTTATACAAGCACAAACATATACACATAAACACTCTCAGAGAACTGGATCTTGCAGTCTCAGCATCACCCTACTTATCAAATCCAAGACTGAATTCTGGGAGATATTGAAAATGCTGAAGAATATGGCACAAATAATTGGAGATGAAATTCTTAGCAATTTAAGGGATAAATTTCTCTCTCATGACACCAGAAAGCAGTGTCTTTCTATTTGGATTAAAGCCATAACTTTCACCCTCAACTACAAATATTTTCCATAAGTTCAAATTTCATTCTGTCACATATACAAATATTCAAAGGTTGTTTTTTTTTAAAGTTTTTTTAATGCAACTGCTGGTGAACCTACAGGATTCACGGTTACCTATAAGAGAACATTCTTTTAAAGTGACATAATATATGAAAAAATAAACATATTCTTAACTGTATCACCTTCAGTTTCATTTTAATTGTATGGCCTTTTGTTCTTAAATGTATTTCATGTATCCATGAGGCCATTGGCTTGAATGAGTTTCCATGGATTCTATGATGTCCATTTACAACTGATATAAAAGGAATGTAACATCTTATTTTTATAACTTGCTGAACATATTCTTTTTAAAAAATTGAAAAGATTAACCTTGCAAATGCATTTATCTAAATATTTTGTTGAACAGTTTGAAAGTCCAGAGTTCAGACATAACAGAACAGTTAACATAGGGTACTTTAGCACCAAGTTTGATTACATATGTACTATGAATCTTGGATAATTAATTTCACACAGCAAAATATTTTTTTTAGCACTGAGGAAAAACCAAGATGTTTTAATTCTGCAACCATGGGCTGGATGATTATAAAGCATTGCATACATGTTTGCTTGTTACAGAAAATGAAGCAAATTTATGGGGTATTAGCTATAGATCTTATGAAAATACATTTGAATGAACATTTAGATCAACACCTTCCATTTTGTTATAATAATATAATAATAATAATAATAACAACAGAGTTGGAGGTCTTCTAGTCCAACCCCCTGCTTAGTCAGGAAACCCTACACTACTTCAGACAGATGGTTATCCAACTTCTGCTTTATTAACTCTGCTATATTTTTAATTGGGTGGGAAACCTGTTCACAGAAAAAAGCCTGATTCTCCATGAGACGTGCTGGTTTTCCCTATTGATAGAGTTGCAGTCTACAGGAGAAATATATTCTCTATGTATGTATGATACTGACAAATACAAATGGGACGAGGTTATCAGACAGAATCCTTTTCTCACGAGGATAGTCTTAAACATTTTATCTTCACTATTTTTTCAGGAAACCCTTGAATTAAATGTTATTTTTGAGTTTAAAAGGCTAATTTCACAAACTGAAACTTGGGACACCAGAAAATCTCATTTGAAAAATTCATGCGTGTACACACTGAGAAAAACGTCACCACACAAAATCTGTTTCCTAAAGTTTGAGGCTAACTGTTGTCATTCTATTTCTTCAGATTCTGACATTTATGACACATTTAAAATGTGAGCAATTATTTATTTGAATGTTATCCCGTCTTTATTACTTTATGAGTAATTCAAGGTAGTGAACACACACCTAATACTCCTTCCTATTTTCACCACGCAATAAACCTGTGAGGTAGGTTAGCCTGAGAGAGAATGACTGGCTTAAGATCAGTCAGCCAGTTGTCATGCCTATAGTGGCATTAGAACTCAGTCTCCTGATTTCTAAACCACTACGCCAATCTGGTTCTTTACTTACTGTGACATCATAACAAATAATTTCCAAGAAACACTCCTAAAAGTAAACTTAATTGTCCAGTGTTTTATTGTTTATCAGAAGTTAAATACATTTAAATTATATTTAAAAAGGACTATTTTAGTCGAATAGCAAAATATTTATGAAATATCTTTGAATCAACTATTAAGTCCTTATTTTTGATACTGATAAAACTGTGTGAAGTTTTTAAATAAAGACTTCGCCATAATATCAGCTTGCATTGCCTGGAGAAGTTACATGTATACGCATTTCATGTTAAACACAGACCAAGTGAATACCTTCAGAAAAGAACATGAAACCAAGCCACAAACTGTTAAGTCAATTAACAACATTTTGAAATCCAAGATTGAATGCATCTCCCAAATACATGTTTAAAAATATCTACCTTCAATCTAAACTCTTTGCTGTAAAATGCTGAACACAACTGTACTCTGCAATTTGAAAACTACTTACCATTCTGCAGATTGTATTAACTAGTAAAAGTACTTAAAATTAACATGTTTTATAGGCCACTGAAAGCTATATGCTATAATGAGAGATGGAAGCAACTTCCTCATCTGTCATCAGTTTCCAAACTAAACATACAATAACAAATTGCTGCTGAAAATTAACAATACTAATAAAGGTGATACTCATAATTTGCCTTCTACTATACTCTCAAGAACTTCATCAGTAATTGTACATCTATGTTCCATTTTATGAAGGTGATGCAGCCTGTTCTTGCTTGGGAACAAAAATGTCAATAGGAAAATGTGATCATCCCTAAAACAATTGCAATTCAGGTTTTCATAAATGCAAACTAAGGACAATAACATTACTAATGCCCTTCTTAAAACCTAAGACAAATTAGACTCCTGGAAAAAGTTGGGTAAAAACTCAAAATTGCCATACTGTAATTTTTTAACATGACAAAATGGAAATTTAGGGAATGCATACAAAATTGTTATTGGGTAACTACATTCAATTACTTTGATTAATGCAAAAGTAAATGCAATGGAACTTAGTATTTGTTGTCCTAGGCTGGCTTTTTAATTTCTTAAATTTTTTTTTGGAAACTAGTACAAAAGTCAAAGAAGCTTGTCCCCTTGTAAGGACATGTGCATTTATAAGTTAGACTAATGAGTAGTTAGCTTGCTTCCTTTGTTCCAGACTGATAAATATTTTTATCCAGCATTACAGTGCAAGTTTAATTTCCCCATTTTTGGGTGACTTTTACACTTTTTTATAATGTTATCATTTTTTTTTTAAAAAAAAAGATCATTGAAATAGGTGAAGGATTAACCAAACATGTGAAACTAAATGCAAGTCTTCCCATTGGAGCAACCACCATGGGAGTCACTGGCTTCAAAATGGAAGATGTGACTAAATGATCAAAGCTTCATTCTTTTCTAATATCCAAAGCAGGACAATACACTTATATTAAAAAAAAACAATTTAAGTTTTGATCACAATGTTCTTTTCTGGCATTAGGAAGACAGGCTCCATCACTGTGAATGAGCTTGCTTTCCAAGGAGTAAGCAAAGATGTTCTGTAACCATTTATGAACAATTTAGAAAGTTAGCTTATAAAACAGAGTCAAACATTATTCTGGATATCCAATTGTATAATTCTATTTTATAAATTATATTTGTTATACCATAATAAATAGTTTGGTCCTATTGTTTTATGTTGATTAGCTTCGTATCCCACTCAATTTCTTTTACGGCCTTGCAAGAAAAAAACCTGCTTTAATCAATATAAACATGATTGCCTTATGTAACTGACAGTGATGCAGCATTGCAAAAATGATGAAACAAGAAATAGTATATAAAAGCATACTCCTCAGTGAACACTGGTAAACGCAGCAGGATTTCCAACAAATTATAAAACAATGCCGTGGCCGATGTTAAGAATGGAATTATTTGTGCAGCCAAATCATGGTCTTTAAAAGCACCCAAATTATTTCACATATCTCTTGTAAGTACATCCTGCAAAAGTTGCTACTTTTTGGTTTCCCACAAAGGGACAGTAAATGTATGATTAAAATGTAACAGTAAGTCACCAGAGTTTGGATTGTTTAAAGAAGAAAAATCCAATGTTGGATTATTATTCTTAATTCCTTTTCAAAATCTTGGCTCAATAAAATAACAAGAAGAGTCTGAAAGATGATGGTCACTTCTTCAACAAATAAATGGAACAGAAAGTGACCAATACCACCACTATTATTATTTTTGAAAAACATCTCTATCTGGAAAGGAAGGAGAGTGGTTAAGGATTCAAGACTGTAAGTGAATTATTGATCCACATTGAGAAGAAGGCCAGATGACAAACAGCAATGCTTTAACTCAGAACCTCCCCGCCCCTCCTCATCTTGGGATGGCGATTTTGACAGCTTTTCTCCCTCTTAATATAAAGTGCAGGAAAAAATGGATAAAGGATTAGTTCCAAAACCATTTCTCTAAATTACCAACAGACTTGTATTCTTGGTGTCTCTTTACATAGTCACAAGCGAGACACGCATGTGATTCCCAGAATTGAGAAAGGCGCACTGAAAAATCTTTCCTCCAGTTGAAGTAGCTAATGTACAGTTTAGTGTTTTTATCAAGCATCAGAAGGTACTCTGAAAGGTCCTTTGGAGAGAGGAAATCCTCCACATGTATGAAAGAATTAGCGGGAATGTAATTCTCATAGTTTTCTCTGGGAGGACCCAGAACGATTGGCACAGAGCCAGCAAAAAGAGCATTGTAGAGTTTCTCTGTAATGTAGTCTTTATGGATAGAATTTTCAAAGGAAAGATAAAACTTGCAAGTGGATATTGTGGGAATCAAATTTTTATCACTGATATAATCTCCAAATGCTTGTCCATAGGTATGGATTTCAATATATTTACTTAATTCATTATAATACTTTACTCTAGCATGCTCAGGATTCCAGTTACTCACTACCCAACATACAAGTTTTTCTTTATTCGGCATTTCGTACTCAAAGGAATTTGTGCTGACTATCATGAAGCCATAAGGCACCTGAATATCTGAATCCCGGCGATAGGTGAGGGTCAAATTGAACAAATGTTCAATCCCGCTCTTTTGTGGAGTATGGGTTGGAGATTCCAGGTTCATCCAGATCCATTTCTGAAATGCAGGTCTAGGCTGCTGAGGTAAATTAGTCAAATCCCAGCTAATATCTCTATGGTGAATGAGAACAGCATGAGACCGGTTATATAGGGTACGGTCCGTTGTTAAATGGCATCCATGGATATTAAAAGTGGGACAGAATTTCAGATCAAATGTCTGTCCAAATGGCCAAACCCATATCAGAATTGTTGTTTCATTAATGTAATCACTTTTGGTTGAAAAGAAATTCTTCATCTTTAGAACTGAGCTGGCTGATTCAATAGGACTAGAGATCCATCCGCTTGTGGGTTTGATATAGATCAGCAAACAGGTCATAAAACAGCCAAGCACAATGAAGAGAAATAGAAATGGCCGGAAAATTCCTTTGGATGATGATGTCATAATTTGATCTACAAAGAAAAGGAAGAGTTTAAAGTCAGTGTTTTTAGATTAAGGTGATGTTTATTAAAATTTGCTTGCATAAAAGAGCGGCTTTAAAAACATGTTGCAGACACACAAAACTACATATAATTGTTATTATGCACTATTGATAAATCTAAAAATTACAAATAATGGGAAAGAACCATAATATTTTTCATAAAACTGAATGGAAAGCAAATGAGTTGAAAAGAAGTGGATGAAAACTGTACATAGTACAGCATCACTGTACTATGCTGCATGTATTTGTATATTTGTGTATTTGTATTTCATTGTTAAATTAATATTATTTTAATATTATTCATCTGTATTCAATATAATCCTTTATTTCTGGTTTCAGGAGAACTAAAAAATTAAATATTTATATTATTTTTAAGGGGATTTTCCTTTTTTAACATTTATAAATTTTGCTACTGTTATTAATGTTATGTTCAGCATTAATTGTCTAACTTCAATAATTCTTTGTTAATTTTATATGAAATATATGTACATATAAATAAAAAGCTGTGCTTAATAACCTCACATAACTGCCCACCCTCTAAAATAAAATATTTATTTTAATATTTATTTTCCTTTAAATAATCATAAATGTTCTTCATTCACATAGTACGTATACCATTTACTTACTGTTTATTTATGTCATTCATATTGATACTCTTTTTCACATTACATTCACATACTTTACACTAGTCACATGTAATACTTATATGTCCATTCATTCATTTCATCTTCACCATCCAGCTAGTATTTCACACATGGCAAAAATCGATTGAATTGTAATACCTCCAAGAGATTTCAGGAATTATTCAAAAAGTGTGTCAGGTTTTAAATAACACCCCCCCCCCGTTTTCTCCATGTATAATTATATATATCACATGTTTTTACTATGACATAGCAAATTCAGTTATTCTAACATCTGTGAGTAGCTTTTTGTATACTTCCCCCTTAAAAAAAACACTGGAATAGCTCTTCAAAATGTGGGCCATAAGAAGCAAATACTACTTAAGAATTTAATTTGTTCCATGACTACGTTCTTAAGTAGAAAAGTTTGTTAGTAGAAGCAATTTTTCCCATAGGAATCAATGTAAAAGCAAATAATGCATGAAAACCATTATGAAAGGAAAAAAAGCTCGTAATTTGGGTGGGAGGAGAAGGAGGAAGAAGAGGAGGAGGCCAAAGGAAGAAGATGAGGTGAGGGGAATAAAAAAAAAATCTAAAACTTTAAGGCTTCAAAAAAAAAGGAGGGACTCTGAGGCGGTGAGGAGAAACACATGTCTCCCATACATCCGGCGCAAGGCTGCCTCCCATACATTGCGCCAGAGAGAGAAAGCCAGGCAGGCGAGAGGGGGCAACTTCCTGCTCCTTTGACCGAAAGGTGGTTGCTGCTGCTGCTACCTGCTTTCTCTTCCTTCCCATGCTGAAGGGCTCCCCTCTTCCCTTGCTCACTTGCTTTTTAGCCGGTGCCTTTCCTTCACTGTGGGGACCCCTCAGTTTGGCTAAAACCGAGTTGATCCGGCCAGGGAGAAGCACCCCGTTTTGCTCTGGGAGGCAACCAGCACAAGGGGGTCACCACAGTGAAGTGATTTATTCCCTCTCCAAGTGCCCAGAGAAAGGAGAACACTTTTTTCACTCTGGACTGCCAAAGCCTCCTTAAGCGCCACTGAAAGGCTCCACTGGCAGCCCAAAGAAAGTCCGAGATGGCAGAGATTAAATGGGGGAATGGCAGGCAACTGGCTGGGCCTTTGTGCTGGTCTCAAATTTCCTGGGAAATTTTTCCAGGCTCAGGTTCTTAAGTAGAAAATGGTTCTTAAGAAGAGGCAAAAAAATCTTAAACACTTGGTTCTTATCTAGAAAAGTTCTTAAGTAGAGGTGTTCTTAGGTACCACTGTATAACTTATTCTATAATGCTCATCTTATTTGTCTACTTTAGCAATCAAATAGGATTTGTTTCTCCCTCAGGTATCAATAAGGCAGATCAATAAGGCAGATCCTACAACAGAATGATCTGGGGAATTACATCATAATGTAGCATTATTTCTAAAGTCATTTTCAGGTGGGAAAGGACTGTTCTATTTGAACTAATAATGGAGTGGTTTAGTGTTTTGCTATAGAAAGTGTCTATACATATTGATGGTGTATGTGTGTGTGCAGGAAGGGTAGCTAGAATACCTCCTGGAAGTCAAGGGCTAGCTGAATCAGAGCAAATCTACATTTGATTGGAATACAATCTCTTTGTAGACTTGCCCAGGAGAATGACCTTTTCTAGTGATCATGATGGATAATGAGCATGATTAATAGGATAAATGGCATGATAAATAGTCAGTTTAATGAAGTATCCACACTCAGTCCTTCTGACTGCCCAGGCACACGGAATTCCATCAGAATGCTACGATGGATTGAAGGAATGATGTATCATAGATCAGTAGAGGATAAAGATGTGACAGATGAATACAATGATCAAGAATCATGTATACTAACAGAGGACCTTCACTCAGTCAAAGACCTTGGAGTAC
The DNA here is from genome assembly GCF_031021105.1 of Erythrolamprus reginae. Lineage (NCBI taxonomy): Eukaryota > Metazoa > Chordata > Lepidosauria > Squamata > Dipsadidae > Erythrolamprus > Erythrolamprus reginae. The sequence continues at coordinate 290,839,462 of NC_091950.1, read as the reverse complement.
TCATTTCCAATTATCTAAGTGCTAGAGCCCACTGTAACAGCATTGCCAAAAAAAGCATTAAGAATTGTAAACCTAATCTTACGTAGCTTCTTCTCTAGAAACACTGATTTATTAACCAGAGCATACAAAATATTTGTCAGACCTATTCTAGAATACAGCTCATGTGTGGAATCCACGCTGTATATCAGATATTAATGCAATCGAAGGAGTCCAGAAATAGTTCACAAGAAGAGTCCTTCACTCCTCCTCACATAACAAATTACCCTACTCCTCCAGACTTCAAATACTAAATCTAGAAAATTTACCACTACGTCGCCTCCGAACTGATTTAACTGTTGTTCATAAAATCATACATCATAATGTTCTCCATCAGTGACTACTTCACCTTTAATAACAACAACACAAAAGCACGTAATAGATACAAACTGAATGTAAATCGCTCCAAACTTGACTGCAGAAAATACGATTTCAGCAATAGAGTGGTCACCGCCTGGAACTCATTACCTGACTCTGTTGTTGCTTCCCCCAACCCCAAAATATTCAACCTTACATTATCTACAATCGACCTCTCCTCTTTTCTAAGAGGTCTGTAAGGGGCGTGCATAAGTGCCCTTATGTGCCTAATGTCCCTGTCCTACTGTCTTATTATCCTTTCTATTACTACATTCTACTGATGTTATGTTATGTTATGTTAATATGTACTATAATACTATACTTGTTTGACAAACAAACAAACAAATAAATAAAATAAATATTGACTTCCATTAACAAGTACTACCCCAAATTATAGTAGACCTTCAACCTCTTTCCATATTGTATTGTGAAATTGTAGCACTAGTCCATTGAATAATCAAGCTAACATTTTCTGTTATAAAATAGGAGACAAAGAGAAGCATTGGGTATAAACTGGGGAAAATGTGTGAAGTGTGTAAGAACATCTCCTTTCCACAGATTGATTTCTTTAAGCTGCTTTCCCCCTGATACTTCAATCACTCTTTATTTATTAAACAAATTAATATAGCTGCTCAAATCACCCGTAGTGATTCAGGGTGACATAGAACATTCAAAATCCACAGTTAAAATCCACCACTCCAATCGCTATTCCATTGTAGCAGCAATAGAATCAGACAAGCCTCTCAACAAAATCCTTAAAGACACTGAAAAACCTATGTCTTCATGGCCTTACAGAAAAGCAACAAGGTGGGCACCAAACTTATATTTGGGGGAATGAAGGGAGAAACCCACCACTATCTTTTTCATGCTGGGAAATCTTTCTGAAATCAAGGAGTTACAAGTCTCCTTGATTTTAGAAGCTCAGCTCAGAAGAAAACTGAAGAACTTCTAGTGGAAAGCATCCACAAAGCTCAGCTAAGAAGAAAACCTTTGGATCCTTCAGCTATCGTGACCAAAGGGTAAGCAGGGAGGATTGAAACTTTCATGTGGGACGGGTAGAGACCATTTAAGCTAATAAAACAAGCTTAAACTACTGGGAAGAGCACACCTAACTGATACCTCCCCACAGCCTTGCCTCCTGAAGCCTTAAGAATAAGAGAAAAGTAAATTCTCAGCATAAGGTAAGAAGGGGGACACATTTACATTTAAAAGCCATTGTTCTTGCCTTTCAACTATTTGCCTGTTTCAAAATTGCTTAAGTTTTGAAAATGCTTAAGTAAAGTTGTTAAGTAAAGTTGTTAGTGAATGTATGTCTGAGATTTAAAAAGCAAAAATCCAGAGATCAACAGAACAAGCAGGTTGAAAAGAGGCCCAGAGAGCAGGAAGCCATAAACCCAGCCAATGTATTGTGTGTTTAAAAGTCAAGATTTTTAGCAGCCAGCAAATGCAACTGCAATTTGCTTCTGTCCTTCACTAAGTGCAAGCTATGGCTAAAATTGATGCTACTTTGAACCTCAAATAAGTTAATAACAGGGATTCCCACAGTAATCCCAGCAATCCTCAAAGTCCTGTCCTATTGCTCTCCTATATCTTCTATACCTTTCTTCTATTCCTATATCTCTTCTTCTATTCTTTCATTGATGCATTTTATTCCTATATCTTCTCTTCTATTCTTTCTTAGATATATTTTACTATGAGTATATCCTTTCTAACTTTCATTATTCTTTTTATTATGTGTATACCCACTAAAACCCTCATTGTGTATTGGACAAAATCAATCAATCGATCAAAGCCAGCAAGCCCATTCTCAGCCAAACCCTGAAATAAGGAAATAGCCTTAATTAACCTGGGATTCAACTGGTAAATGAAAGACTTTCCTGAAGCATTAAACAACTTTGGAAGTTGTTTATTGTTTGCATCAAAGGGAAAGCCTAAGTATTCAAGCATCCTCAAGCATAAACATTCCATTGCCTTTCCCACCAACCACTGAGTCATAAGGAAATAAAGCTACAAATCCCAGAGACCAGACATGCCAAGCAAAAAGAAATCTCAAGCAAGTAAACCTGATTACAACCTATGCTTTAAATGCAATGACTTTATCAATGATCATGTTGGTCTTATAAAATGCCAAACTTGCAACATATCTGCACATCACAACTGCCTCAACGTTACAAAGAAGACAGCCACCCTTCTAAAAGAAAACTCCTCATTTCTTTATGTGTTAATCCTGCACCCCTAAATTAAATATCCTCAGCAGCTTATCTGATGAGATTAACACCTTAAAAGACACCACTAAAACCGAACAAGCATTCATAGAAAGCATTGAACCATGATTTGCATCCATGGAAAAAAATATCCAAGCACTGATTAATCCAAATCCAACCAATCAAATACCATTTACCACTTCACCACCACCTGTCTACACTCCACCAGGACCGCCTCAACCTCAACCACTACACATGCTACCAAGACCTACTAAATCTACCACTGATATCCCCACCCCAGTCAAAGATACCATGGAGCGTGAACAAAAACGCCAGAATGCTATTCTCTTTGGTGTTGAAGAAAACCATGAATCTGATATAATAAAAATAAGAAACATCATCCATCACCATGATTCACATTCACAAACAATTGCCCAAGAATACGTTTTAGAAGTTGCAGAAATGGACCAGAGCACAGATATAATAATGGCTCAATAGCCCCCGTTTCTGCAGAGTGGTATGCAAAAACGAACAAACAAAACAGCAATTCATCATGTCCATTAACCTCATTGCCAGAAATAACATTACTTACAACAAACTCAGATCCAGACCAGATCTTTCTCTCCTCCAACATATCCGCTCTTGTGAACTACGAGCGGAACTCAGGAGATGCCTTGAACTTGGTGAAATAAACCTAAGCATAGATTACCACACTGAAAGCATTAAATCCAGAACCCATAATCATCCCTACATCTTTCAGACTAACATCCAACATCAACCATCCTTCATCTTCCAACCTACCATCTCACAACATCAAACTGACATCTGCTAGACCACCCCCCTACAACAAATGGACATCCCTACCACCTCATACAAAGAATAGGAAAGCGTGCCCCTCTAACCACCCCAAAACCAATCCCCAACACAAGACCAATCTCAAATGTAAAGTATTAAATGCTAGAAGTGTAATCAACAAGATGTCTGAATTCCTCCTTCTACTAGAAACCTCAAGCTTCGATATAATATTTATCTGTGAAACATGGGTAAATGCTTCCTACCCAGACACCATTATCACATAAAAAAACCTAGCATATTTTCTGCTCAGACCATGAATTCCGTAGAGGAGGCGAAGTAGCTATATTCTACAAAAAATCGCTGAATCTAAAAACGTCAAAGTTGCACAGGATCTATTGCTCCCTGAACTATTGGCTGTGATTTATCCCTAAATACCACAATTCGCTTCTTACTCTGCTACAGAGCTCCGGACTACGGCATTGCACATGCAAACAAATTAACCGCACTACTGACATGGGCAACCCATTGCCCATACCCCATTATCTTCCTCAACCTACCATAACCTACCACACATTAACTGGACCATAAATGAATGTAGCATGGAACCCATCCATTCTACTATATATAACACCGTCACCTGTCTGTGACTCGGCCAACTAGTAACTAACAATACTAGACTAGATAACTGTCTGGATCTTCTGCAACAGCAAAAGTGCAATATATGGCTTACAAATAAAAGAACCATTTTCTAACAGAGACCACAGCATGATAAACTTCAGTCTCAACCTAAGCCACACTAAGATTCACCCAAATAATGCAGCACCCAAATTCAATTTCAAAAAAGTGAACTATGAACTCATTGAAGCCCATCTCTCAACATTAAAGTGGCAAACTCTATTCTCTGAATGCAACACTACTGATGACCTCTAGAACACATTCTTGCTCGAAATGAAAATAATTATCAGACTTCACATACCATTAATATCTACCACAAACAAGAACAATAATCTTCCCATCTCAATAAGAAAATTACAAACAAGAAAAAAAATCTCTGGTGAAAAAACAAAAAAGGACAAGTAGCCAACTTCAAAAGCCGATATAAAAGCATATGCAATCAAATAAAAGCAGAATGTCTCAACTACCACAGCAAACAAGAGGAAAACCTTCTACCCACCAAATATAATTGAACCTTCTACAACTTTGTCAACAACAAACTCAAGGACTCTAGACCTATCCCACCTCTCAAAAGACCCAACAACAAAGAATATCATGATGAATCATCCAAAGCTAACCTCCTCAATTCATTCTTTGGCTCTGTCTTTGTTAACAGTAATGGCTCATCCCCCAACTTTATCAATCACACCTCAAACTCTCTCAACAAACTAACCCAAATAGACGTCACGGAAGACCATGTTGAAAAAGCATTACATGACCTAAAACCTTCTCTATCAGTCGGATCAGATGGTCTATGTGCATACTACCTAAAAAAGCTCTCTTCTGCTATAGCTGAACCACTAACCATAATTTTCAAAAAAATCCTTCAGAACAAGCACACTTCCCAAACTATGGTCGAAAGCAATGGTCATTCCCATCTTCAAAAAAGGAGACCCCAGTCTTGTTGATAACTACAGACTAATATCACTATGCTGCGTCCCATGCAAAGACATGGAATCAATTATAAACCAATCAATTACTCTCCACCTAGAGACTAATAAACTGCTCTCTAACAAACAAGTTGGATTCAGAAAAAAACTATCCTGCAACCTGCAGCTCCTCCACAGCAAAAAAAAAAGACAACTCATCTAGATAAAGGAAAATCCATAGATGCACTTTATATCTACTTCTGCAAAGCCTTTGATATAGTGGTCCACGACAAACTACTCCTAAAACTCAAATCCTATGGCATCTCAGGATCCCTCCACAGCTGGATTACAGCATTCCTGTCAAACAGACAACAATCTTGGGTCTAGAAAGCTTAGAACTACAGTATGATGCCTTAAACATGATCTAAGTATTGCCCACAAGATCATATGCTGCAACGTCCTGCCTGTCAATGACTACTTCAGCTTCAACCACAACAACACAAGAGCACGCAACAGATTCAAACTTAATATTAACCATTCCAAACTTGACTGCAGAAAATACGACTTTAGTAATAGAGTTGTTGAAGTATGGAACTCATTACTGGACTCCGTAGTGTCATCCCCTAACCCCCAACATTTTACCCTTACACTATCCACGGTTGACCTCTCTAGATTCCTCAGAGGTCAGTAAGAGGTGTGCATGTGCACTAGTGTGCCTTCCATCCCCTTTCCTATTGTCTCTCCTATATCTCCTATATCTTTTATTCTATTCCTATATCCTTTCTCTATCCTTTCATTGATATATTTTATTCCTATATCTTCTCTTCTCTTCTTTCTCTGATATATTTTACTACGAGTATATCCTCTGTAACCTTCATTGTGTATTGGACAAAAAAAAATTAAAAATTAAATAAATAAATAAGACAAATTTGGTAACTATCTAATTTAGATAATCTCTCTGTTTACATTAGTTGGGGAAATTGTATTGATTAGCAATATGTACAATACCTCTAATTCGTTGTAATGGAACTGAGACAAATAATAAAGGTAGCACTGTATTTAAACTCTGATTCAAAGCCAATGCAATTGTTGTATTATATATTATTATTTCTGTGACTATTATGTCTGCTGAGATCCTGAGAGGGGAGGAAATAAACTCTCTGGGGTTTCCCCCTCCTAACCTGTAGGTACTAGAATTAAGGAAAAAGTTGTTACTGCAAGCTTTCTTCCCATGAGCATATCTCCAGCCATGTCACTTTTGATTCTGAATATATAGGAATATGCCCTAGAGGTTTGGTATGCCCAAGTACTTATGAAATACTATTTTTTCCAAATTGGGGAAATTTCATTAAAGAACACAGGTATGTATTTATTGTATATAAAGTATGCACTGAAGATAACACAATTTAGATTATTTCAGAAACACATGAGTAATTTCTCAAATGAAGTAGTATCCCCCCCCCCCCCCCAAAAAAAAAAAAGAAGCAAATTTAGTTAGAGCCATCTGGAACATGCATGAATATTTTGGAAATTTGCAGATATTGTCTAAAGCGATTTTGCCACACATTCTTCATATGCTAAAAATAAAAATAAAAAAATAAGTAAAGGTAAAGGTAAAAAGATTGGGAATCTAGAAATTTTGTGACTGTCTTTGCAACAAACAACACCTAATTTTATTTAACCAGGGCTATTCAGTCACAGTACATTCTGATCCAGTGGTTAAGGAACTAGTCTAGAAAGAGAGAGACCATAAATCCTGCTTAGACATGAAAACAAGCTGATTGAGCCTTGGGCCAGTCACTCTCTGTCAACCAAATCCTCTTCACAGAATTGTTTTCAGAAAAATAGGAGGAGGAAACTATTTTGGATATGTTTGTCAACTTGAGTTATTTGCAAAAATAATAAAGATGGGATAAAAATAAAATAAATAAAATTAATATGATGTTTAGTGAGTGATTGGTTGGAAAAGACCAGAAATTCCCAACTTTTCTATTGCATTTATATAGCAATTGAACCAAAATGTATATTAGGAGGTAATTTTTTTAAAGGATTATTTTGCATTCATATTAATTTCTGCATTTGTGTTAATATTTTTTCACATCTCATCTATAAGGTTACATGTTCTGATATTTTCATGTATCAAAAATGAAATAAGATCCCTTGCTTTGCAAATATGAATATGCACAAAGATAAAGAAAACCCTGCATTTTATAAAAATCCTCAGATAACGTAGCTGAGGCCTCTTCTGTGCTCTACTCTATTTTCACAAAATTGTTTACAAAAACACAGACACAATTTATAAAATTCCACCAATTTTTAAAGTTTATTTTTTGAAAATTTATCTTTCCCAAAAACTACTTAAGTGAAAAATAGATATTTCAGGAGTTTGCATATTTTATCCAATTCTACAAAAGAACTGAAAGGCTTAGGATAATTTCCTTTATTCCCTATGTTTAGTCCAAACTAAGTATGCATATTTATTTTACATTTAGATTTTATATCATTTTATGTTCTAGTATTTATAAAGGGTTAGTATTTCTTCAAACGTGTATAGTTATTCATTTCCAATTATAGTGAATTTATTTTGCTTCAGAATAAGAAAAATATAAAACCCCCCACTTTCTATTGATTACAGAAATTCACATAAACGTATTTTGTTTATACAGGCTCTAATCACAAATTCATACTTAAATAATAACCCACTCAGAATATACAGAATGAATACCAGAAACCTGAATCTCTATAATCATACTTTAACTGTTTTATTTTTTTTAAAAAGCTCTTAAAAAGCTGAAATATCCTAAGGCAAATCAAGGATTTTCTGGTACACTTGAAAGAATGTTAAATTCAATGCATTCAGTGCCAAGTTACCTATTTTTACAATATGAATGAATAATTTCCACATATAGTTTAGTCTATATTTAATATTATAGTGTTTAACTGATTTAACAAATATGCATTTTATTTTGGACTGCGTTAGTAGTAAAATTAAAGAAGGGACAGAAAGGAAAAGAATAATTGTTTTACAACTTACTGTATTCAAGAGGCTTGAAGCTAAATTTCCGTTTTACTAGAAAAAGGACAATTTTTCTGTATAAAAATAATAAAAATAGGACAAAGACAATCCTGAATACAGGTATCCCTGATACAACTGTAATTCTATTGAAAAATTAATTTATTTTTTTTAATATTACGCAAATAGAGGATCATACTGTGATTCTGAGTTTCTCTGCAAAGAGCCAAAAATTTGGACACACCTTAGATGCTTATCTCATTATTACTCCTAGCTATTTTGTTTATGAATTGGAGGAAGCAAGAGGAGCTATCAGAAACAATGCTATAAAAGAAACATTGCTACACTCTATAAGGTGGTTAAATAAAAACCATGGTACTAATGTAATATACCTGAACCTGGATATAACTGGTGACTCAAGCTATTTTCTTCAGAATCTAACCCTGAAGGAGACATACTTGAAACAATGATTTGTTTGCCTCAAGCTTTGGAAGGACTCATCTGATATGCTCTTTCTCATGGTAGAGGATGGGTTGTACTCGCTCGTCAGAGGTGTGGCCGAGTCAGAAGAATATAAAAGTGATGGATCCACCCATAGACCCCAGGTTTTTCTGGCAAAGCTGAAATATTGACTCGGAGTGGAGAGTACAACTGGATACTAAGACGCTTGGAACATGAACACCAAACTAAAACAACAAACTATAACCATCCAACTCTTATGAAATAAGAAAGTTCAAGAAGGCAAGAGAAAGAGATTGGAAAGCAGGTTCCAATAGAAGGGTGGGACCTGACTGGTGACTCCTCTACCATGAGAAAGAGCGTATCAGGTGAGTCAATGCTCATTCTCCATGGAGAGGAGGAGTCACAAGTCAAAGTTGCCTGGGCCAAAAAGAAGCTATCAGAATGACCTCCGCTTGTTCCTCCAGGATCTTGTGGATGACCTGGGGCATGATTGGTAGCAGAGGGAATGCATATAGCAGGTCCCTCGGCCAGGGGCAGTGGAGGGCATTGTGATTCTCTGCCCCTCGTGAGGGGAAGTGGGAGAAAAATTGTGGTAGTTGATTGTTGTGAAGGGAGGCAAATAGGTACACTTGGGGCCTTCCAAATCATTTGGAAATCTGTCTGAAGATTGCCGGGTCCAGTTTCCACTCTACTTGGCTCACTGTTGCTCTGCTGAGGGCATCCGCCTGGATGCTGTCCGAGCCCAAGATGTGTTCTGAGCAGAGGGACAACAGGTGCCTCTCCGCAGAGAGGCCGATTCTCTTGGCCTCTGCCACGAGAGTCTTGGAGCGAGTGCTCCCTTGTCGGTTGATATGAGCCTTTGTGGCCATATTGTTGGTCCGAATGAGGACATCCTGGCCAGCTATGAGGTTGATGAAACCCTTGAGCACTAAAAACACTGTGTGCAATTCTCGGCAGTTGATGGAACAGGAAGCCTGGCTCGGGTTCCAGAGGCCTTGGGTCTGCTGGTTGTTGAAGTGGGACCTGTGACTGGGAAAGGGATTTGGCTAATACGAGGATATCATCTAGGTAGAATTGCACCTGGATCAGGATAGATCTGAGATGGGCTACTAGGACTGAGAGCACCTTTGTGAAAACACAAGGAGCTGATGATAGGCCAAACAGGAGGGCCCGATATTGGTAATCTCTTCCTGCATAGCAGAAGTGGAGAAACCTGCGGTGTTCCTGATCTATGGGGATATGAAGGTAGGCTTCTGTTAGGTCCAATGACAACATGAAGTCACCTTTCTTGATGCAAGCCAAAATAGTTTTGAGGGTGTGCATCTTGATTTTATGGAATTTAAGGTAAAGGTTGAGGCGTTTGAGATCTATAATTGCTCTCCACCCCCCCGATGAGTTTGGGGCTATAAACAAGATTGAATAAAAACCTTGTTTCTGAAATTTGGAAGGGACAGGCTGAATAACTTGAATATCCAGTAGATACTGAATGGCCTGCTCCATGAGGGCTCTTTTTGCTGGGTTCCTGGAAATGGAGCAAGAAATAAAGAAGGGAGGGGGAGTGGAAACCAGACCTGATTGCGTTGATGACCCAGGGATCAGAGGAAGTTTTGTCCCAAATGGAAGTAAATCTGGCTAGTTGGACACCAATGGGGAAGGAGGACGGGTCTGGAGAGAGGGAATTACCACCTACCTCTTCGACCCTGGCAGTTGCAGATGGAGCCACAAAATGGCCATTTAGACCCTCTGCCTCTTATGTTCTTCTCTTGATTTGCACAAGATTTGTAGCTTGACTGGTTGGGACCCTTATAGTAAGAAAATGGCTGATCCGACTGGCGAAAGGGCCGGTGAAAATAAGGGGACCGCCTCTGAGTGGCTTTCTTCTGGGTTGTAGGTAGAATTTTCTTTTTGCGAGTACTGCCAGGCAAATGGAGACCTCAGGGGGGGGGGCTGCGAGAGCAGATGGGAAACTGGAAATGAACAGCTGCAGAGTAAGCACAGGGCAAGACTATGCAGTTATTCCACCCGTTTAAATTTTGGTGCCAGAGGAAATAACGTCTGAGAGCCTCTAGGAGTGTGGGCGGTCAGGCGCTAGGTTAATAGGGGGCCTGATGGCTCTCCTGCTAGCTACCGGCCTCGAGCACTGAGAGAGAGAGAGGCAGGGAAACAGGTTAGCTAAAAGAAGCGGCAAAAATAGCGCTGGAGAGAAGTGATGGCGAACCCATGGCATGGATGCCACAGATGGCACGTGGAGCCATATCTGCTGGCACCTGAGCTGTTGCGCTAGCTCAGCTCCAATGTGAGTGTGTGTGCCAGCCAGCTCATTTTTGGATCACAGTGGCTCTGAGAGGGCATTTTTGGCTTCCAGAGAGACTCCAGGGGGATGGGGGGCATTTTTACCCTCCCCTGGCTACAGGGAAGTCTTTTGAGCTTTGGGAGAGTAAAACACGAACCTACTGGGCCCACCAGAAGTTGGAAAACAGGCCATTTCTGGCCTCCAGAAGGCCTCTGGGGGGTGGGGGGAAGCTGTTTTCACCTTCCCCAGGCACTAAATTGTGAATGTGAGCACTCAAGCATGTGCAATAGCACTTGCCCACTCTCTTTTGGCACCCTAGGAAGAAAAGGTTTGCCATCACGGGTATAGTTAGTTAATTAAGACAGAGACTTTAAGATACTTTCCACAGATTTCTCCCAACTGGGTCTGATTTGCTGTTTATAAAATCAACTGATTCTGCTGTTACCTCATTCATATCTTTCTCAGTTCCTCCAAAACCCAAAGGTAAACATTGCAGCAAGTAAGCCATGTTAATTTATGGTAGCTTTTAAAATAAATGTTAGTCTGAATAGAAAAGGTAAATGAGTGATAAAGACTCTGAGACATATAGTAAAATATATGTGAACTTAATGTATGTGTGCCACAGGTGGCACGTGGAGCCATATCTAAGGGCACATGAGGAGTTGCCCTATGTCCGCTCCAATGCACATGCATGCACTGGCCAGATGATTTTTGACCTTCTTTTTGGCCATTTTTGCTCTCCCCAGGCTTCAGGAAAGCCTCCTAAAGCCTGGGGATGGCCCCACGTCTCAACTAGAAGTTTGTTTCTGAACTAAGGAAACAGCGAAAAGCAGACCAATGAGCCTACTGGAAGTCCGGATGCTACAGGAGGCCTGGGTGCATGCGCGGGGGATATGTGTGTGTTTGTGCACGTATGTGGAAGGCAGTTCAGAGGCCATGTGCAGGGGGAAGAGCATTGTATTATGGGTGTTAGAACTCAGTCCAAACAGTTGGGTTGGCAATGTATAAACCAACAATGTATGTATGTAGATTTAACTGTGTTAATGTAAATAGCTTTAACTGTATGCTACTTCTGGTAGGTTGATTGTGTTGCAGATTGCCTAAGAGGGAGCTAGAGATCACAGTTTGTTTGTTTTATTTTATTTTATTTTATTTATTTTATTTTATTTATTGATTGATTGGATTTGTATGCCGCCCCTCTCCGCAGACTCGGGGTGGCTAACAACAACAACAAAACAGTATATAACAAAATCCAATACTAAAAACAGTTAAAAGCCCATTATATAAAAACTAATCATACATACAGGCATACCATGCATAAAATTGTAAAGGCCTAGGGGGAAAGTTCTCTCTCTCTCTCTGATCATAGCTTGCTCTCTCTGATATACTCTCTCATATTCTTTCTGAAATTCTCTCTCTGATATGATGCTTTGTTAGACATTCTATTCTCTGTTGTAGTTAAACTGTGTTTAAGCTTGGTATCTTTGTTATTGTTTATGACAAAGAGAACTGGTAAGAAGACTTTGTAATTTGATATTTTTTGGACTGTTATTCTGACTACTACATGTATGACCTGGACTTTTTATTGAATTTCTTAAAGTAAATTAAACTCAAGTTAGTGTATCTCTGTGTGGCACTTGAGCAAAAAACTCTTCTAGATTTAATTGTATTGCAATTCCTGAAATTCCCTGCCAACATAGCTAGGCTGGAAAGTGTAGACTGAATTACGGAGAGTACCAATTTGGGAAGTCTGTTACGACACAACCCAAGATTCCTTGAACATGCAAAGTTTTGTTACAGAGGCAATTCTTTTGGCAAGTAAAAGCAGGTCCCAAATGCAGAAAGTAGCCTCACCTCTCACCTTTTTTTAATGATCTTTAAGAAAAAAAAAGCGTTTTGGAGGCAAAACTCTTTTTTTCCCTAAAGATCATTAAAAAAAAGAGACTTCACAGATTTCCAAGTAATTTTAATCTTTCAAATATCACTGACTGTATTTTCATAGTGTTTAAGATAACACATGTAATGAAATGTTTTGTTATCCAAATACATTTTGAAATGGATAACTGTTGATAAATTTGAAATGAAATCCATTTCACCATTTTTAACTACCTACTGAACTGAACTGAGAGTAGTTCTTCAATTCTTATGAGAGTTTTAAATCAGATTAAATATGTCACCCTCCCAAGAGAACACTGGAAAAGATATTTCTAATTAACATTTTGTTTCAGAATTGAAAGCCTAATCTGGAAACAGCTGAGGTTCTAATAACTTTAACTTCTATAGTTTTTTACCCCGTATAGATATTTACATTGTCACCTATTTATGTAAAATTAGAGTGTATTTCTTAGAAGTAATGTTACCAAAGTAAATCTACCATAAACTATATTTTGCAATGTCACTTCTTAAACGTCTAAGGATAATAAAAAGACTACTATGGCAGTTACTTCAGACAACAAATAAGTAAACTGAGATTTATCTAGATGAATCCAAATAGCATGGCAAAGTCATACTGTGCAATGACAAAAGAGCTTATCTTTCATCAATAGCAATAGTGTGTAGGTATTTCAGTAACTTCTGATCAGAGAGTGTGTCCCTATGGAAGAATTCAGATAATGTCAAACAGAACTTATCTTTATGAATGTTCAGGGGATGGATAGAGGGTGACCTCTTAAAAAGTGAAAATGTTTTAAGACATGCCAATATTTCTGGACTAAACTGATACCAAATTTATTAGCTGCTCAAAAATTACCATGTTGGTGAGGGTATTGTGTTTTTTTCTTTGCTAGTTCCTTGATTAGGCTGCTGTTTATTCTTTGACTGCTTGTCTTGACTTACTGTTTGAATTGGTAGCTCCTCAATTAAGAATAATGTTTATTGTTTGTCTGGTGCTAAACCCTGCTTATCTGGATGATGATTATTGACAACACATAAAAAAATATTGTTCTTTAGTTCTTTTTCTTAAATGCATTTGTGAAGGCAGAGAAACAGTGAAATTAATATAGCAGCACTAACAATAATATATTTTGGTAGGTTGGTCAGGGATAGGGTGATCCCCCCCCCCCAGTATATACGACTTATGGCTACATTTTAAAATGAGAAAATGAATTCTAAATGCTATTGCTATTCAATCCAGAATCAGCTCCATAGCTAATAAACCATTGTGAAAATGCTTTGTGACCAAGCAATACTGAATTAGCTAAACTGCTTCTTGAGAAAGTACTATAAATTAACACACTTAAAATCACTTGATATGATCTCGTGCCTGATACTCTTCAGCATTGGCTATGCTGTCAGGGCAGTTGGGAATTCTATTCCAGTATTAACACACACACACACATTTCTATGCTAAGATAGCTTTTGCTACTATTAATAGCTTTACATTGCTGTGAATGACATAATTTACATAAAAGTTTTGGAAATCCAGTAGCTGATACAATACTACTGAATTCATTTTGTGTGTTGCAAAGTTTTCTAAAGCAAGACATGCTTCAGAAAAATCTTTTCAGGTCAATCTACCATGGAATTCCAGCATGCCTTAGAAAGCTTTTATGTTTTATAATGCATTCTCAATTCATATCGTATCCTAGTAAAGCCTGCTAGGCATTATTGTTTTCTTATACAAGATCACATACTGAAAACACAATTAATGTGTCACTAATAGTTTCTGCATCGTAGACTATAAGATGCGTTATTTTGCATATTATTTAAAGGGAACGGTCCAAGATTACTAATTTATTGTTAAAGCCTATGCACAGGAATCTTCTCAGACTAACAGCACTAGATTGGAATTAGAGAAGAGTCAAGGCATTCAAGGGGTGTTGGACTTAATTAGTTTGTGGCTAGTTAGGATTCTAAACTGATTCTTCTTTTAACTGTTCCCCCTGGCTCTGCCAGTCCTTCTCCTACATTAAGAACAACAGATAAAGTTGCAGGCCAGTATATTTGCACATAAAGAAAACAAAGCTTTACAACAAAAATGAAAAAGAAGTTACAACAGGAATACAGCCATCAACACTCTTTCCAAGTATCTGGACAAACCTGCCTTAGTCACCTCAATTGGACTTAGTCAATTTGGACTAATAAACTCATGTTTGGACTATTGCAATAGACCAAATATGAGGTGACAAAGGCATGAGCAACCATGAGAAGAGACTGCCCATCCAGGAAAAGGCAGAATTAATGCATCAGATGAATCCTGGTGAGGACTCCCTAGCCAGAGGTCCAGTGAAGGAGATGTAATTTTATTATCATCAGTGAACTGATGATATTGATCCTATGTCAATGGATAGTTTCACTCAGTGAGTTCATATGTTAAATAGAAGAGGTGAGATTGTCATACTCTGAGACATCCTACAAGAAAGAATCTGAAAACTTAACCTAATCCTTACAAACATCTTATCCAAAATCAAACCAAGAGAAAAGAAAACCCAGTATAATACCATTCAACCCATCCCTAAATCATGTAGTTATCCCAGAAGGGTATCATGATTAATCATACTGAAGCTGATGAGAGACCAAGAAAAGCTAGGATGGTTGACTTATTCCTATCCCAGTTCCACAAGAGATTAAAACATGCGGTAATCTCTATTTGGGATAAAATCTCTTTAACCCAAGGCTCTTTTCTGAAAAAACTTCCTGAGAAAAGGAAGGCCAGAAATTGGATGAAAATTGTGGAGGATTGTTGCATCTAGTGATGGCTTCTTTACAAAGGGCTATACCACCTCCGTCATCATGACAGATAGCACCACTTTTTCACACTGACTCTACATGGACCAGTGGGATGGATCTAATCAACAGTGGTCAGGTTAATAGAATTTAGGTATGGTCTATTTCCTCAGGAGTTAAACAGGCCCAGGTAACAAAAAATAGATTAAACATCAATCAACTCACTAGGACTGTTTCGGAAATAATTGTGGCCAGAAAATAAATCAAATAGTTCACCCACTATTTACCTCCAAGCTGAACAGAGAAACAAGGCATTCTCATTCTTTGAACTGAAGTTGAAGCAGTCCTTTAAAAGAATCTCTAGAAATCTATTGTTGACAATGGTACCCCTCACCTGTAGAAGAGGGAGATAAATGAAAATTACCATCCAGAAAAGCAGGTAATTGGAACAGCAGTAATAGGCCACTGTCACCATCTCAGTTACACAATCCAAACATCCTTTCTTTAAAATAAGCAGACAGACAAATCCTCCTCTATTTGGTGGTGTTGGACATTTTACATTCGTTTTGTTACTCTTAGATTGTACAAGAGAGAAATAAACATTACTCTTTCATGAAACATCTTATTCCTATACAGGTAATATTGACTTATAACTTCTTGATTAGCAACTGCTCAAACTTATGAACCTACCCAGGATTTCACATCCCCATGGCCCCCCACTTCATAGTCATATGACTGCATTTTGGGGACTTGAGAACCACCCCACATTTATAACATTGCAAAATCAATGACTTGTGACAAGTTTTTGCCAGAAACTGGCATTTAGCTTTGGTTTATTTATTTTATTTATTTATTTTGTCCAATACATAATACACATTGAAGAGAAAGATATGTAATAATATAAGTAAAGAAAAGAATAGAAGAAAAGATATAAAAGTATAGGTGAACATATTAGAAAGGAAGACAAGATAAATGAGATAAGGAGAGACAATTGGACAGGGGACGGAAGGCACACTGGTGCACTTATGCACGCCTCTTACTGACCTCTAAGGAACCTGGAGAGATCAATCATGGATAGTCTAAGGGGAAAATGTTGGGGGTTAGGGGTTGACTCTACTGAGTCAGGTAATGAGTTCCACGCTTCGACAACTCGGTTGCTGAAGTCATATTTTTTAGTCAAGTTTGGAGCGGTTAATATTAAGTTTGAATCTGTTGCATACTCTTGTGTTGTTGCGATTGAAGCTGAAGTAGTCATTGACAGGTAGAACATTGCAGCATATGATCTTGTGGGCAATACTTAGATCATGTTTTAGGCAATGTAGTTCTAAGCTTTCTAGACCTAGGATTGATAGTCTGCTTTCGTAGGGTATTCTGTTTCGAGTGGAGGAATGAAGGGCTCTTCTGGTGAAGTATCTTTGGACATTTTCAAGGGTGTTAATGTGCGAGATGTGGTATGGGTTCCAGACAGATGAACTATATTCAAGGATGGGTCTGGCAAAAGTTTTGTAGGCTCTGGTGAGTAGCGTGAGATTGCCAGAGCAGAAACTGTGTAGGACTAGGTTAACAACTCTAGAAGCCTTTTTGGCGAAATTGTTGCAGTGGGCTTTGTCACTTAGATCATTTGATATTAGTATTCCAAGGTCTTTTACTGAGTGGGGTTTGGCTGTGAGATTTTGTTTATTCAGTTTATATATGAGGTTCGGATTCTTTTTGCCGATGTGGAGGGTAGAACATTTGCTGGTTGATATTTGAAGTTGCCATGTGCTAGACCAATGTGAGACAAAGTCGAGGTCTTTTTGGAGAGTAGATGCATTGTCCGTGGTGTTGAAATTTTTACATCGTCTGGCAAAAATCACCTATTGCAAACAATGGATTTGCTTAACAACTGCAGTGTTCTCTTTACAACTGTGTTTGTAATGACTGCTGCAGAAAGATCTTAAATTTGGGCAACATCATGAGACCCACTTAATAACTGCCACAATTTATGACTATAATTCTGGACTCAATTATGGTTGTAAATTGAGGACTATCTGTATACTACATCCCATCCAATAATTCCAGCATCCCATCCAATAATTACATGATTGCACTTCTGAGTTGTAATGAATATTATAAATTGTGCCATATCTTATTAAAGAATATGAAAGAAGGGAAGAAGGAAGGAAGGAAGGAAGGAAGAAAGAGAATGAATGAATAGAGGAGCTGTATACTCTCTTACATATTTCCCATGCCAGGAAGGAACATAACTGGAGGCAGGTAAGTTAATACTTAAGTAGTATCTCATACCATCAGGTGACCACAATATTATTAAATGATATCTTTCAGAACACATTGATCTAATCACTCAAATAAACAATTAGTATTTATTTATTTTATTTATTTATTTATTCGATTTTTATGCCGCCTTCTCCTTAGACTCAGGGCGGCTGACAACATGTTAGAAATAGCACTTTAAAAAAAAAACAGAGCTAGGCTATTGCCCCCACAATCCGGGTCCTCATTTTACCCACCTCGGAAGGATGGAAGGCTGAGTCAACCTTGAGTCGGTGATGAGATTTGAACCGCTGACCATCAGATCTACAAGTCAGCTTCAGTGGCCTGCAGTACAGCACTCTACCTGCTGCGCCACCCCGGCTCAGTTCAGAACTTAAGAATTATACAAGAAACTTATTCACAAACTTTTCAACTGAGATACTTCAAAGAAAAAGTGGGTTATTCCAAGCTGCAACATAAAAAGTAACTTGCTATCTTGATCTTCTTTCATTTTCTTTGATCTTATATAATTTGATGTATTTTGAGACACCCAGAGTCATTTGGACTGGGCAGCATCAAATCAAATCAAATCCTCAATTCAAATACAACAATATGCAGTTCAAATCTGTAACTTGACAGTAAGTAATTTCTGCTTGCTTGGTTGGTTAAGACACAGGACTAAAATTGGGAAAAGCTGGGTTCTAGTTCTGATTTAAGTCAAGTAGAAGTTAATAAAGAGATTTTTGAGCCAATTACCTTTTTTCAATGCAAGGAATTAGACAGAGGCAAACAATTTCTGAAATAACACCAACCAACAAGCAAGGTCTAACCCAAGACCTAGAGCAGGGGTGTCAAACTCTTGTCACCACAGCAGTGTCACATGACATAAGGTATCAGGATTTTTCCCTTCGCTAAACCAGGCGGGGATGGAGCTAGCATATGACACATGAGGTTGACACCCCTGGCCTAGAGGAACAGCTAATTCTTGAAATCTTGCTTAAATTAAGTCGGGGTGCCCATATACTGTATAATTCCAACTATGAAAATTTATTGCTAGATTGCCATCTATTTTAGGATCCAGAAAAACAGTATGCACATTGGAGAAGTGAGAGAAGGCCAGAAGAGATACGCCATAGCAGCCGTCAGATGGCAAAAACCTTTGTGTAGGGCTTTTTTCCTCTATCATGTGGTTCATGTTTCTACTATTTGCCTTAGCAACCATTTTGGGTTAAGATTTAGGGAAGTAATCGTGGTCATGAAACAAGGAGATGTTATGAAAGCGTACATAAGTGCACTAGTGTGCCTTTCGTCCCCTGTCCAATTGTTTTTCCTTTCTTTCACCTATCATATATATTCTCTTCCTTTCATATATCTTCTCCTCTAAGTTCACTTTACCCTTATATATATTACCACGTCTATTTTTCTTCCTATGTATTTGTGTATTGGACATACTAACAAACAAACAAATAAATAAACGTTAACTTATAGCCTTGCCAACACAAAATAAGTGAACCAAGATTTTCCCTCAGTTCTTACAATAGATTATTTTTTTATAAACTTATTATTTTATATCTAAACCAAATCTTCTGTCAACCAAGCAATGCAAAAGCCATTTCTGCCTAGTGAAACAGCCCATGTTCCAAGTTAAATGATTCTTTCTGGTGCATAAAAGCTAGCCATTCTGTGATACATGTCCAGTAACTAAAGACTGTCTCTAATGTATATGTACTCTGAAGCCAAAAACAACATTTGTCATACATTGCAGCTTACTGTAGTAAACTAAGACCACCCAAAATCAACTTCATTTCAGATGTAGACTTCCTTGAAACGCTATGCTCAATCCAGTTCTTGGGTGTTTTGCAATTTTGTAAATGTGTCTAGTACTCATAGAAAACTCATTTTCTTGGAATTGTTAGGAAGAAGGTGGATGGGAGTGATAACAGACAGTGACAAGAATCCAGAATTCCAGTCATGATGGCTTCCAAGCTGGCAAGTTTAACTACATCTTAGCCTTTAGAAGGACATTTCAATGTCCATAATCAGCCAGGTTTGCTGTCTCACCCTACTAATGACCCGATTTAATCTAGAGGGTTTATAATGCAAAGAGGAGCAACACTTGGGAGAATGGCTTGAAGTTAAGCAAAGTTTTTGCCTTGTGTCTTGTTGTATAGAAAGAACGATAAAGCTGAGGCTGTTCAAAATTCCCAATATGAGTAAGAAATTCTGGAAGGAGAAAAAAGATTATATGCGCTAATCCCATTAGAACTTAAAGAGAAAGAAATCAACTAAGTATGTTAAAGCCTAAGCACCCAATCATGGCTAGGCCAGATAATTAGAATTGGGCAAGTGAAGTTAGCTCTGTCCAGCCAAGCCAGCAGCTTTGTATTAGGGAAAGTGTGAAATGTAATAAGAGGATGTGTAAAGCTTTTATCCAAGCTGTGGTGTAGCCAGAAGAAATCCCCACACCAATACAGACTCTCTTAGAGGATGTAGTGAAATTACATGACATGGCATTTAACAGGTAGTTCCTCTCTGCAGCAACCTCCTCTATTACAAAATAAACAAAAACTACATTTATTCAACCGGATTCAGTTACAAACAAATGACATCTCAAAGAAATTATTGATAATATGAATACCATTTTAAATGGTCTACACTATGTGTTTGCAAAATAATGGAAGATTTGATTTTATTATTAACTGACTGCAGATTTACGAAATATTGCTACCAGTAGTTTCAAAGTAGAATATACGCACGTGCTAAAAAAATATTAATCACTTGACAACCATAAACTTGATAATTTAGAGCAGGAAATTACAATATAGCCTATAGATTTCCATCACATTAAATAATGATTTATCACTGAAGTTAACATTTCCTAGAATTTGCCCATATTTCTCAGATGCTTGTTGGAGCACTGACACAAGAGCTTTTAAAATTTCATGCTGAAACTTTATGATAACTGTTGTTTTCATTATTAAATAAAATACAATATTTAAAATGTTTCCTGGCATAGAAAGGATTATTGAACCTCATCAATTAACTATATAGTCACCAATTTAAAGAATAGCAGGAGACATGGGTCAGCCAGTTTAACCTCCAAAAAACTGCAACTGCAAAGAAATTTCCATAGATATACTTTTATGGTAGCTGCTACTGGATTTTGATTTATGGGGAAATAAAATTAGGTAACTCAATTTTTCTCTACTCTTTTCCCCAGCTCATATTGGATATGTGCAAAAGAGATATTAAAAATATGAGTTTTGTAAATTCAAAGAAAATTTAAATCACACCGTGGCTTCTGCACCATGGCAATTACATATTCCAACCCATGACACTTTCTCTAGCGTGTGTGTGGGGGAGGTAATATGTTACCCAAAGCAAAGTGTGTAATTTGTCATTTTTCAACAGCTTGACCAATTTTTTCCTTTAAAAACAATGCCAATTCAACAGCAAGATTAAAAGAAGCTCAGCTACAATGAGGAATAAAGTACATTAATGGAACCTATAATAAGGTAGTCACCGGACAAAGAAAATCATTCACCCTGAATAATTCAATTTATGTACACAATAACACACCAGTGATTTTAGAATGTGCGTCCTCTAAAAATGGACCTTAATACAGCTACATCATTTTTGCCATCTATATACAGGGTGCATTCCAAAAGTAATGCAATTATTTTCTTAAAGTAATTTATTGAACGGATTTGCACAAACACTTAAAATTCTTCAAAGTATTGTCCTTGGGCCTCTACACATTTTTTCCAGCGACTCTGCCATGACCGGTACATGCCGTGGAAGTCGTCTTCAGGGACCTCTCACAAGGTCTTCATCACGGCTGATTGGATCTCTTCTATGGATGAAAAATGGATACCTTTCAGGGCTGCCTTAATCCGAGGGAACAAAAAGAAGTCTGTTGGGGTGATGTCAGGACTATAGGGGAGGTGGGGCAGCATTGGAACCTGGTGTTTGGCCAGGAACTCGCGGACTCGTAGCGCATTTTGACAACGCACGTTGTCGTGATGGAATTGCCAGGTAGCGGAGATATCTTTTCTCGTCCTGATGACCCTTTTTTGGAGTCTTTCCAGCACATCCATGTAGTAGGCAGCGTTAACTGTCTGTCCTTGAGGAACAAACTCCTTATGGATCACTCCTTTACTGTTGAAAAAGACAATGAGCATTGTTTTCACTTTTGATTTGCTCATTCTTGCCTTTTTGGGCTTGGGGGACTGGTTGGTGTGCCACTCAGAGCTTTGGTGTTTTGTTTCAAAAAACCAGGTTTCATCACCAGTGATGACATTGTCCAAATAATCATATTCAATTTCTATACGTTGCAAAAGTTCACTTGAAATTTCGGATTCCACTTTTTTGTGACACGGTCGGTGTGCAGAGGTTTACAATAACTGACATCCTGCTGCTTCCACAGCTTGGAGAGCACTGAGACCGGTTTTGCAGCAAAGCTTAGCATCCTCCCCCACCTACTCCAAGTGCTCCAGTCCCACTCTGACCAATAAGAATGGCACGGGAAATTCAATTGCATTACTTTTGGAATGCACCCTGTATTTATCTAAACTTTAATTGCAATGAGCTTAACTGGGCGAAACAGCATTATAGTGCAACAATTTTTGTAGTTAAAATGGGCTAACTTACAGAATGTGTCCAATGTGACTACTACAGGAATGAAATTTGGAGGGTTAGCGGCTGTTTCAGGGCTACTGGCTGCTGCTGCATTGCTGCTGTGGTACATGACATTCTCTTTCAATATTCTATGGCAGTTTTTTAGCTAGTCTTGTAATTCCTTTCCCCACTAACAGCAGTCACGTATCTGTTTGCTGGAAAAGGAAAGGGGAGAAGGGAAGGGGAGAAGAAACCACTTTCCTGGCCTATGCCATCTCTCAGGTGCTTCTCTGACCAGTGACACCCATTCACATGCTTTTCCTGACCTATGTCACCCACCAGCACCCCCTTCCAAACCCACACGGCACCTCTGATTCATATCCAACACTTCTTGCACAATTTCCTGTTCCATATACCTAAGAAAATATTTCTGAACACTGAAGAACCAAAATATCCATACAATATCCATATAAAAACTATTAAATGTTTCAAAACTATAGTACCTCACTGCATTTTTCAGAGTATAAGACGCACCAGAATACCTTAGTTTTGGGGGAGGAAAATAGGGAAAAGAATTTCCTTACCAGGTATTCATCTGGCTAGTGTTCTTAATCTGGTCAACTTCAGCACATTATTTTATTCCCTGGTTAGAGTTTTTTTTTTAAATTATTTTGAGAGAGCAACAATGAAAGAGCTTGCAAGCCAGTAAGAGCTGGGAATATTGTTAGCACCTGGTTAGGGCTGGAAAGAAACATTTGGAGCAAGCTAGAGTAATGAAAAAAACCCTGCAAAGACTTAGGGCTTGGAAAACATTCTTTGTAGAGAGAAACAATGACAGACCCTGCAAGGTAAGAGCTGGGGAAATTGTTAACAGCTAGTTAGAGCTGGAAAAAAAGGGAGGGGAGCCTCATGGGAAACGGGTGCTTCGCTGGCAACAGAAGGCCAGAGGTGGGGCATCCCAGTGGTGGCGGCTTGGGTTTGTAAGGTGAAAATAGTTTGGAAGAAGAGGCAAAAAAATCTTAAACCCCGGGTTTGTATCTCGGAAAGTTTGTATGACGAGGGGTTTGTAAGACGAGGTATCACTGTATTAGTTAAAAGTAATGTGATGGGAGAATTTAGAGAAATAAAACAAGCAGCGATAGAAAGTGCTCAGGCGGCAATAGTCTTGGGTTGGAAGGATGCGACAAAATGGACAATGCAAAATTGGTACCGGTACATGGTGAATCACATTCAATTTGAGATTATGGATAAAAGGATGAATTTGGTTAATGAAACTGATTTGCGACAACTGATGGGACGATGGGACAATGTAAGACGATATATGGAGAGTAGAACCCGAGACCAAGTTACAAGAAACAAATTGGAATCACTTTATAATATGTAAATAGATATTTTTCTCTTGAGTTATACAAGAAACATCCCTGATTTGATGGTGGGGTGTGAATGTTTTTGTCTGGTGGTGGGCACTAATCACAAAGCACCTGTTTTATGTCATGTGTGTGTTTATATTTGAAAAAATCAATAAAAATATTAAATAAAAAATACTCTTTCCTTCATATCTCAAACTCTTAATTATAAACAAAATTTTAAAACTCGTCATTCATTTCTGGTCAAATAGCCTTATTAGTGGTTAGCAGAGATACTGCAACTACATATCTATTTTAATCTTAATCAAGCAAACCATCTTTATAGTCTTCTCCTGTACTTTTAATTATCTTGGTTTTTAATCCTTTCAAATAATGTCCTAGAAATAATTTTTCATTTTTCCCCCTTTGTTCAGTTTCAGTAAATCCTTCCAAACATTTACAAGTTATTTTTTAAAATCCAATTACTCTTCTGGCTTTTTATTTATATATCCCCTTTGATTATTACAACATCAACCAATTTCATTTGTATAGCCAGCATATTAACTTATTTGGTGTTGAAAAGTATAAACACTGTTACCAATGCACATAGAAATAAACAAACAGATACTGTATATAGAAGCAAATCTATTTACACCATTCAAAAGACATAATAAAAAGCTAAGAAGGAAACAAAAAAGTGGAACTAATCTTCTAGTACAGTGATTTTCAACCTTTTTTGAGCCGCGGCACATTTTTTACATTTACAAAATCCTGGGGCACACTGAACGTGGTGGTGGTGGGGGGCTAAAAAAAGTTTGGACAAAAAATTATCTCTCTCTCTTCCTTGTTTTGTTCTATTTCTCTCTCCCTCTTTCTCTCCCTTCCTTCCTCTTTCTCTCTCTCTTCATCCCTCTTTCTTTCTCCCTTCCTTCCTCTCTTTTGCTCTCTTTCTCTCTCTCCCTCTCTCCTTCTATGTCTTTCTTTCTCCCTCCTTCCCTCCCTCCCTCTTTCTCTCTCTTGCTTTTTTTCTCTCTCTCTCTTGCTTTCTCTCTCTCTCTCTTGCTTTCTTTCTCTCTCCCTTTCTCTCTCACTTGCTCTCTTTCTCTTGCTTTCTCTCTCTCTCTGGCTTTCTCTCTTTCTCTCTGTCTCTCTTGCTATCTCTCTCTTGCTATCTCATACACCATGCGGGCAACAGCAGCATTGGGTAATAGCCGCAGGGAGGCGGCAGAGTGGTTGACTACGAGCAGGAGCCCTGACGACAGCGGCTGGACGTGTTGCTGGACTCCGTACATGCTGGCGCTGCGTTGGGCATGGGCGTGGGGCTGGCACCTCCATTACGCCCCAGCCAGTGGGCCATTGTCAGTCCCACAGCGCCAGCATGTATGGCGTCCAGCAACACATTAAGCTGCCACTGTTGGTGCCTCTGCCCTGGAGCTCCCGCTCGCAGCCATCCCCCCCTGACTACTGCCCGGTGCCGCTGCTGCCAGCGCCCTCCCGCTCGCGCTGCTGGTGCCCTCCCACCAGGCCCCAAAGGTCACTTGATGCCACCAGGGAAGCTCCAGCCGGGCGGGGCATTGCTGGTGCCTCCGCCCTGGAGCTCCCACTCGCAGCCGCCGCCCCCAACTACTGCCCAGTGCCACTGCTGCCAGCACCCTCCCACTCCCGCTGCCAGTGCTCTCCCGCCAGGCCTCAAAGGTCACTTGATGCCGACACCGCCAGTGAAGCTCCAGCTTAGCGGGGCGGTGCCGGTGCCTCCGCCCTGGAGCTCCCACTCACAGCAGCTACCCCCCCACTACTGACCGGTGCCACTGCTGGTGGCGCCCTCCTGCCGGGCCCCAAAACTCACCTGCTGTGAAGAAGGAAGGCGTGAAAAAGAAGCTGCGAAGAAGGAAGGTGTGAAAAAGCCGCAAAGAAGGAAGCTCAGCTTCCGGTCTCGGAAGCTGAACTTCGCGGCATACCTGACCATGTCTTGCGGCACACTAGTGTGCTGTGGCACACTGGTTGAAAAACACTGCTCTAGTAGCAGATACCCAGATAAACATCAGTCAAGCAATAAAGCGGAAAACCAGACTAATCAAAGAACTACAAAAACCCGTCACTCTTCACCAACAGGGCACTCTACTGTATATTAAACAGGGAGCAAATTCCATACTTATTGGCACTGAAGTTATTAATCAATTGGATAATAAAACATCTGCAAGCAAATAACCAAGTTCAAAAAGCACAAATGATTCCACTTTTATCAATACCATTTATTTGGCTATATGTCACAGAAAATAAGCCATGTTTATGTTTTCTATACGAGAATCCAATTCTGATTTTCATCTTCACAAAAGAAGTGAACTTTATTAAACATTTGCACCATATGCACATATCTGCTTGTTGCAATTCTCCAGACTGCTCATGCTCTTGTTTAATGTTCTGTTGTATATTTAATATGACTCCAGAATATATAGCTCAAAATTATTTTTACAATGATTGAATAAAAAACAAAATTTTGTGCTCCTAAGATGATTCAGACCTATCGCTTGATTACTATTCAACATTTCATAGCTTTCTGTGATTGCAATATCAATTCAAGACATAAATCTTTTTAGTGAACATCACAGCTTATAATATGGATTCGATCCACATTAGCTGACTTTTTTTTCATGGCTCACGCATATATGCAAACAGTCTCTTAATGTTATCTGCACTCCGGATAAAACAAATATATAAGTGGACGACAATAATGAAATCATGAATGATTTAAAAAGATAAAGGATTGCCAATGTTCTAAAATAATAAAAAAGTTAAAATCTGATGTTAAAAAAAAATCAATAACAACTCCTTGGCTGCACTCCTTCCATAATCAATATCTTCTACTTGGCAAACAGTGAAGGAATACTGAGCCCATCTCCTATCTGACACATATAACATCAGTCCTATAGAAGCCCTTTTTTTACTCACAAATAAATTTCTCCTGAAATCAGATTTAATTAAACAAACGAAGCAAAAGCTGGACTGACTCAGTTCCATGGAGCCAAATTTTCCACAGGCAGCCCTTTTGCCCTTAAGGATCTGCCCATTAGAAGGCTCGGCCCAACGCAGAGCCAAATCACAACTCTGTGTGGGGCCTGAATCCCTCCAGTAAGCAGCCTTTTCAAAGAGGCCGGCTGAAAATGATCTGATCCTGAAATCCAAGCAGGATTTCGGCATAGAGTGTCTGTAAAATTCTCATAGAAATACTGGATAAGATAGCTGATTGAGTTCAACTTACTTGAAAAAAAAGATCAAGACATTTCAGGATATAACAACAACAAAAAAGTTGGAAGGAACATTGGAGGTCCTCTAGTCCAGTGTTTCCCAATTTCTTTTGAGCCGCGGCACATTATTCTCATTTACAAAATCCTGGGGAACATTGAGCGGGGGGGGGGGGGGGTAAAAAAATTTTGGACAAAAAAAATCTCTCCCTACCTTTCGCTCTATTTCTCTCTCCCTCTTTCTCTCTTCCTTCCTTCCTCTTTCTTTCCCTCTCTCTCCATCCCTCTTTGTTTCCCCCTTCCTTCCTCTCTTTTTTGTTCTTTCTCCCTCCCTCCTTCCCTCCATGTCTTTCCCTCACCCTCCTTCCCCCCTCTTTCTTTCTCTCTCTTTCTCTCTCCCCCTGTCTCTCCCTCTCTTTCTCTCTCTCTCTTTTTTGCTTTCTCTCTCTCCCCCCTCTCTCCCCCTATCTCTTTCTCTCACTCCCTCTCTTGATATCTCTTTCTCTCTCTTGCTATCTCTCTGTTTCTTTCTCTCTCTCTTTCTCGTACACCACGCCGCAGCAGTGGCATTGGGCAGTAGCCGTGGGGTGGCGGCAGGGTGGTCAGCTGTGAGGCAAGCTCTGGAACAGAGACACCGACGGTGGCAGCTGGACATGTTGCTAGACGCCGTACATGCTGGCGTTGCACTGGGCATGGGCGTGGGGCTGCAGCCTCCGTCGCAGCCCAGCCAGCAGGCAAGTGCCAGCCACACAATGCCAGCATGTATGGCGTACAGCAAGATGTCTGGCTGCAACCTTCGGTGCCTCTGTCCTGGAATTCCCTGACCACCCTGCCACCGCCCAGCGGCTACTGCCCGGTGCCTCTGTCCTGGAGTTCTGACTCGCAGCCGACCACCCTGCCGCCGCCCAGCGGCTACTGCCCGGTGCAGCTGCTGCCGCCGCCCTCCCACTGCCGCCACCCTCCCACCAAGCCCCAAAGCTCATCTGCTGCCACCGCCAGGGAAGCTCCAGCCGGGTGGGGCGCTGCAGCTGCCCGAAAACTTGGAAGGTGCAAAGAAGAAAGCTCAGCTTCCGGTCTCACAACATTTTGCTCTTCGCACTCTAAGCAAAAAGTTGCGAGACCAGAAGCTGAGCTTCCTTCTTTGCGGCACACCTGACCAGGTCTCGTGGCACACTAGTGTTCCGCGGCACACTGGTTGGGAAACACTGCTCCTGTCCAACCCCCTGCTAAGGCAGGAAACCCTACACTACTTCAGACAGGTGGTTATTTATTTATTATTTTATTATTATTTGGATTTCCACACTGCCCCTCTCCAACATCTTCTTAAAAACTTCCAGTTGGAGCATTCATAACTTCTGGAGGCAAGCTGTTCAATTGATTAATTGTTCTAGTTGTCAGGAAATTTCTCCTTAGTTCTAAGTTATTTCTCTCCTTGTTTAGTTTCCACCCACTGCTTCTTGTTCTACCTTCAGATACTTTGGAGAATAGGCTGACTCCTTCTTTCTTGTGGAAACTCTTGATATTGGAACACTGCTATCCTGTCTCCCCTGGTCCTTCTTTTCATTAAACTAGCCACGCCCAGTTCTTGCAACCATTCTTCATATTTTTTAGCCTCTAGTCCCCTATTCATCTTTGTCATTCTTCTCTGTACTTTTTCTAAAGTCTCAACATCCTTTTTGGGGCATTTGCAGCCAGCCCGCAGAATCAAGAGGACTACCTCTCATTTCTGCAAGCTGATGCCCCGTACTGCAAATGCTCTGTGCTAAACTTCTGTTTGTATTTTTGTATTTTTTAGCAAGTCCCCAGATACCAGAGAAGGCCTATGGGAAAGGGGCAGCAGCTTGCAGTCTTCTCTACTGGCTTCTCCACTAACTTTCTGGGGAAGCCAGCAGGGAAGACTGCCAAATGGCAAGCACATAATTGTGGGGCACTTGGCATCCATTCATAAGTGTGAACGGGTTGCTAAGTGCCCAGATTACAATCAAGTGACTGTGGAGGAACTGCAATGATGTAGCTTTGGATACAGATCATAATTCATTCATTCAGCACTGGCACACTTTCAAACACTTTCTGAACAAATGGTCATCAAGTGAGAACTAACTGTAACCAGGGTAATTTACTTTGAAATGAACAGTTACCATTTTCATACATTTCATCTGAGCACATCTACAGTAATTGGCTGTTAATTTTACTATGGAAACATCGCTTTACCTGAAATCTTTCATGTAGCTTGAAAAAGACTAAGAGATTTTGGAGACTGCTTCTTTCTACTTTGGTACACACGTACCCTTCAAGCAAATTACTGCAATCAGAGTTCAACAACCAGAGTAAAACACAAAAGTAACACAAATGAACCAATGCACACTGTATTTACTGTACTGTAAAATAAAGATAGGTACAAAAGAGGCATAAGAAAAAATAGACAATCTCTTTATTAGTTCAAAATATTGTGGAGATATCTCTATTGCCTGTGTTTCTAGGTACAAATTTATTTATTCTTTCATCATATTCTTTCATCATCTCACAGGAAAGTGATTTTAGGCAGCACATTATCAAAAAGCAGCCATAGAATTGAAATATTAAAACAAGTATAATTAAAAACATCTAAAACATTAATAACAAGAGAATAGAAAGATGATGTTAAAAATGATTTCATTAGATCACTGTTTCTGTGAGATCCACAAGCATGCAGAACCATGCATGTTTTGAAAGTCATTGAAGGATATCAAGGGCCCAAGGTCACCTTGGGGTAGGGATTGGGAAATGAATCTCCAGCAGGGGTGTCAAACTCAATTTTATTGAGGGCCAGATTAGTTTTTCCCCAAACACCATCATTCTACTAAACAAATAATTCCCTCAACACGGTCAAACTTTTTACTAAGTCTGCACTACTATTACTACTAGTTTTTTTCTCATCATTCCTATCACCCATTTTCTCCCACTTAGGACTGTATGACTGTAAGCTGTTGCTTCTATCCTAAGATTTTTGTTAATATTGATTGTTTCTTCATTGCTTATTTGACCCTATGACAATCATTAAGTATACCACATGATTCTTGACAAATCTATATTTTCTTTTATGTACACTGAGAGCATCTGCATCAAGACAAATTCCTTATTACTATTTAATACTACACCATTTGGTTCAGAATACTTTTTTCCTTGTTCTCCTCCTTTAAAATCTAGGTGCGCTCTACACACTGGTGTGCCCTATACACCAAAAATACGGTATATCAATTAGCAAATAACAGCTTCATTGTTTAATCAGCAAAGGTTTAATCAGTAAAAGTTTAAGATACCAGATACTCTGTGTGTGTGTGTGTGTGTGTGTGTGTCTGTCTCTCTCTCTCTCTACCTACCTACCTACCTTTTCTCATCTATCTACCTACCTAAATCAATTTCATATTCATAGTTAATCAATCATATTCATTTCCACAGCACATTTTCTCTAAAAATATAACAAAAAAATCATCTTCCCGTGTCTTATATTTATCAATAAATCTTTAAAGCCTCATTATTGAAATTTAATTAAGAAAAATTCCACCAAAGAGAAAAAACACTGAAAATAATGTTGGCACAAATTAATTTATCATCTTCTCTTCATCTTTTCTAATTGTC
This sequence comes from Erythrolamprus reginae, assembly GCF_031021105.1. Taxonomy (NCBI): domain Eukaryota; kingdom Metazoa; phylum Chordata; class Lepidosauria; order Squamata; family Dipsadidae; genus Erythrolamprus; species Erythrolamprus reginae. Next base: position 290,808,978 of record NC_091950.1, on the reverse strand, counting down.
AGTACTATAGCTGGTAAATGTGTCTAAAAGAAACTTAGCAAATCTGTAAAGCACTCAAGAAAAAACTGCTTAAAAACTTCCTGTTATAAATGTTAACATTGGTCAAGTTAAGTCAACTGTATAGACATTTAAAAAAAATTTTTTAATGTCTTGGTATTTATTTCGAAATACAGTGGTACCTCTATTTATGAACTTAATTGGTTCTGTGACCAGGTTCGTAAGTAGAAACGTTTGTAAGTAGAATCAATTTTTCCCATAGAAATCAATGTAAAAGGGAATAATGCGTGCAAACCCATCACAAAACTCACCCCTCTTGCCTTATTATCGCTGGCATTCAGATCCTTGTTCAGGGGCGGGTGGAGGAGGTGGTGGGGAGGACAGTGGAGGCTGCCCAGAGGGAGCCTCATGGGTGATTAACATGCACGGGAAGCTGCCTGGCGGCTTGTCAGCCAGCGGGGCTTCCACCCTCCTTGAAAGTGTTTTCAGTGGCGACAGCAGGCAAAGGGGGTTGCGCTAGGTGGGCAAGCAGCTTTGGGAGTCAGGTGGAAAAAAATGGGGCAGCGGGGAGCGGGTGTGCAAGGAATTGGGTGGGTGAGGTTGGAGAGGGGAATACGGTGATCCAAAGCCCAGGAAGGGGTTTGAGTGGAGGGAGGGGTGGGAAAGCAAGATCCCGACAAAGGAGGCGAAGATGCAAAGAGTTGGGAGGGCCCTCAGGTATCTAGGGAGGGGTCCTATTGAGAGAATAGTGATGGTGGTGATGCTGGGTGGGTGGGAGAGAAATGCTTTTCCACAGCCTCCCCCCCAAACCCGCCTCGCCAAAAAGGGGATCACACCGTGCAAGGGAAATGGGAAACTTGGCCAGCCTTGGGCACAAAAGTGCGGTTGGAACAATACAGCGCCTTCCACTGTCTCACCCTTCCTCCTTCTCCATACCTGCACGGTCCAGATTGGCAGACCGGATGACCCCCATCCCCTCTCCATGCGAGTCTGCAGCAGAGGGTGAGTGGGGGGTGAGGGGGAGATGAGAAGAGCCCTGGTTAAGGATGCGGGTCCCGAAAGAGAACACAAAGTCAGCCCATTCTTTGATTTCTGTCTCGTGTTAATACGTGGGGGGTGTTGGGTTGGGGGCCACAGCATCAGATGCTTTTTCCCCACACCTGAGGCTGCTGGTGGCAGTACTTTGGCTTTCTCGGCCTGTGTGTGGCTCACAAACAAATCATTCTTTTTTCAATGCTTTAATTTCATCGCCTATTAAAGAAAAAATACTATAGCTTCTTTGTTTTCCAAACAGAGAGGATAGCGAGAGGAAGAGGAAAGTTACAATAGAACAAATTATATGCAGATAAGGGTTGAATTGTGAAGTCTCTGAGCTTGATTATTTGCACGCAGACTATTTTCTAATTAGGTAACATTATCAGTGGGAATAACTTTATATATAGTAGCTTGTCCTGTAAGTGTTGGTGGGAGTATGGTTTTCTCCTTAGTAGGTTGATTGGGTACTGTTTGCTCCTTCTTATTAGTGAGAATAAGTTTATATACTGGTAAGTTTATATATTGGTGAGAATATAGTTTTCTTAGTAGGTTGATTAATATATTGTCTGCTGCTTGTTTTCAACCAAATCTACCAAAGAGAAAACCACAGTCCCATCAACATTGGCAGGGCAAGCTACTGTATATAAGCAGGGAACCTGATACAGATATTACCTAGTTGAGCAATAAAACATTTGCATCTAAACAACCCAAGCATTCCAAAGAGGGGCATCCTCAAAATATAGAGTCCTCAACCTACAACCATAATTTAGCCTGGAATTAGTCATGCCATGCCAATAATTACGCAAATCATCACATCATCAGCCATCATTTTTTTTGTGGTAGTGCTTAAGTAAATCACGATGGTTGTGAAGTAAATCCAGTGGTTAGGCAAATGTGCTAGTGATTAAGTGAACGCCATTGTCCACAATGGGCATTTTTTTAGCAGGAAATCAGAAGTAAATGCTGGTTTTCAGGGAAACAAATGTCACAAATCATGGTCATGTGCTCAGAGGATGCTGCAAATATCTACAAATGCAGGTCCGTTCCAAGAGCCCAAAATATGATTATGTGATTGCAAGAATGGTGATGTTGTAATGTATCTCAGCAGCCGGTCAGCTCCCACAGAATTGGCCTTCTCTGGGTCCCGTCAGCCAGACAATGCCATCTGGCGGGACATAGGAGAAGAGCCTTCTCTGTGATGGCCCTAGCCCCTTGGAATCAACTCCCTCCAGAGATTCGTATTGCCCCCACTCTCCTCATCTTCTGCAAGGACTTAAAACTCATCTTTGCCAGCAGGCTTGGGGCCATGAAGTTTAACATCTAGCCCCGGCCGATGAATGAATTTATATGTATGATAGAATGAATGTGGATGATTGGTTTTAAGAAATTGGGGTTTTAGAAATGTATTTTAACTTTACTTGTTTTGAGCTGCCCTGAGTCTGAGGAAAGGGTGGCATAGAAATCTAATTAATAAATAATACAGTGTTCCCTCGATTTTTGCGGGTTCGAACTTCGCAAATAGCCTATACCACGATTTTTAAAAAATATTAATTAAAAAAATACTTTGTGGGTTTTTTTCTATACCACGGTTTTTCCCGCCCGATGATGTCATACATCATCGCCAAACTAATAAATTTTGCAAATAAATAACAAAAAAATAATAATTACTGTTTATAAATATCAGGATCACTAAGTGTCTTATTCAATGGTGAGTATCAGTAATTATGGTGAGTAAATTGTTGTTAAGGGAATGGGAAATGGTAATTTAGGGGTTTAAAGTGTTAAGAGATGGCTTGTGATACTGTCCATAGTCAAAAATGGTGTATTTACTTCTGCATCTCTACTTCGCAGAAATTCGACTTTCACGGGCGGTCTTGGAACGCATCCCCTGTGAAAATCGAGGGAACACTGTAATAAATAATAAAACTTCAAATCTGGTACCTTAAGTACCTTTTTTAGGGTCCATCATATCTTCAAACATTTGCTAAGCAACTGGTCGAGGACCATCTGTATTTGTAAAAAACATTCTTTATGCAAGCCATAAAACACCTCTTTAGCTCCACCTTTTCTGATTATGTGCCATCAAATGGTTTTCAACTCCTAGCAACCATAGAGATAAATTTTCTCCATGATGATTAATCCCTAATCTGTTCTTTCAGGTTTCCTAATGGTGCACTCATTGCCACTGTAACTGAGTCTGTCCACGTTGCTACTGGTTGTCTTCTTGTTTTCATAGTTCCCATGACTGATCCTTTATTTTTTAACAAAAGGAAAGCAGGCGTATTTACTAAAAATTAAGCCGATGTGTTCATTATTCTGTGTTTTTTTTTAACTGACTGAACCATCTCCAGACAAAAGAGAGCTTGTCTGTGGTATCTATTCATAAGCAAATACTGTTGTTCTTGGAAACCTGAAGAATTTTATCTACTGACAAGTAGTACAAGGTAATGAAATTACTCGAATACAAATAAACGGCCCTCTAACTTTAAAGAGTGAAATCAAGAATGATTACTCTTTTCTTTTAAGGCACTGAAAAATCAAATAAAAATGTCAAATATGTGTTACTATTAATAAAGGAGAATATTTGTAGCTCAGGATTGACATGAGGGAGTCCTTGGTGTTCTCTGAGCTTCCTTCCTTCCTTCCTGATGTTTCATTCCCCAAACACTGAAGATGTTACCTAGTTTCAGTGATGGGCTCCTACTGGTATGGTCAGGTACACAGAACCGGTAGAAAAAAATTGATTTTTTTTTTCTTTTTTCCCCCTTCTGGGCTCTGGTTAAGTTTTCCCCATAATAGTAGATGAGGTTGAATGTGCATAATTTCAGAAGAGCTGTGCATGCGTGCGTGCATATATGTACATACACATACAATTTATATAGTAGATAATGTATATTTTTGTGTGCCTGTGTGTAACTTGGGCGTCCTCCTCGATCCATAGCTCACATTAGAGAACCATCTTTCAGCTGTGGTGAGGGGGATGTTTGCCAAGGTTCGCCTGGTGCACCATTTGCGGCCCTATCGGGACTGGGACTCACTGCTCACAGTCACTCATGCCCTCATCACCTCAAGGTTCGACTACTGTAATGCTCTCTACATGGGGCTACCTTTGAAAAGTGTTCGGAAACTTCAGATCGTGCAGAATGCAGCTGCGAGAGCAATCATGGGCTTCCCGAGGTATGCCCATGTTACACCAACACTCCGCAGTCTGCATTGGTTGCCGATCAGTTTCCGGTCACAATTCAAAGTGTTGGTTATGACCTATAAAACCCTTAATGGCATCGGACCAGAATATCTCTGGGACCGCCTTCTGCCGCATGAATCCCAGCGACCGGTTAGGCCTTCTTCGGGTCCCGTCGACTAAACAATGTTGTTTGGCGGGACCCAGGGGAAGAGCCTTCTCTGTGGCGGCCCTGACCCTCTGGAACCAGCTCCCCCTGGAGATTAGAACTTCCCCCACCCTCCTTGCCTTTGGTAAACTTCTTAAAATCCACCTCTGCCGTCAGGCATGGGGGAACTGAGACATCGCCCCCGGGTCTATACATTTTATATATGGTATGTTTGTGTGTGTGTATGTTTGCTTTTAATAATGGGGTTTTTATTATTTTTTAAATTATTAGATTTGTTACATTGTTTTTATTGTTGATATGAGCCGCCCTGAGTCTACGGAGAGGGGCGTCATACAAATCTAATAAATAATAATAAAATAATAATAATATGTATGTACACATATGGCCTATATACATAGAGTAAGAGAGCGCATGCACAGTAAGAGAGCCCACGGACCCGGGCTCGTGTTTGTAAGACGGAAATGGTTCTTAAGACAAGGCAAAGAAATCTTAAACCCCAGGTTCGTATCTCGAAAAGTTCGTATGACGAGGGATTCATAAGATGAGGTATCACTGTATTTTGGATGTTCGGTAATAGTAAACAGATAGTGAAATTGTATCTCTTTGAGGCAAGGCGAGGCCAGGCACCCTAACCCTAATCCAAACCCTGGACATGAGTGATGTCAAGTTGACCACCTTTAAGTCAGTCACATGACCTTTAAGACACCCCCTGGTCACATGATCGTCAAGCCACTCCCACATGGTCACATGGTCAGCAAGCCACACCCACAAAATAACCCACGCCCAGTGTGGTAGTAAAATATTTTGCAGTTCATAGCATAAAGGTAGGTGCATTTTGGTTCTGAGTGCACATAATAAACTTTTTGACCAAGTCTTAATTTGGTCTATATTTATGTGTTTTGTATCAAACAAGCATACTGACATTTAATTCCCAGTTCACATCAAGTAGCATCTGGTACATGCTCTGTACAGTTACAAAATAAATAATTTTACCCACTGTCTTTAAAAATGCAGATAAATAATCAGTTTTGCATTATTTTTATGAAGGATTTTCTCCTTTCTTTCTCCCCTTAACTCGGAGATCAATGTTGAGTCAAAAGTATGTAAACTGCCTGAGAAAATATTTTTTAAAAATTGCATCAGAACATTTTAAATAAAATGGTAAACACTTTTTTTCAGGGAATAATCAGAATTTTAATGTGGAACATAAATTAAAATATTCATGAAAATTATTCAACCTTTAGTTGAAATGCTTCCAACTGTCCCTATTAAAAATCCAATCAAGGTTGTAGTTCTATTTTTAAATAATATTGCTTGGATTGTTGGGGGATTTGATGTAAATCTTTTGCTATTGTAGATCAGGTACCACTATCAGGAGTATCATGAAAATTTAATTTGTAAGATTCCAATGCATAACATAATAGTATGTTTCACAAATGAGCCAACTCTACCAGATCAGCCATTAAGTTGCTGGTCAGTCAAATTAAAAATGCAGAAGCACAAGCTTGGGCATCAGTTCAATAAATTACTAATTCTGAATGTGCAATTTATTTACAAGCTTTGTTTTCTCCCAAGATTGCTGATCTTACCAACCAGAAATATAAAATTATTTTCAGTTCAAATACTTGGGGCTTATAAGAAATTTACAATTACAATACACATCATAAGCTTATTAAGGAAAAAGCATTCTAAATCACTACAGTTTAAACATAAATTAAATATAGTCAGATTAATCAGTTTCAACAATAATTGTCACCACATGCATATGCTAAGAGTCAAGTTCATTAAAAAAAATAATACAAACCAAGCTTTCACTTGCCTAAATTTTCCATCATCTTTCTTCTTATAATTTGAATTAGATTTGTTTATTGCAAAAAAAAATAGCTGGATATGTAGAACAAAACTTATTTATGAAAAATTAGAATATCATGCAAAAGTTCATTTATTTCAATAATGCAACTTAAAAGGTGAAACTTAATATATGAGAGAGACTCATTACATGCAAAGCAAGATAGTTCAAGCTGTGATTTGTCATAATTGTGATGATTATGGGGTATAGATCATGAAAACCCCAAAGCTCTTCTTCATTGTTCGGTTTCATGTATCTCATCTTCTCTTGGCAATGCCCCATAGATTTTCTATGGGGTTCAGGTCAGGTGAGCTTGCTGACCAATAAAGCATAGTAATCCTACAGTCATTGAACCAGGTTTTTTGTGCTTTTGGCAGTGTGGGGAGGTGCCATGTCCTGCTGGAAAATTGAAGTCCCATGAAGCTCAGCTGTGGAAGGAAGCATGAAGTGCTCCAAAATCTCCCAGTAGATGGCTGCATTAACCCTGGACTTAATGAGCACAGTGGACCAACACCAGCTGATGACATGGTTTCCCAAATCAACACAGACTGTGGAAACTTTTGCATCTCATTTGGAAATCAAGGACCCAGAGTATAGAGGAAGAATGGAGAGGCACACAAAGCAAGATGCTTGAAGCTTAATGTAAAGTGCAATTTACAAAGACTTTTGTAAAGCCTTTGATTTATTATTATTATTATTATTATTATTATTATTATTATTATTATTATTATTATTATTAAGCACAGTGGACCAACACCAGCTGATGACATGGTTTCCCAAATCAACAGAGACTGTGGAAACTTTTGCATCTCATTTGGAAATCAAATTATTATTATTATTATTATTATTATTATTATTATTATTATTATTAATTAGATTTGTATGCCGCTCCTCTCCGCAGACTCGGGGTGGCTCACAGCAATAATAAAACAATGCACAACAAGTATATGACAAAGTACTTTGAAAACTAAAATCTTATGGCATCTCTGGTCCATTTCATGATTGGATAACTGCGTTCTTGTAGAACAAGCAACAAATTGTTAAAAAAAGGGAGTGCCCTATCAGGGCCCTGCACCTGTCAACAGTGGTGTCCCTCAAGGCAACGTTCTAGGATCAACACTATTCATTCTTTACATAAACAACCTTATAATATGATAAGTAACTGCATTCTCTTTGCTGACGATGTTAAACTATTCAACATCACTGACAATACTTCTACCCTTCAAAAAGACCTAGACCATGTATCACAATGGTCTGACAACTGGCAACTTTAAATCTCAACCAAAAAATGCTCTGTCTTACATACCGGCAAAAAGAATTAGAACACAAAACGCAAACTTGGATGACACAACCTTGTGGATGACCTTCATTCTATTAAGGACCTTGGAGTACTAATATCTAATGAGCTAAGTGCCAGAGCCCACCAAATTGATGAAAGATCTCAAGAAACTTAAACACTAGAAACATTTATTAGAAATAGCAGAATTACAGACTGAAATAAAATTTATTGAACACAAACATCTTAGTACATTTAAACCTGCAAACAATTAAGAAGAGACACTAAAATAATAGTATTAAAGAAAAGGTCCAAATTGTTGCATTTTAAAATTGGAAATAGAATCGGCAGGTTTAAAAATAATAATAATATTATATTCCAAGACTGATATTGATGGAGTGGCAATGAATAAATACATTGAAACGTTCATTATCAAAGAATTGATTATTAACACAGGCAAATTTCTATACTCAATATTCTATTTAAATAATATAAACTCAAGACAGAAGACTTCTTTCCGCAGATTGGGGAAACATGGTCATATTGGGACGTTGGGCAACGAATGGGGCAGGTTTGATATCATTGTGCTCCAACGTCCCAATCTGGCAATGTTTTCTTGCTGATTATAAAATGCCATAAAGGGAATGGTGGTAAAACAGAGAATGATAATTAGTCCAGCACTGGGGTTTGCACGTAATTATGTATTTTACGAAACTGCTTCTTGTTGATACAAAAAGGGTATAGGTAATGCTCTAAACTGAAATTGTGTCTCAGTTTTTTTTGTTTCCATGTGTTTCTATGTGCATTGTTTTAAAAATCTGAAAAGCTCCCCATAAGACTGTGACTGTTTTGAGAAAACTAACATGGAAAATAAACAAATCCAAGATCTTTTGCTTTGCTTCTTATTTTCACTCATTCACAGAATCCATGGTTCTTTCCCAGCTTTGCTTCCTATGTTCACATGTTTGTTTGTTTGTTGTTTGTTTATTTAGATTTGTATGCCGCCCCTCTCCAGTCAGCGAAGCAGTGGAAGTGATGTGCCGGTGCCTGGAGGCTGTTGGGGTCTGGATGGGTGTCAAGAGACTCAAGCTCAACCCAGATAAGACGGAGTGGCTGTGGGTTTTGCCTCCCAAGGACAATTCCATCTGTCCATCCATCACCCTGGGGGGGGAGTCACTAACCCCCTCAGAGAGGGTTCGCAACTTGGGCGTCCTCCTCGATCCACAGCTCACATTAGAGAAACATCTTTCAGCTGTGGCGAGGGGGGCGTTTGCCCAGGTTCGCCTATTTGGACCGGGAGTCACTGCTCACAGTCACTCATGCCCTCATCACCTCAAGGCTTGACTACTGTAATGCTCTCTACATGGGGCTACCTTTGAAAAGTGTTCGGAAACTTCAGATCGTGCAGAATGCAGCTGCGAGAGCTATCATGGGCTTTCCTAAATATGCCCATGTCACACCAACACTCCGCAGTCTGCATTGGTTGCCGATCAGTTTCTGGTCACAATTCAAAGTGTTGGGTATGAACTATAAAGCCCTTCATGGCACTGGACCAGAATATCTCCGGGACCGCCTTCTGCCGCACGAATCCCAGCGACCAGTTAGGTCCCACAGAGTTGGCCTTCTCCGGGTCCCGTCAACTAAACAATGTCGTTTGGCAGGACCCAGGGGAAGAGCCTTCTCTGTGGCGGCCCCGACCCTTTGTAACCAACTCCCCCCAGATATCAGAGTTGCCCCCACCCTCCTAGCCTTTCGTAAGCTCCTTAAAACCCACCTCTGTCGTCAGGCATGGGGGAATTGACATGTTCCCTCCCCCTAGGCTTACAAAATTTATGCATGGTACGCTAGTATGTATGAGTGGTTTTAATTTGTGGTGTTTTTTAATTAACTTAAATATTAGTTTTGTTTTACATTGTATTGTGTTGCTGTGAGCCGCCCCAAGTCTGTGGAGAGGGGCGGCATACAAATCTGATTAAACTCAAACTCAAACAAACTCTCCGCAGACTCATTTCTCCTCATATTAGAGAAGGGGCAAAGTGATATAATATCAAAAGCTCCAACTATCAAATATCAAAGCAGTGTATAATGTCAAAAAAGAGAAAGTCCTACTCATTTACAAGATATATATATCAGATACATTTTTATTTGGACTTTGAATTTTAATTTCAAACAATTTTTAAAGGGTGGTAGTGGGAGAAATAATGACATGATCCAGAGGTTTGGATAGAACTAACCTGTCAATATGTCATGTCTAACCATCTCTTCTTTAAAGCCCTGTAAATTCATTTTAGAATTTAGAAATTCTACCAAATCCTGCAGAGCTTAGTTTAGGCAGCAACCATTTGTATAATCAATTCAAAACAAAACAAACTGTTTCCAATATTGCAACGATTTTAATATTCAACCCAATTCTAATTGCTAATTTATATTATAGCACATTATAAGCCATGGCTTTGTGTGTAACTTTTGTTACATTAGCCACTGCCCATACACAAATGTCACTTGATAGCATTAGCCTGCAGTAAATTGCTGGTTCAATAAAGAATGCAGCAACTGTATTCACTGAAAGCAAAACATTAAATTAAATCCACTCGGTTCTATTTCTCTGTGAAATCTGATAGCAGAGGCTAAGCACATTCTGAATCAATTCTTTAAACACTGTGATGGACTATACAAAGGCATTTAACTTGGATAAGTTTTCATTGGTCTTTGGAATGAAGAGGAATCGCCCTTTCTGGATTGGAAAGCATTTATCCTTGAAAGAATAGATTGCACTTCATGGTACTTTTGGATCTACCAAAATCCCAGATTACTTCAATAGCAGTTACCATGGCATAGAGGTTCTGCCTATTCCAAGAAAGAAAAGCCTGCCCTCTGTGATCTGCATTAGTAGTTTCAGAATTGGATTCCTGAAATATGCTCTGATATATTGGTTGCTAAACCTAGCTGTGGGCCTACAATTAGTGCAGAATGCTAATACTGTAGATGTTTTATGATTGAGGTATCGTATTACATATATAGGGCTCCAGTGGCTAAGTGGTTAAAGGTGCTGAGCTTGTCAGCTAGAAAGCTATCAGTCAGGCTCAAGACCTAAGCACTGCATGACAGGGTGAGCTCCTATTCTTTCCCCAGATCGTGCCCACCTAGCAATTCAAAAGCATGTACGTGTGAGTAGATAAATAGGTACCACTTTGATGGGAAGGTAACAGCATTCTGAGAACCTCGGTGTAGAGCAGTGTTTCCCAACCAGTGTGCCGCGGCACATTAGTGTGCAGCAGGACATGGTCAGGTGTGCCGCGAGCCCGGCCTGGCTGGAGCTTCTCTGGCAGTGACGGCAAGTGAGCTTTTGGGGCCCGGTGGGAGGGCACCGGCCACTGTTGCTTCTAAGCTGTGTGGGCATGCACCCGCACAGGAAACACACACACCCCCCCGCAGAAATTTTTGAAGTGGTGCAAAGCCACGCAGTCCTGAATCGCTCCCTTCTCCGGCCAGCAAAGCCGGCTGCCTAGGAAAGTGCCGCGTTTGAAAAGCGCGCGTTTAAAAAGCGCGCTGCTTTCCCAGGCAGCCGGCTTGCTGGCCGGAGAAGCGAGCGATCCGGGACTGTGTGGCTTTGCTCTGTGATGACAACAACGGCACCGTGGTGGCCTTCGAGCACCGCCCTTCATGGCGCCCTGCCACCCATTCCTGCAGGTAGAAGTCTGGTGTGCTACCGGGAGGCGGAGGCGGCGTGTGGACAGGCGCTGAGCGCCATGGACACCTGGGAGGGTGAAGGGGTGGATGTGGCTGCTGCCTCTTAGCTGCAGAGCTGGATGGGGGCAGAGGCAGAGTCCGCGCTGGGGCCATGCGGGGCTGCTGATCCAAGGAGTCACAGACCGGCAAGCCGCCCTCCACTCTCTCTCCGCTCTCTCTGTCTCTCTTTCTCTCTCTGTTGCCGGCGTGGTATACGAGAGAGAGAAAGGAGGAGAGAAAGCAAGAGAGAAAGAGAAAGAAAGAGAAAGAGAGAAGGAAAGCAAGAGAGAGAAAGCAAGGGAGAGAGAGAAAGCAAGGGAGAGAGAGAAAGTGTGTGTGTGAGAGAGAAAGCAAGAGAGAGAAAGCAAGAAAGAGGAAGAGAGAGAGAAAGAAAAGAGAAAGAAAGCAAGAGAGAGAGAAAAAGAAAGCAAAAGAGAGAGAAGGAAAGCAAGAGAGAGAAAGAGAGAAAGCAAGAGAGAGAGAGAAAGAGTGTGAGAGAGAAAGCAGGAGAGAAAGAAAGCAAGAAATAGAGAAAGAGAGGAAGAGAGAGAGAGAAAGCAAGAGAAAGAAATAGAGAAGGAAAGCAAGAGAGAGAGAAAGCAAGGGAGAGAGAGAGAAAGCAAGGGAGAGAGAGAGAAAGCAAGGGAGAGAGAAAGAGAGAATAAAAGAGAGAGCAACAGAGACAGAAAGAGAGAGAAAGAATGCAAGAGAGAGAGAAAGCAAGAAAGAAAGGGAGGGAAGGAGGGAGAGAGAAAGAGCAAAAAAGAGAGGAAGGAAGAAAGAAAGAAAGAGGGATGGAGAGAGAGAGGGAAAGAAAGAGGGAGGGAGAAATAGGGCAAAAGGGAGGAAGAGAGGGGGGGTTTGTCCAAACTTTTTTAGCCCCCTGCCCGCCCCCTGCTCAATGTTCCCCAGGATTTTGTAAATGTGAATAATGTGCCACGGCTCAAAAATGGTTGGGAAACATGGCCACATGACCCCTGAAGCATCTTCAGACAACTCTGGTTCCTTAGGCTAAGAAACAGAGATGACCCTCACCCTATAGTGTCAGGCATGATTGGTCAGGGAAAACTTTTATTTTTTTGTCTTTACTAAATACAGTGGTACCTCGTGATACGAACCCCTCGTGATACAAACCTGGGGTTCGAAAATTTATTGCCTCTTCTTACGAACTTTTTTTGGCTTGCGAACCCACCGCAGATCGCAAAATGGCGCTCCGCTGGGCGCTGCCGCCCGGCTGTCACCTTTTAAAACAGCCGAGGGGCTTCTCGGCGTTCTCCCAAACCCGAACCCAAACTTTTCGGGTTCGGGAGGCCGCCGAGAAGCGCCGCCGCTTGGCTGTCACCTTGTGAAACAGCCGGGGGGCTTCTCTGCGTTCTCCCAAATGCTGAACCCAGAAATTCGGGTTTGGGTTCCGGAGGCCGCCAAGAAGCGCCCGGCTGTTTTAGAAGGTTACAGCCGGGTGGCGCCGCTCGGCGGAGTGCCGTTTTTGCGATCGGCGGGGGCGTTTTTGTGACGTCAAAGCTCCGCCCATGGAATTCCCTATTGGGATTCCCCACTCCTTTCCAGCCTCCAGATCGGCCGAAAATGCCGCCGCCGATCGCAAAAACAGTGCTCTGCCGAGCGGCACCGCCCAGCTGTAACCTTCTGAAACAGCCGGGCGCTTCTCGGCGGCCTCCGGAACCCGAACCCGAACTTCCGGGTTCAGCATTCAGGAGAATGCCGAGAAGCCCCCCGGCTGTTTCACAAGGTGACAGCCGGGCGGCGGCGCTTCTCGGTGGCCTCCCAAACCCGAACCTGAAAAGTTCAGGTTCGGGTTCCAGAGAACACCGAGAAGCCCCCCGGCTGTTTTAAAAGGTGACAGCCGGGCGGCGGCGCCCAGCGGAATGCCATTTTGTGATTTTTTTCTTTTTGCACGCATTAATCGCTTTTACATTGTTTCCTATGGGAAACAATGTTTCGTCTTACGAACTTTTCGCCTTACAAACCTATTTCCAGAACCAATTAAGTTCATAAGACGAGGTATTACTGCATATACTGCCTATAGCCAAAATAATCTACAGGCTGTCAGTCTACTCCTACAACAGCTTCAATATAATATTACTATGCTAAGATGTGACAAATTAATTCAAAAACACCCCAATACATATCAGCTTAGATCAAGGGCATCAAACTCAAGGCCCAGAGGCCAGATCCGGCCCCTGGATCTGCCCCGTGGGACTGCCCTGGAAACAGTGAAGGACTGGCCGTGATGCTTCTACCAGTAATAACAGAGTTTGGGAGGGCCACGTTTCTCTGTCAGAGGGTTGAAGGAGGCCATGGCAGCTGAAAACAGAGCTCAGGATCCCATTTTTGTTGGCAGAGTGCTTGGGCCACCACAGGCACCCCGACATGATTATGTCAAAATGACCATGCCCACTCTGGGCATGCCCCCACCCCATAGATCAGAGGTCCCCAACCGCCGGTCCGCGGACCGGGACCGGGCCGTTGGGGCTTTTCAGCCGGTCCGCGGCGCCAGGGCCCCCTCGGCCTTTCCGCACCACCAGCGGCGCTCCCCCCGCCAGCCAGCCAAGCCCCGCGCCCGCCGGAACCGGCTCCTCGCTCTCCCCCCGCCGCCCGCCGCATTTGCAGGAGGTGGGGAGGGTTGGGCGGCCCGCCAAGGCCAGGAGGGACGCCGCTGCCCCCCTTCCCTCTCTCCGCCCGCCGCTGCGCCTCCTTGACGCCAAGAGGAAATGCCGGCAAAGGCTTTCCTCAGCGGAGGCCGGCAAAGGTGATATTGAATGTCGGGGGAGAACGGGCGGTTGCACGCGCTCCCTATCTCCCTGCTAGCCCACTCGGAATATTCAAAATAAGAAAAACCTTTGCCGGCGAAGGCTTTTCTTATTTTGAATATTCCGAGTGGGCTAGCAGGGGGATAGGGAGCGCGTGCAACCGCCCGTTCTCCCCCGACATTCAATATCACCTTCGCCGGCCCCGCCTCTCCTGCAAACCCCCTTGCTGAGAGCCCGGGGCGAAAGTGCTCTCGCAAAGGTGAGGCGGGCAGGGCGTGCGCGCGTCATCGCTGAGAAGAACGGAGAGAGAACGAGAGTGAGTGAGAGCAACAGACAGCAAGATAGAGAGAAAGTGAGAAAGAGAGACTGAGAAAGGGGGGGAGAGAAAGAGATAGCAAGAGAGAGAACAAGAGAGAGAAAGAGCGTGAGAAAGAAAACAAGAAAGAGTGAGAGAGAGAGAAAGCAAAAGAGACAGAAAGAAAACAAGAGAGAGAAAGTGAGAAGAAGAGAGAGAAAGAGGGGGAGAGAGAGAGAAAGAGAGAGGGGGGAGAGAGAGAGGGAGAGGGAGAGGGAGAAAGAGAGAGGGAGAGGGGGGAGAGATAGCAAGAGAGGGAGAGAGGGAAAGGGGGAGAGAGGGGGGAGAGAGAGAGGGAGAGAGAGAGGAGATAAAGGAAGAGGAGAGAGAGAAAGGAAGAGAAAGAAAGAAAGAGGGATAGAAAGAGAGAGAGAGTGAGAGATGCTCAGTGAGCCTTTCTTTGAAGTTGCCTTTCTTTCTTTCTCTTTCTTGCTTTCTTTCTTGCTCTTTTTCTTTCTCTCTTTTACCTTCCCTTCCTCTATTTCTTCTTTTCTTTCTCCTTCCTACCTTCTTCCCTTACTCTCCCCTTTCATAAGTTTCCTTGCTTCCTTTCTCTGTTCCTGTCCCTTCCCCCTTTCTTTCTTTCTTTCTTTCCTTTCCTCCCTCCATTTCTTGCTTTCCTTTTCCTTCCTCCCTTCTTTCCTCCCTCATTCCCTTCTTTCACTCCTTCCTCTCTTACTCTCCCCTTTCACACCTTTCCTTGCTTCCTTTGCACCCTTCTTTTGTTCCTGTCCCTTCCCTCTTTCCTTCCTTCCTTCCCACCCTCCGTCCATTCATTCACCCATTCCTCTCTTGATCGCCCCTTTTACGGCGCCGCTGACAGCTAGCTCCCCCCCCCACCGGGCCATGGAAAACTGGTCTATCTTAAAGCCGGTCCCTGGTGCAAAAAAGGTTGGGGACCTCTGCCATAGATCAAACACAACCCTGATGTGGCCCTAAAAAACCCTGAGTTTGACAACCCTGACTTAGATGTGATAATGTTCGCCCATCGTTTTTAAAGAGGACCTTGACATCTTGGTGGGGTTGAATTGGATTAAAGTGAGGAGGTGCACATAGTCAGCTTCACTCTCTCTTCCCAGATTCCATCTTGCTCCAATAGTAGGACAAGAGTCAAGACAGTTTGAGATGGCCTGGGCACAGTGGCTGACCAGTGTCTTTCGTGTCTTGTAGTGCTACACATTGCTTGCAGAGACCGCCTTTATGATCTTTGTCCTAATCTAGAAGATTTCATCTGCTCAGTCCGCTGGAACTGTCTTCACATGCTCGGGATAGACAAGTCCCTATCTCACCGAAGGTCAATGACCCAATGGCTACTCTCGGCCTGGTTTGGCCAGCCTGTTGGAGTTGTTGCCCAGGGTGTGGCCACTGTGCATGCTACAATGACTGGAATCCACAGGTGAGAGCTGAATGACAGTAAAAGGACATGACATGTTCTACCAGTTAGATACTACTAACTTTAAGGAAGTTCCAGATCATTGCAATAGAGAGGACTTTTTCTCTAGGGTTGCAAACTCTGTGGAATAATTTAATTGCAAAGCTTAATTTAAACAATTTCACTAGAAAGCTAACATTTTTACATTTTCTCTGAAATACTTTTTCATGAAAGTCTTTCCCAACCAGTAACTCCTACCAAACTTGTATTTTAAGAGTGCTTCATTTTTCTATTATATTTGAAAACTGCTTTAAAAGTTATATCATCAAAAGGGCTACTGTATCTGTGCTGGAAAAATCAGTGTGAGCACTAGATGGCATCAAAGAAATACAGAAAAATCTTTTTTGGGGTGGGAGGGACTGCTGTTTCATGGTTTCCTGCAATTTTGCAGCCAAATTATGCATAATTTCATTAAAACATAGCTAATTTAATAGATTTGGTAGAGTTATTATTAAAAGACCCAAGCAGATATGCTAGTTTTTCATTGCTCATGCTTTTCACTAATCATACATCCACTAAAAATATATATGTTTTAGTACTTTTTTAGATAAAACTATGCCAGATAATATTTCGATGCATAATTAATGGGATAATATGTTAATACTGCATATATTTAACATTCATTTTTATAAAACCATTTACTGAGCTAAGTTCTCTGTGCTTATTTTAAAGATATGCAATGTATGCCTTGATTCAGTGTGCGTATATTTATTTAATGTAACAGTATGCAGTTAGCAGTAATTATATTTTCATATGTTTTAAAGCTTTCTTTCAGACTTTGCTATTGTATTTCTAGTGGTCCGATTCTCTATCTTAATAGTCTTCCTATTACAAGTTAGAAATTATGATGGCAATCAAAGGTAAAAATATACATGAGGACCTTATTATATGACATGTATTCATTATTCTATTAATGAAAATATTTCATTGGAGTATTTTTTTGTCTACCCTTTTTAAAAGGTAATTTCAATTTCACCTTTTACCACTGTATTTTTCAAGCATCTTGGAAATCACATCTCTAATTTGAATATCTGTTCTATGGCCATCTGAATAGACTACAATTAAAGAAGGCTTTACAAAAATTTGAACTACACAGCCTCATAAGTGCAGTTGGTTACTTGCAACTAGATGACCTTGCCTAGCTCACTGATTACATGAAATTATATTGTGTATAATCTCAGATCGAGTGCTAAGTAATTCTTTCAAAGACTTTCAAGACCAAATTTATTTAAGTGTCATGTTTTCAAAGCAATTAGCATTAAATTCTGTTAGCAGAGGATTAGCAAAAGACAAGTGGGAAGTGCTGCAAATTATATTCATCGTTCTAATTCTTCAATTCCTGTTTCTTTCAATTTTTATTTATTAAACATATCTCAGTAAAGGAATAAACAAAATAATAGAAGCCACACTATAAAAAATATTTTTAAAAAATCCTACTTTTCTCGCAGTTTTCTTACTTGACTGTTTAGTTGCCCTACCAGTGGAAAATCTATGCCATTTTTTTTTCAATTGCAACTCACTGTTTTTGATGGTAGAAACAATAACAAATTATAGTATCATTCATCACTACAGATATGGAGAAAGTAAAAAATATACTAGAACATTTACTGGAAATTCCAATGTAACTAAATGATCGGAAATTCAAAATGAATTAAATAATGTATTAAATAAAATAACTTAAAATTATATTTTTGTGATGGGACAAGGTCCTTCAGGTACTTAGCTTGGCCACCTGTTTCTGCAAACTTAAACACTCAAAAAGCTATTTGGACCTGTTTCTCACAGAAAACAAAACACCGGGCCTCTCATCTCTCTCTCCCTTCTCTCTCTCTCTCTCCCCTTTGTCTGTCTGTCTGTCTCTCATCTCACTCTTCTCCCCTCTTTTTCTCTCATCTCTCTCTGAAGCAGGTGTGAGCTTAAATGGACTCCAGAGGATATCTCTCTATCTCTCTGTCTGTCTGTCTCTCATCTCGCTCTCCTCCTCTCTTTTTCTCTCTCACCTTTTCTCCTCCTCCTCCTCTCTCTCTCTCCCCCTCCCTCCCCCCCTCTCTCATCTCTCTCTGAAGCAGTAGGTGTGAGCTTAAATGGACTCCAGAGGATGATAGATGACAGGCAGACCTGGAGGAACATTGTCCATGGGGTTGCATTAAGCATTGTTTAATAACAAAATATAAGCTATATGTAAAGGATGGAATGGAAAAATTGAAAACTTAAATTAGTATTTAAATCACCTTTATTGCTAATTTAAAACAAAACACTATATTACTATATTATTTTAGACAACTCTTTTTTATATTATAAAAGTACAAACATTTGCCATCTTTTGTACTCTGCTTATAGGACCTGAAAAAACAAAATTCAACATCTGTATTTCGTTAACACCTTACAGACTTATATGTAAGTTAAGAGATAGCACTGAATCCAAGAAATGATGAATAGAAGGGAGATATATATTGGTATTAATCTTCAGCACTTATTCAAAAGTTTGCAAAATCATTATATAACACATACCATATTCAACAACGGTTTTGTATATAAATGTCTATATACAGTTGATCTAGGAAAAAAGCTAGATCAGAATGGACTCAAATGGTTTGGAGATTCTGTTAAGCTTTTCAGAACATTGACCTAAATCAGGTTGGACTGATTCCGTTTGTGACTACCTAAAAACTCTAGATTGATTCTTCTTTTGACTCCAATCCAGAATTTGCCACTATTTCTATTACACTTACCCACCTCCCATTTTAAGGCAGCATAGAAACTCTCAATGAAATAATCAATAGTTGAGAGAATTGGTAAGTTCTGGCAAACCTCCACAGCTACAAGATTTATAGAATCCAAATCAGTGTTAGGTCTTAATCTTCAAAGACCTTATCCTCACTCCCTGTTATGCAAGTTGACATATATTCAATATAATGAACTTTATTTTGGACTATACCCAGCATATGGTAAAAATATAGAGATTACTGTGCAAAATTATATGTAAAATTACTAGCTACAATTTAAGAACAATCCATGAGTCCTAGCTATGAAATTATAATACAGAATTATGACTAAATGAAATTAAGAAAATTATCCACAGAACATAAAAACTATGGAATTATAAAACTTGTTATAAAATATTGTAGGATTAATTTAAACTAGCCCTTAAATTAAATTTACAATAACTAAGCGCTACAGTAAAATTACTGTAATAAAGTATAATAAGATAGTATTCTATGTCATCCTGAAAGCTAAAAGGTGTAGCTATAACAGTGGAAATCGTGAAACTAAAAATTACAAATGCAGCATGCCTGATTTAACACTTGCTATCAGCCGATTTCTACCAGATTTTGCATGATGTCATACAGAATTTAGCAACATTGTAAGTTATGAAGAAAAAAAACCCCCAAGAGAAATTAGTAGATATACCATTATTTTACTGAAAGTAGTAGATGCTTGGAACAAACTTCCAGCAGATGTCGGTAGTAACTGAATTTAAACATGCCTGGGATAAACATATATCCATCCTAAGATAAAATACAGGAAATAGTATAAGGGAAGAGTAGATGGACCATGAGGTCTTTTTCTGTCGTCAATCTTCTATGTCAGTGGTCCCCAACATTTTTTCCACCAGGGACCAGTTTCAGCAAGACAATTTTTCTATGGCCCAGTGGGGGCGGAAAGGGGCGTGGTTGGGGGCGGGATTAAGCATGGGGGTGCTGGTCCTCCCCGCCCCTCTTTCCCGCCATCGTCCTGTGGCCGGCAGAACCTGCCTCCCAAGCCCTCTTGCCCAGCGGGAGCTAAGCGCTGGAGAGAGGGGGTCAGGCTGGCCCTCCTGCCTCCCCCCAGCCAAAAACGCAAAAGCGCCCCGCGGCAGAAGCCAAAAGAGGCTTGAGCCTCTCGGTCCTTCCCGCCCCTCTGTCCCATCCATCGTCCTGTGGCCGGCAGAACCTGCCTCCCGAGGCCTCTTGCCCGGCGGGAGGTGAAGCGCTGGAGGGAGGGGGTGGCGGCATGAGGGCCGGCAGCTGCTGACTCCACGGACCGGTGCAACATGCCCCACGGCCCGGTACTGGGCCGCGGCCCGGTGGTTGGGGACCCCTGTTCTATGTTTCTATTAGTGTGGGTGATCTGTAAGTCTGGAAAATAATGTATAAGTTATACTAGGAATGCCTCTGTAAATCAGCAGTTGAGAAGGACATGTCTGTTTCCTCCATCATCACAATGGCACAGGTATAGAAACATAGAAACACAGAAGACTGACGGCAGAAAAAGACCTCATGGTCCATCTAGTCTGCCCTTATACTATTTTCTGTATTTTATCTTACAATGGATATATGTTTAAATTCAGTTACTGTGGATTTACCAACCACGTCTGCTGGAAGTTTGTTCCAATGATCTACTACTCTTTCAGTAAAATAATATTTTCTCATGTTGCCTTTGGAAAGTGAATCTTCCCATGTCTTTCTTCTTAACAGTTGAATGAATGAATGAATGAATAAATAAATAAATAAATAAATAAATTCTCCTGAAACTACTGCAAGAAATATCATGTTACATGATAATTAATATGCCTATAAATGTACTGAGCTTGTCAGCTGGAAAACTGACAGCCCGGGTTTGAGATTTGAGCATGGTACAATAGGAACAGATCCCATTCCTGCCCCAGCTTCTGCCACCTAGTAGTTTGAAAGCATGCAAATGTGAGTAGATTAATAGATAACAGCTTGGTGGGAAGATAACAGCATTCCATGTATCTTTGGCATATAGCCATGCTGGCCACATAGCCCTAGAAAATGTCTTCGGACAATGGTGGCTCCCTTGGCCAAGAAATGGAGATACAAAGTCTGTGCCTTAGAATCAAACCCGGCTGGCCACATGAATCTTTTATCTTTTTCTCACTAATATATATTTATCTGAAGAGCTTGACATGAGGGACTACATGAAAAAGGAATGAGGGACTACATGAAAAAAAAAATCCAGGATAAAATTGAATCATAGCAACAAAGAGGTGTTATTTGTGCAGAACCATTTGCTTTTTTACTATGAAACTCTTCCTGAAACAAGATGCCTTGGAGACAATTGCGCATGTCCATATCATGTATAAATGGCATAATAAAATGTGCTCTAAATAGGGGTCACTCTGGAGACTAAGTAGAAGCTGTAATTATTACAAAATGCAACCATCTCTTTACTGGCAGGTGAGAATTTCCAGAATCACATAGTACCAGTACTGCAGGCACTATATTGAATACAATTCAGTTATTGGTTATTATTTCTATAGCCCTACATGATTGGACACCAAGGTTGGGCATTTCCTGAACAGCTTTGATAAAATTAATGCACAAGGATACATACACAGGATCTCTTTGTGGAAACAACACTTTTCTTTGAGTCTTTTATCCCCCTGAAATAGCCTTCCCCCAGAGACTCAAATGTCATACTGTCTGCTAGGACATTCAAAAGAGAATCATTCCATGCATCATTTGTCCTATAATGTTGCTAGAAGTGGTCTCTAAAAAGGAATACAATTACTGCTTTAATTTGAAATATTTTTGCTATATTTATGTTTCATGGATATATGAAAATCCCTGAGTATTTTTGTGGATATATAAATTCTGTAATAAAAGACACACACACAAATGTGGAATAGCACTCCCTTGTATTTTCCAAAACATTAAGAGAATGGCATTGGCAGAACATTGTATCATGTTGGGAAATGTATCAACATTTGTCAACGATTACACTCTACTGGTAGGCTGGGTGACCCTGTGTCCTTACTCCACATGATTTTCAGGTTTTTGGAAAGAACTCTAACTAAATAAGGTCTCCTAAGCAAGGCCATCTATGCTGTTATGGATCAAATAAAAACCAGGATATGAAGAATGATCTATTAAATTCACTCTCAGCAATAAAAGCTCTGTCAATAACTTTTTGTCAGTCACACTCTCTCAGCTCAAGCTACCTAACAGAGTGGGAAAGACTATCTATAAGACCTGGAGCATCTTAAAAAAAAGTGAGATAGAATTCAAACAAATAAATTAATAGATTCTTCACTCAATTATAATCCCCTGCTGTTAAACACAAGGGAAAATCTAGTATGAGTCCTGCTATGCATGTTGGATGAATTCCCGAGCCACTCAACATGGCAAGACATTCTTTCATCAAAAGTCAAACGCTACTAGCAGTTCCATTTTCCTGCCACTATAAATCCTTACTAACAAATGACAGTAATGGGCTACTTGTCCTTGTATAGTGGTGAATGATAATCTGGGACATTCCTCCCTTTGGATGTGAGGTTGCTTGGTCTGGCACCAAGATAAATGTGTGGTCTTCATTAATACGGGAAGGAATAAAATTAAAAAACTGAAACATGGGGCTATTATCCAGGTTTCATGAATCTTATAGTTGCCTGTTCTATCAGGAACAAATTGTGCTTGTGCAATGGAGAGAACATCAATACCATATCTGCTCCCAGAAAAGTTGTCTCTGAAGGTTGATAAATCATTTATGGTCTATGATACCAAGTAAGCAAGTAAAGAGTGTCAGTTTGTTGTAGTGTACAGGTTAAGACATCAGGCTAGAAACTAGAAGAAACTAAGTTCCAGTCTCATAGGCACAAAGCCAATTGGGTGTCCTTAAGCCAGTCTTTCTTTCTCTCCCTCTCCCTCTCTCTCTTTCTCAGTCCTAATTAGGAGGCAATGACTGAAAAACCTTGCCAAAAAACTTCAGGGATTTGTCAAGGCAGTCTCCAAGAATCCCTCATGGAAGAATCAGAATGGAAGAAAAAGAAAGTAAGTAGAGAGGCCTGGGGAGATCAATACTGTATAGGGAAAAGCAAAGCTATTATTATTGGATGCAGTCCTTATAGTTGATTTCACACCG
Organism: Erythrolamprus reginae; assembly: GCF_031021105.1. NCBI lineage: Eukaryota > Metazoa > Chordata > Lepidosauria > Squamata > Dipsadidae > Erythrolamprus > Erythrolamprus reginae. The sequence continues at coordinate 290,786,323 of NC_091950.1, read as the reverse complement.
TATTATATTTTATAACTCATACAGAATCTTAATGAAACAGTTACATGTTAATGTAAGTAGACAGAAAATTCTGAGCTACCATATTCAGCTTCTGACTCTTCATTGAGACAGTGAATTTTTATGGCCTTATGTTATGTGAAAGTACAAAATCAATTTGAAAAACACAAAGAAAACTAGAAGCAAAGCAAACAACTAAAAATATCATGACCTTAGTAAGAGTATGCAGCAGTATGACTGGATTTTTTCTTTAAGTGGTGCAACATACAAATTACATATTTTCTGCAAGAGCAAAAATATACTATTCTCACTGACTCACTAAAATAAGACTAACTGCAAGTGTTTAACACTAAAGAGCAGCATCTCTTATTTTAAAGACATTAATTTGCAAAACAATTGGTTTATGATGAGTTTCTTAATCAAATGTTTTAAATAATATTTAAGAATAGTTTAATAACAAAACCAGTGGTTAAAAAAACTAGAAGTTAGAAACCAGGAGGTGGTGAGTTATTATTATTATTATTAATTATTATTATTATTATTATTATTAATTAGATTTGTATGCCGCCCCTTTCCGTAGACTGTAATATTATAGGCATGAAAGGCAGCTGGGTAACTTTGGGCCAGTCACTCTCTTAGCCCACATTGTCAAGCTTTGCCTCAATTCCTGTTGCAATTAGTGGATCAACATTTTATTGCTTTGAAAAAACAGACCCAGCCCTTGCCGGAAAACACTAGGGAAAAAATAATAGAAAAAATAGGAAGTGATTTTGCCAATAGATAAAAAATGTATTTGACATTGTAGATTTATAGAATACAATATAACATTATAGCTGGCATTATATACAAAATTTTGAAAAAAACTTGCCAACAAGATTTGTGGATTTTTAAAATTTTATTTATTATTATATTGATGTTTTTAATTGTATTTGCAACCCAGAGGAAGGTAGGCAACTATTTAAAATAATAATGTAATTCAGTAATAGCATGTAACCAAAATTAAATCAAAATCAAATTTAGATGGGTCAGGGAGATTTTGACAAAGAAGTGGAAGTTCAATATTTTGATCTTGTTCTCAATGACTACTGTCTTATACCAAAAATATCTTATCCTCTACTAAAAAAATTCCATTGGTATAGAACCTCTTGCCATCACCAGAATGAAACTGCTTTTCAGCTAAAGTTTTTTAAAAAGATTCAGAATAACACAGCTAATAATTGCAGCAACCCGTCAGTATTATACAATCCAAGAAAATTACAACCCACACCATTAACTCAGTAAGTATTACACACACACGTAAACATCATGACTAGAAACTTGGAAAGTGAGTTTTACTGATAGCTATTTTGATAAAAGGTCATGTTAGAAATAGGAAATATTTTGCTAAATAACAGATGTTTTCTTAAACAACAGAATAAAGCAGTGAATGGATCTTGTTAATACTTTGCTTATTTTCCACAATGCCTAACAATTATTATACAGTAGTTATTCTTATACTTTTGCCATCCATCTATTTTAAGTATTCTCCCAAAATTATAGAATATTCAATAATTTTCTTTGTAACAAATAAAACCTCCTCTCCCTAACTTAACTTATTAAAACAATGTTTTCCTCTTTCATGTGGGATATATATATATATTCTTTAGTAAAAATAGGTCCTGACATCCAAGCTTCTGGTATGTTTCTAACATGAAAAAGTAAGATATTCACAGCCCTGTTAGGTTCATTGCTATGTTATATAACTCATAGCAAATATTTTTTTTAAAGCATGATGCAGAACAGTAATTACAAAATTTAATTCAGTCTCTACCGCATGGTATTGTCTCTACAAAATTATCTTAAATATTGTCTTCTACTTTTTCATCTGTTTGTTGATTGTGTCCTCAGAGGTAATAAAGTTCTTGAATCCCACCCATGAATCCCACTTGTCAATAGACTCTAGGATGTCTATGTATCCTAATCACAGAGACTGTGACACTAGTTAATGTGCTAATTTTATGAAGGCCTGTTTGTTTGGGGGGGAAAGGTTTTGGTATGTAGCCTGCTGCTCTCAGTATTTGGGCTGTGGGGGAAATTTTTACTCTTGACTGCAAAACCCTCTGTACCTTGTGGTTATCAGTCAGAACTATCATAAGCATTTTCTCAATAGAAGTATTTATTTAGTGACCATTTGAAGTTATGATACCATTCAAAGAAGTGATTGACAATTGGTCCTCCCAGTTACTATGTTTGCAGCAACCCTGCAGTCTCCTGCTTATAAGCAGGGCATTAGGGCAACGGGCTCACATTTATGACAGGGTAGCAGTGTTGTTAAATTTTTTTACATCATTGGCAAAGAGAACACAGTTGCTTAGGATGTGATTGCAAAGGTCATTTATATAAAGCATAGAGTGTGGTCCTAGTACACTGCCTTGAGGAACACGTGCCGTTAACAGGTAGGGAATTTGATAGGGTGCTCCCTATTTTGACCACTTGTCTGTTTGACAGGAATGTAGTTATCCAGTAATGTAGGGGTCCAGACATTTTGTAGGATTTTAGTTTCAAGAAGTAGTTTGTTGTGTAGCACTGAGTCGAAGACTTTACAGAAGTGTATGTAAATTGCATCTATTGTTTTGCTCTAGTCAAGTTTAGAAGTCCATATGTTTTTGCAGTTGAGGAGGGAAAACAATTATAAGTTTATGACAGAACTATCCTGTGTTGTTAATAAACACTAGGTGCTGAGGGCTATGTGTGATCTGTAGATTTTTCACCCCTGCTCTACCGCATTTTTATCTAACCACAGAACTGCATATTGTGCAGTTTAGTGTTTTATTAAACTCCAGACATTTTTTTTAAAAAAAAAACCAACATAAGGAAACGGACATTCTTCCAATGCTTTTAAAATAATCTTCCCATTCCTGTCTTGTAGTATAATATAAAATACTGCTCTTTTCAATTTATGTTTCATGATTGATGGATATGAAACTAGCATCAAGATTATTATGTGCTTTATTCATCACTATGTGTGCTTTTTCATCATATTTGTAAATTTAATACATAAGTTATTATGAAATAATGAAATATTTCACTATCAGATATCCACTCAACCATACTTCCCTAATTGTCCCTTGAGCAATAAAGAGGGGGGGGGGGAATGTAAGAAACCAAAGTAAACAGTTCTGAATGTTGCAACAGGGAATATCATGATACATGTATTAATAGTATTGTCCATTCACGGTTCATTTGTCTCTATAGAACATGTGAATCTGAGCATTTTAAACTACTACTAACCCTGAACTTCCATATTACCAGTTATTACCTGGATTCCTACAATTCAGTAGATGACCAAAGCCTGGTGCACTTACTCTAAAATATCTGCAATCCTAGAGACAGCTTCTTAGTACCCAAAGAAACACACCACTTAATCTCAAGAAACTCTCCAGAGTCAAAACTCTCTCTCTCTATGTATATTCATCATATTCATCCCAAATCTTCAAAGGAGCAAATACTATTTACAGAGTTAAAGACCTTTTTCCAAACATCTCCAAGTTCTCCATGACATCCCACACAACAATTCCAGAAAAGAACGTTAGGAACAAATCCTCGAATTCTTCCATTCCCTCCCATGGTGACAAATGGCCAAAATCCAGGCAAACGGTGTGTTGAAGCAAAAAAGGATTAAGATGGGCAATACATGTGTATTTGTATACACGGCGCATACAATTACAAAAAAAACCCACAAGAGGGTAAGTACGTACTTTGGCAATCAGCACAACGATTTTTATCCCCAATCTGGGAAGTGAAGATAAGAAGTAGTGAAAGGGGAGGGGGAGGGAGAGCGAGAGAGACAGAAACTGCTGTCATAACAACCTTCCACGAGAACTACCGAAATAGAAAAAAAAAAAACTCTGAAAATACTACACAGCTCACTGTGGAATAAAAGGAGCTCAGAAAGCGTGCCGCAGAAACCCCGGCGAAGAACACAAAGAAAGAGAAGAAGACACACACACACACACACACACACACACACACACACACCAAAAAGAAAAGGCGATTTTTTCCAACAAAGTTCATTTGGGGTTTACCTTTCTGCATTCTCTCCAGAATGAGAGCAGAGGGGTGGAAGAACACACTTACCTATGCCAAAGCCTCATTACCAAAAAAAAAAAAAAAAAAAGCCCTTGGGAACCAGGCGGGGCTCCCGTCTGCCCTTCTCCTTCTGCCCCAGGGCTCAGATTCTTTGCTCTTCCCCCCCCCCCCCGAGAAAAGATCCTCCGGTAGCGCTCGCCCGGAGAAGGACTGGCACAACCCCAGCAAGCTGAGCGGGCGACCAGGGGAATCTCTTTTTAAAGACTTCTTTGTACGGCGAGAAAAACGAGGAGGGAAAGGGGAGAAGGCTGCTCGGGCAGGAGGAACGGAGGGCGGGAGGGAAGGGGAGGGAAAGCCTCCAAGCCTAATTATTCGAACGGCTCCTCAAAAAAACGGGAAGCTTTTTTTTAGTGGCTTTTTTTTAACGTACTAAAAACGGGTACGTGTTTTGGGGGGGGAAAGGACTCACCGGAGTGGGCTGATTTCGAAGGCTCGGGCGGGCTGCAGCCAACGGCGATCAGCCCGCGAGGGAAACTCGCGTGGAGGGGGAGGTCAGGCGGGACACGTGCGAAAGAAAAAGGCGGTTCAAAGAAGGGCAGCGCTCTGGTGATTTCTGGAGAAATCTCGGGACTCGCCGGTCCTAGAGCGGGTGTTTTTAACCTCCGTTCCTGGGAATGTCTACTCCCCTTTCCTTCTCCCCACCCTTTTTTTACTCCTTCATCCAAGAAGTCTCGGACAGTCCTCTGACAGAAATGACTAGGAAGCCACCCAGGCGCGAAGGAAAAAAAAAGGCAAAGGCGCCTCTCGCTGCGGTAGGAGCAACGGCGGCCGCTGCTTCGCCCCCCCCCCCCTCACACAGACTCCCGCCGGCCTTTCGCTTCCCACCACAGTCGCCACAGGCACCAATTCCTTCGCATACCAAGAGAGCGCGCGGACGGTCCACCGCCCCACCCCACCGCCGGGGAGAATGTGAGAGCGAGCGAGCAGGTGCTTCGAAGGAGGAGCCATCCATCCATTCACTCACCCGTCCTCGGAGGGAAAAGGCGGGAGCGCCGCCGAGGCGCCGCCCTGGGGGCAACGGGGCAAGAAGAGCAGCGGGAGCAAGAGCGGGTGCACGGCGGAGCGGCGGAGCCGGGGCTGCTCCCGCGCGCGCTCTCGCTGCCCATGCCCGCGGCCCGAGCCTGGAAAATGCGGGGAAGCTCTGCCCAAAGCGTAGGAAATCAGACAAGACGGACGGAAAGCCCGGCCGAGCGAGATAAAAAAGACTTTTAAGCCGGAGGGGCTCGCGCAGGCGCGCCGGGAGTCGGGGTGGCGGAGAGGCACGGACGAGAGTCGGGTGGCGAGGATGGCGGGGGGAGGTGGAGAAGAGAGGAAAGCGTGGCCGGCTAAGGCTCGCCGGCGGTGGTAGTGACGGAGAGGAGGCGCGCGGGGTCGCGCGGCGAAAGGGGGAGCCCTGGCGCTGCTCCGGGAGAGAGAGAGAGAGCGTGAGAGGCTGGCGTCACGGTCTTTCCCCTCTCCTGCCGCAGCGAAGCTCGCTTCCTCGCCTCAGGGGCTCCCGCTCCACTGGCGCCTCAGCAGCCCTCACTCCCGCTCGCTGTAACCGCGCGGACCCCTATTTGTCAACGGGGGCGGAGGCTCACTCCCTGGGAGCATTTCTAAGCCTCCTTCCTCTCTTCCCTTTGAGGCGCCGTGGCGAGCCCTTTCGCTGAAGGGGGAGGGGTCTTCCCACAAAGGTCCTTCCGCAGAAGCCGGGCCGGGCCGAAATCCCCTTCTTTCTTTATCTTTCCCGTTCCTTTGCGCTCGCGATGCTGCTTCGGGTGTGTGCGCGTGTGTGAAAGGAGATAGCTCACCTGCTACGTTCTTCCTTGCTCGCGGAGAGCCGGGCTTTTTGCAAAAACAAAACAAAAAAAACCACCAAAGGAAATCCAGGACTGCGCTCACGATTCCTCGCCAAAAAAATAATAATAATGGGGCGGCGGTGTTCCCCTCCTCCCCCCCCGTTACTGCTCGCTCGCTCTCCCTCCCAGAAAGGCGCGTTTTACCTTTTGTTCCCCCAACAAACGAATTGGAATTGCCTTGCGGGCGAGCGGGCCTGGGGTGGAGAGAAAAAGACCCCCAATGTAAACTTGCGGGTCGTCCTCTTCCCTCTCCCCCCACCCCCCGCGAGCCTCATCGCTTTGGAGAAATAAAACCCTTGCAAATATGGATAGATGCCGTAAACGCGGGATGCGCGCGGGATGAGCTAGGGAAGTCGTGCGGTAAGGCAGATTCCCCTAAGGATGCGTGGATGTGCTGGGCTTTACTGGCTTTCCTGGGAAGGGGGAAGGACGCGTTGGAGAATTGAGGGAATTTGGCCCGTTTTTAGGATTTGTGTGAAGTTCCCGCCCTTCGTTCCTTCCTCTGATGCCTTCTCGATCTGTAGGGTTGCAATTCCCTTGGCATCTAAGCCAGCATGTTCCCTTGCAAATCTGTACTCTTCAACTGGCTAGAAGTTGTTTGCTTGTATGGCGGCAGGATTGCAGAGTTTGATAAGACTGCAGATGGTTTATGATGACATTTATTATCATTAATAAACATAATTAATACAACCTTCCAATCTTCTGGCCTTGCCTACGCACTTTTTCTATAACATGCAAATTAAGGCAAGCAGGAGGGAAACAACTATGAATATCAGGGAGTACTGGCTTATGTTTCCCAGAACGGTCCTTGAATGGTACTTCTATTTTGAGTCAAGTGTTCCTTATCATCTTTATAACATCCCTGTTTTAGGTCTGTGTTCATTTGGCCCATAGCTAAGCTGTAATTGAAGGCCCCCCATTTCCTATTTTGTTTTAGCTAACCTGACTCTTTACTGTTCAAATGTGTATTTGAGTACTACAAGGAGCTAGAAGAGATTATGCTAAAATATAATTTGAGAGTATTTAAGAAGTTGCAAGGCTGCTTGTAATGTTAATTGCAGCAGAGTTGATCACAGCCACTCCTGCTAGAAGTCACTAAAAGTAAAGTGGGGAAAATAAACAAGGTACTGTACTTCCGAATAAGGAAAAGCCTATTTCTAACAGAAGACTGCTATAAGCTAAAAGTGGAAAAAGCTGCTATCTTCATGTTCCAGTTGAAAGGTTTCCAGGAACATTTCTCTGGCTAATCATTAAAATAAAAGTGGAGTACAGGTATTTGAATCTTACACCTGATCAGTTCTCTTTGTAAGGTTTCTTTTTTCCTCCTTCGTTTTTTAAAAATATACTGTATAAAACTAAATATGACACTGTGTGATACAGTAATGCATGGGTGTCAAACTCACTGCATCACACTCATCAGGTGACGTTTCCTGACATTTTCCCCATTTGCGAAGCTGGTGTGGGCGTGGCCTCCATGTGATTCATCCAGCCTGCGGGGGCACCAGTTTGACACCCCTGTTAAGGTGTCAAACTCATAATCGGGCTGGACAATGTGGAAGAAGGAAAATATTTGCTGAAGTTTCATTTATTTCTAATCTCAGTTTTGCACTTTTGAATTTGTGATTTTCTAGTTTTAAAAAGAGAATAAAATTTACATATTAGGGAAAAGTGCATGTTAAATACAGTCACTACTTTTAATGGTGTTAGGATTTTAACATCCCATTGGTGAATTCAGCTATATTATCCAGAGTGTAAATTTAGAATCAGCATTGTGTCAAAATTATAAGGGAAGATGAACTTCCAAGACTAGAAGGGGTCCAGCAAACTACTGGGGAAAAAACAGAGTGAGGACAAGTAATACCTGTGCTTATGACATGGCTGAATTAAATCAAACAGGATGACTAGCTGCTGATGTGACAAAAAGAAAAATTGATGCTGCTCTGTTAGATTCTTGAATCAAGACAATCCTGATGTTTAGAGCAGAAACATCAACACACATGTGCGTTTAAGAAGTTTTAAAAATGCATTCCTGACAAATTATTGTGGCAAAAATAAGTTGGAGATAGACTGAACTAAAAAGAATTTTAAAATAAGTACGTATATTAATGAAAATAGCATACAAAATGGAAACTAGGAAAAAATGTAAAAATTGGACAAGAGTGCACAGATAAATGTAAACTTAGAAATTTTTAGTTGCTTTCTTCCAGTACACATTTCAGCAAAATGAAGCTTGGGGTTTTTTTTTGTAATAACACAACTTCCTTTTCAGTCATCAGAATTCTGGGCATCGATTCTGGTTGAAGGGATGCTTGGATTAAATGTTGCTCTGAGTCAGAAAATACTACAAATGAAACATGATTGACAAGTGCCTAAATCCTAAATAATTATTTTTTTAAAAGCTCAGAGGATGGTCATTTTGCCAGATAATCAGACAACTTGTTCTACTAAGGCATTTGCACATTTGTATTATGTAAAATTGTTAGACTGTAACAATGGTTTTAAATGTAGTTTGGTAATATTTCTGGTTTTATCCCTTCATTATTTTCTCTTGGTATTTGTGTTTTAGGTGTTTAAATCTACTACTTGACATTTTCAAGTGCATTTTATATGCCTTCAGATTTTTTTGGTGTGTGGCAGACAATTTTTTTGACTTGTGGAAGAACCAGGGTGGCACAGTGGTTAGAGTGCAGCACTGCAGGCTATTTCAGCTAACTACTAGCTATAGTTCAGCAGTTCAAATCTCACCACCGGCTCAAGGTTGACTCAGCCTTCCATCCTTCCGAGATGGGTAAATTGAGGACCCAGATTGTTGGGGGCAATATGCTGATTCTGTAAACCGCTTAGAGAGGGCTGTAAAAGCACAATGAAGCGGTATATAAGTCTAAATGCTAAATCCTAATGTGGTCTGAAAACCACATTAAAATGAAAGTGAAGTGATATTAGAGTTTCAATTTCAAATTTATTTTAAAGTCTGCCTGCAAACTTCAATAATTTGAACACTGGCCAGATATGTACATGCAATAGATAAGTATACCTATAGGTGTACATATACACCTGTACTTTCAAACACTAGTATGATCCTGGCTTCTAGAAGCAGCTTTCTGAAAGGTTGAAGAATAGAGAACCCCAGGAGAAAGAGATCTGATAGTGCTGTCTAGTAAGTTGGAGGGACGTGACAGAAATGGAGGTGTGATATTTGAGGCAGAATAATATATCTGCCGAAAAATCCAGATTGAGATATTAGTAACAATAATAGAAATCTGGATTGGAAAAAAACACATTTTATTTTGTTCCCATCCACAACAATCTCCAGTCCACTCAACAATAATCTCTGCTACTATTGGTTTTTTTTTTAATGCAATCATTTAATGCAATCCCCTCCACTCTAGAGGGGATGTTATCATTTCCTAGGTTTGGGAATTATGGTTTCATGTCACATGAAATTCAGCTCCATCTAGTTCACTTAATGATGCTAATTGTGATCAGAATTTCCATCACTATTGATATAGATTCTCTAATTAGGAAACGCTTAGGCCTCCACTGGCTAACTAGACCAATTTTTTTCATTTGGAATAATTTTGGGGATTGGGACTTCTTTTCATGTTCTTAAGAAAACAATAACCAAATAAGAATGCTTTTAATTCCATACTTCACTAACAAGTGCATTCACTTCATACATTGAATCAACTTGAAACAATGAGGTTTTCATTTTTTAATAGGATCTTTGTTATTTTTATAAGGATAGCAAGGGAATCTAATTAGTATTATCAAGACACGCTGATATTATTAGGAAGTTAGGTTTTACAAACATATCCCACCAGACCCTCCAAAAATGCCAATCGCTATTAAGCAAAATCAGGAAAAAATGATTTATTTGCAAACATTACGTTACTCGCTGTTATTGTGTTATAGCAATATAACTATATATATTTAATATTTTTTGAACTTGTATTCCACCCAACTCTCCACATCTGTATAGTTCAGTGAAGACAAAGTTCAACATTAATATGTGTGAAATTTGGAAGCATTGATGTGGCTTTTAATATTATAGGATCTTACTTGCCCTCCAGAATTTTTTGCTTCATGCTGGAAAGTGTTAAAAGAAGTTTATTTAGAAGTACCTACTCTACATTATTTTTGCGTTCAGGAGATTTGATTATTCTGTAAAATGTGTCATTTGCTGGAAGCTACTTAAAAGAGTTAACTGTGGTAGTGAGAGAATTCAGCGTAATTGCTGCTTAGAGCTAAGGTTAAGATATTCATTTATCTCATCCACTAGGACAGTGTAATTCAATTCAAGATTCTTGAATATCTTGCCAATATGGACTTGGATATAACCACTGCTTACCAGCTAATAAACTTTTGTCCTTGAATCCCTTTTAATGGTAATGAAGAGAAAGAGATAACAGCTGACTCAGCTATACTTCTGACTTTTTTCCAGTTCAACAAAGACAAGAACTGTATCTTCAAAGATTGTACATCTTGCAGCACCATGTTCATATAAAAGACAATAAATTATTTACAAAGTTTTTACTTTTACACTATTGCCTATTTCCACTTGAATTTTATTTCATTATCTTGTATAAGAGAAGTCTGCGGAGAGGGGCGGCATACAAATCTAAATAAATAAATAAATAAATAAATAAATTTATTTAGAATTCTCTTAGAATGTACCGTATTTTTTGGAATATAAGATGTACCTTTTTTCTCCCTAAAAGAGGATGGAAATGTTGGTGCATCTTATACACCAAATATAGCATATTTTTGGGGGGACAGAGGTCTGGGAAGCCTGCAGACAAGTCCTGAGTGCTGGGATATTGCAGAAATGCCCAATTTTTGTGAAAAACTGGCCAATTTATTTGCTTATTTTTTCACAAAGGGTCTGGGGAGCCTGCAGAGACCTCCTGGGAATGGGGGGAAGGCAAAAATGCCGCAATTTTTGTGAAAAAATGAGCAAAAAATGGCCCTTTTGCCATCCCCTCAGCACCCAGGAGTTGTCTGCAGATTCCTTGCCCATCTGATTTTTGCGGAAAAATTGGTGAAAAATGTCATGGTTTTTTTGCTAAAATGGGGCTGTTTCTGCCTTCTTATTACCCCATCTAACATTACTGGAGGAGGAATTCTGGGAGTTGAAGTCCACTAGTTGTAAAGTTTTAAGACCCCTGGGTTAAGGGTACGGGTGCAAGGGTCTTTAAACTTGGCAAGTCCTGTTCCTAAGCTAGCATGACTGGAGGAGGAATTCTGGGAGTTGGAAGTCCAGAAATCTTAAAGCTGTCAAATTTGAAGTTTGTAAAAAATGTACATGGTTGCAAAAAGTATACAGTGATACCTCGTCTTACAAACGCCTCGTCATACAAACTTTTCGAGATACAAACCCGGGGTTTAAGATTTGTTTGCCTCTTCTTACAAACTATTTTCACCTTACAAACCCACCGCCGCCGCTGGGATGCCCCGCCTCCAGACTTCCGTTGCCAGCGAAGCACCCGTTTTTGCACTACTGGGATTCTCCTGAGGCTCCCCTCCATGGGAAACCCCGCCTCCGGACTTCTATGTTTTTGTGATGCTGCAGGGGAATCCCAGCAGGGGAATCCCAGCATCGCAAAAATGAGCACTTCGCTGGCAACGGAAGTCCGGAGGTGGGGTTTCCCAGCGAGGGGAGCCTCAGTGAAATCACAGCATCACAAAAACACAGAGGTCCAGAGGTGGGGTTTTGAGGACTTCGGTGTTTTTGCTATGCTGCGATTTCACTGAGGCTCCCTTCACTGGGAAACCCCACCTCCGGACTTCCGTTGCCAGCGAAGCACTCGTTTTTGCGATGCTGGGATTACCCTGCAGCATCACAAAAACACAGAAGTCCGGAGGTGGGGTTTCCCATGGAGGGGAGCCTCGGGAATCCCAGCAGTGCAAAAATGGGCGCTTTGGCTGGCAAAAGGGGTGAATTTTGGGCTTGCACACATTAATTGCTTTTCCATTGATTCCTATGGGAAACATTGTTTCATCTTACAAACTTTTCACCTTAAGAACCTCGTCCCGGAACCAATTAAGTTTGTAAGACAAGGTATCAATGTACATGTTTTTGAAAAGTATTCTGCTACACTGGTATTTTATTAAATAATATGTATAAATACGCCATTTGGTTCAGAATACTTTTCTCCTTGTTTTCCACCTCTAAAATCTAGGTGTGTCTTATACTCCAATAATATGGTATGTAGAATCTAATACATTCAGTATTAGGCGAACAAATTGCTTTAAAAATGTGGCAGGCAATGACTATAAAAGATAATTATACCAGCTATTATTAAATAGGGGTATTACTTTTTAGTGACTACCATTGGGACAAGCAACTTGGTTGTTAATAAAACAATTGCTATGTGAAACCATGTGCTTATGATCTTCCTTTGCTTCACAGACTTGTGAAAGTCATAAATGTGAAGATTGGTCACAAGTTAGTTTTAGATCACTGTTGTAACTGCAGTCTCTATATGAGGCAGGTGCTAAATGAGAAGTACAGTGGTACCTCATCTTACGAACGCCTCTTTTAACGAACTTTTCAAGATACGAACCCAGTGTTTAAGATTTTTTTGCCTCTTCTTCCGAACTATTTTCACCTTACGAACCCAAGCAGCTGCTGCTGGGATGAAGGGGTTTCTTCCCCCCCCTTTTTTGAAGAAAGAAAAGGGAGGGGCAGCTTGGAGGAGTAAAGATTTTGCATGCTTGCAAAGGCATTGAAATGGTATCTTTTTAAGAAAGAAAAGGGAGGGGCGCCCCCCTTGCCTTTCTTCCTTCCCACTCACCCTTTAGCCTAGCCTTGCTTCTTCCACCTTCCCCCTTTAGCTGCTCCTCCCTGCCCTCTGTTCGCCTCCCTTCTAAAGTTTGGGATTTTCCTGAAGGATTTGCACGCATTATTTGCTTTTACATTGATTCCTATGGGAAACATTGTTTCATCTTACGAACTTTTCACCTTATGAACCTCCTCCTGGAACCAATTAAGTTCGTATGATGAGGTGCCACTGTACCTCTATTAGTATAGGAAAGGGATGGGAATGGATTTAGATGAAATAAAGCATCTTTATATATTAGCAACAGCATCTGTTGAACATTTTGATAAGTAATGGCCAAATGTAAAATCCTAACTTGTTTTATTTATCTCTTTACTTATTTGTTATATTTGTCAGGTGATTTTGGGCAAGGATACAATATAGTCAATATAAATTAATCTTATTAATATTAAAAAATTCAAAATCATAAAAGGCTCAAAACTAGTGTATTATTTATTAATATCTGGGAAGGTAGATATTAAAAGTCCATGTTAAAAGTTTGAGCCTGGAGTTCTGTTGCTGCTGTGCTCTAAAACATGTTTTGAACAGTCCTTCCAAAACAGGTTTACGGTTAAACATTCTCAAGATGTTTATGTTTATCTTTAGGTGCACACATGGAAAAAAGAGGTTTATAGTTAACACCTTGTTGAAAGGTCTATAAACGTAAGTAAAATAGAATGTGGGTACACACACAAGCTTGACTTTGAGAATATAGAATCTATCTCAACCTTTTCTCTGCATATTTTTGGGCTGTGATTAAATTGGATTTAATTGTTAAAGCTGTATGGCTGTAAGGCTTAGAACTTAGAAACTGGCATAGGGTACCAAAGCTTGCTCATTGCTATTTTTAAAGATTAACTTTTTAATCTAATTTTTTCAAAGCATGTATGATCATTGTTACATTTTTAAGAAATAAGAATGAAATATTAATGGTGTCCAAATGAATTTTGGAATATAGATATTGACCATTTCACATACTGAAGCAAGTAGAAAATATATTCAATAAGCCACATCATAAAATGTCTGATAAATAATTATTTGCTGTGTAAGTTACTCTCATAATACCTTGATTTTCAACAATAACTTCAGGTGAGTTCTGGGAAAAGATTAGATTTATAAACTGACTGTTTTTTATCTATTTTTGCTCCATGTTTAATAACATTAATAACATGGCCCCATAGATATCTTTATCTATACAAGCCAAGAAGATTGTTATGCTAATACTATTCTTTAGGCCGGTGGTTTTAAATTGAGGGTAATTGTCCTCTGGGCATATCATGAAAGTAATTGAGCAATTTGTAATTGTTTGTTTATAAGTCAAGGATCCAGTTTGGGACTGCCACTGCCAAGGTATTTCTATAGAAAAACAAGGTCTGGTTTTTATAAAGGGCTAATGGCATTATTCAAGACTGGGTAGCGGGGTTAATGGGGTCAAACAGTTTTAAGAATCACTACTTTAGTGAGGCAAATAAAGGATTGCAGAATCTCTTTAACACCACTAAGGTGGCTAGAATTATCTATAATGGCAATGTTGACATTCTTATTAACTGATTTATAGTGTCGCATTTCAGCTGGATGTGTGAAAGAATGCAGTGGAAGGTGGATTCTTGGGTGGGAGGGGGAGGCAACTCAGAGGCAACTCACCTCAGATATTATGTATGAGAGAAAGAGGGTGAAAACAGCCTCTCCCTGTACAGAGTATATTGTACATGCAGATAGAGTCCTCAATCTGGAAAGATTTCGTCTATAGATGCGAAACAATACAGAACTCAGCTTTGAAGAATTGCCTAAACCAAACCATTGTTCTTAGTTTTGGGCCTGACAAGAAGTCTCCAACTGTTTTGTGTCACACCCTGAACATGGCAGTTTCAGAAAATGGCAGCTATTTATTTATTTATTTATTTTGTCCAATACACAATGAGGGTTTTAGTGGGTATATATCTATATACACATAATAAAATACATGATGAAGGTTATAGAGGAGATACTCATAGTAAAATATATCTAAGAAATAATAGAAAAGAAGGTATAGTAATAGAACATATCAATGAAAGAATAGAAGAAGAGATATAGGAATAGAAGAAATAGAAGAAAGGTATAGGAGATATAGGAGAGCAATAGGACAGGGGATGGAAGGCACTCTAGTGCACTTGTACTCGCCCCTTACTGACCTCTTAGGAATCTGGATAGGTCAACCGTAGATAATCTAAGGGTAAAGTGTTGGGGGTTTGGGGATGACACTATGGAGTCCAGTAATGAGTTCCACACTTCGACAACTTGGTTACTGAAGTCATATTTTTTAGAGTCAAGTTTGGAGCGGTTAATATTAAGTTTAAATCTGTTGTGTGCTCTTGGGTTGTTGTGGCTGAAGCTGAAGTAGTCGCCAACAGGCAAGACATTGCAGCATATGATCTTGTGGGCAATACTTAGATCTTGTTTTGTTTTGTTTTAATATAAATTTTTATTATACAACTATACAAAATACAACATATTATACAAAACATGGAATAGTGGTAATCAAATAACATATCAATTAACAAAGTACAAACTTAAAAACTAGAAAAGGGGAGGGAAAGAAATAGGTAGGGAAAGGATAGAGAGGAGGAGGGAAAAAGATAGAAAGGACAGAGAACATTGAAAGGATAGAAAGGATAAAAGATTTGGCGAATGTCCAGGGGAGCTGTAATGAAAATGAGAACTGATTCCTATTTTATTAGCTCGTTACCATGGTTCGGTTTGTTTATCTAGATTGATAGATGCAAGTGTTGAGTTAATCAAGTTATAGAGATTTTAGGGAGTAGTAGTAAAGATACTATCAGTATATATATAAAGTTTCTTAATACTATATAAAATATAAGATAGCTATATACCAGATTTGTAACTGGTCGTGTTTATATCCAACATATCAATCTTATGGCGTGTTATTCTCACTCTTTTTTCCTAACCAGTTGTAGAAAGGATCCCAACAGTTATTGAATGTGGCCATAGTTTCGTTTCTGACTAATACTGTATAGTTAATTTCGTCATCTCTGCGCAGTATTTAATTTTTTTTATTATTGCGTCATTCGGGGGTATCTCCTCATTCTTCCACCACTGCGCAAAGGTTAACCTGGCTGCTGTTGTTAAATGGACAATTAGATGTATTTGGGATTTAGGTAGATTTTGTCTAATAATGCCCAGAAGAAAACATTCAGGGGTTTTTTCTATTGTCAGATTAAGTATTTCGTCAATCCAGATTCCGATTTTATTCCAATAGATTTTAGCTTTTGTGCATTGCCACCATAAATGGAAATAGGTGCCTATTTCTTGGTGACACTTCCAACAATAAGGTGAAAGTTTATTATTTAGTTTTGTTAATTTAATCGGGGTAATATGCCACCTGTAAAACATTTTAACTAAATTCTCTTTGTAGGACGTGGCAATAGTCAGTTTATAATTTCTGCTCCAAAGTATTTGCCATTCCTCTTCCTTGATCTATTTTTTGAGGTCCAGATTCCATTGTTTTACATTAATTTTTGTGTTAATATTGTCCAATTCATTATAGTTTAAGTAACAATAGAATTTTTAAATTAATTGTTCCTAGGAATCTGTACATATTTTGTCTAGCGGGGCATTTTTAATTATTATTTTATCCTTGTTGAATTTAGTTTGTATCTGTAAGTATTCCCACCATTCCGTTTTTTGACCAAGGTTTTCTAATTCTATTCTTGATCTAATTTCACCATTGAAATTTAATATATCCTTGTACCTTATTATATTGTTTTTTTTAATGAAAATTAGGATGCACATATGCTTCTAATGGGGCATACCATGTGGGGATTCCTTTGTAAAGTTTAGACTTAATTTTTTTCCAGGTGTGTATTAAAGATTTCCTAATCAGATGGTTGGTAAAATATTTATGGGTCCTCGGCTTCTCATGCCAAAGATAGTAGTGCCATCCTAAGTGGAGGTCGTGACCTTCTAAGCTAAGTAATCTGATGTTAGATAAGCTCATCCATTCTCTCATCCAAGTTAGGGATGCGGCAATGTAATAGTCTTTCCAAATTGGGAGTGCCAGACCTCCTTCTTCTTTTCTATCTTGTAGATATTTTAAGCGAATTCGAGGGCGCTTGTTCTGCCAGATGAAGTTACTAGTAATTTTGTTCAATTTTATAAAGAATTCCTGTTTCAATTGAATTGGGATTGTTTGGAATAGGAACAATATTTTGGGCAAGATGTTAAGTTTTATAGCCGCAATCCTCCCTAGTAAGGAGATCTTGTTTAAGGCGTCTTAGTTCTAAACTTTCTAGGCCCAGGATTGAAAGTCTAGCCTCATAGGGTATTCTATTTCGAGTGGAGGAGTGAAGGGCTCTTCTGGTGAAGTATCTTTGGACATTTTCAAGGGTGTTAATGTCTGAGATGCGATATGGGTTCCAAACAAATGAGCTGTATTCGAGGATTTGAAGCTCCTCAAGAACCAAGAAAGACACATGGAGTTACAGCTGAGTAGTTTCCTTTATTGCTTCCCACCTGTAGACAGAAATCTTCCCAGATATATGCTGGGAATCTCCAGGGAGGAGCCGTTTTATCCCTCTTCTGACCATGTTTTCCATGCTTCACTGCCTCTGTCCTCTGCAAGGCAGCCTCTTCCGTCCGGGAATCCAGACTACATTCCACCACATCTGGCCAGCCAAAAAATGCTTTCTTTCCAGAAGCGCAATTAATGAGATTACTACCTGTTATCATTTCAAGTTTGCCTGGAGGCTTTCACTTCAGTCTATGTTTTACACACTTCATAATATAAAATAAAAGCAGTGACAACAAAAATTCTTTCTAAGTGACATTTGCTGCAGAAGGCTCTATCCATTGCTATGTTAAAAGGGGAGGGGAAGCTAACAGGTAATGGACTCATTTTCAGTACACAAACAAGCTGTGTGTCTTGTGTGAGTGTGTGTGTGATAGTTTGCTGTTTACCTCAAGCTGCTAAATTGTATTATGCTAGCCTTGTTTTCATAAAAGAAAACATTCTTGCTGTGACAGATGAATTCAGCAGTAGGCAAACATCTGTTATACAGGGATAGATGGAGGTTTGGGGAGAAAGGGAGGGGGGAGTCCATAAAAGATGAAGAGACATTTGAGAAAATTACAAAGTTCTATTACAAAGAAGATTACAGGTTACTGCTGAAATTAAAGTCTAACAAGTTATTTCCTAAAAGACTAACAGGCTGAAGTTTTTGCTTGCTGAGAAATAACTAAAAGTTCAAAACAATTATGGAACAAACATCTGTTTCTTTAACCAGCCAATCTAGCATCTGACTGGAGGCAGGGATGAAATTCAAAATTTTTCCCTACCGATTCTGTGGATGTGGCATGGTGGGTATGGAAGAGGAAGGATACTGCAAAGTCTCCATTTCCTTCCCACTCCTGGGGAAGGATAATGCAAAATATTCATGGCCATCCTACTCTGGGGCTAGCCAGAGCTGGTATTTGCTGGTTCTCCAAACTAAAATTTTCAGAACCTGCTGAATTTCACCTCTTGTTTCACTAACCAAATATATAAGAAAGAAAAATGTTTTCTCTATTTTCCCAATGAAAAAATATGATAGGGGAAAACTCTGCCTCATTTCTTCCGTGCTTAGCAAAACTCAATTGATTGTGTGCGTGTGGGGAGGGGGACTAATATTTCAGATAAGGCAGAATATAAGAATACCATTGTCTGATCTACGGTATGAATGACAGAAATTGCAGTCAGGTTTACTCCTTCAACAGAACTAGGTATTAATTCATTTAACCTTGGAAACAATTTGTCTGACACAAATGTGAAAGAAGTCATGGGGGTTAGAAGTAGTCAACTTCATTTATAGTTGCTGAAAAGAAAGAGTATTATAAAGAAAGAGAATCATAATCTACCAACAGCGAAATCAATAATAAACAAATCGTTATCTCCAATCAGCAGGAGAAGAGAAACACTTGAATCACAGAAGGGAAAGAGAGAGAGAGAAAGAGAGAGATAGAGAGAGAGAGAAGATGAGAGAAAATGAGAGCGAACGAGAGAGAAGTGAAGAAATCACGGTGAATGATGGGTTCCATTTTCAAACCACTATCTTTTTTAAACTAGCTTTACTGAGTTCTTGAAGATTGACACAAAAATTACTAATACTGTAAAATAATTTAAAAAACATTTTTAACTTTCCAACATATGCTGTAGCCAGTTTTAATGTTTCTATAATTTTGAAATTTTTTACAGAAGATAGTATTTAAAAAGCAGGTTGAAAGGAGTGTAGCATAAAAGATTATAACTTATACTCTATACTAGTGGTCACTGACCTTTTGAACCTCAGGGAACACTACATTTTAAATCCCGCATGAATTTTTTGGAAAGATAAATAGTATTTAGCACAATATAAAAATGCAAATAATTTTTCTGTGCACCACAAAAATGTTCTTATTGACCATCAGTTAGTGATTATTGTTCTATACTGAAGGACTTTTGTAGCTCAGTGGTACCTGAATGTAGATTTGAAGCTGCTCATTGAGATCTAGGTTATTTGCAGTAGATCTGCTCCCAATTATTTAATGAAATCAATTACAAGTGATTTCAACATTCCAAGCTTGAAATCATAGGCAGCCTAAAATGAAGGAAATTTGAGATCTATTTATTTTATTTAATATATGCGTATGATTGCCTAACTCATGAATTGTGACTAGGTGGCTAAGATAACAGATGTCATTATTCTAATTAACATCCGAGAAACAAATCAGAGTCCAAATCTTGGCCTTCTTCCAAGTTCCAATTAATAACAGAGTCATGTTGGCTACGAACTATAGGCAACCCAATACAAGCTTTTCCTACAATTCGCCACCCAGATTAAGGTTCATCTCTTGTCCCCACACCCACAAGTTCATCACATGGACCACTCTGATTCTCTCAACATCCATGATCCTCCCATTTACTTCCGGCTGATACTGAACAAAATATGACCTTGAATCTCTGGAAAGAATTTGTTGTGGCTAGTAATATTCCCTCTCATGCAACCTCCCCTCCCCAATTCCAACAGTACTATTCTACTTGTGGCAGGCCAAAGTCTCCAACTCAAAACAATGGCTTCAGCCTGACTACAGATTAAACAGAGTTAAAAGGGACCTTTTGGTATTCTAGTCCAAGCAGGAGAAGCCATTTCTGACAAATGGCAGTCCAATCTCTTCTTGAAAGCTCCCACTGATGTAACTCCCATAACTTCAAATAAGACTGAAAATATGACACTTGAATAAGATTTTTTTTAAAGGTAACAACAAAAGAGTAAGTAAGCCCAGCCTGTAATCATATGTTTCAACTCATTACAGACAAGTTTATCTTCTGCACTGTTCCAATACCCAGATAAAAAACCTGGTATTTCAAGGTCTTGCATATGATCAACAGGACCAAGGCCATTCAAATCCTATAAAGGGGATGCTATTCCATAGGACAGAAAAGACACACGTCCTGCGATTCTATCAGATGACAGAGGAGATCTCATTCTCAGCCCTTCAAGAACCAAATGCACAACAAAATCTTGTGTGAGGACGTGCAAGAGAGAGCAAGATTTCTGCACATGCAGAAGCAAAAAATCGGTGAAAATTGCCAAAATCTTACTCAAGCGTCTTCATGCAAGATTTCGCTTGCTGCGCATGCACAGAAGCCAAATCTTACACTGGGTTTCACGTGCATGCATTGGGGATACGCAGCTGTGTCCACATCCTGAAAATCGCTACCGGAAAGGAACACCTTACCGTCCCGGTAGAGGCCCATCACTGGCTAGCACATATTTGATTTATCCATTTCTCCATGTTTCTCTATAGAAATATAGAAACATAGAAGTCTGATGGCAGAAAAAGACCTCATGGTCCATCTAGTCTGCCCTTATACTATTTTCTGTATTTTATCTTAGGATGGATATATGTTTATCCCAGGCATGTTTAAATTCAGTTACTGTGGATTTATCTACCACGTCTGCTGGAAGTTTGTTCCAAGGATCTACTACTCTTTCAGTAAAATAATATTTTCTCATGTTGCTTTTGATCTTTCCCCCAACTAACTTCAGATTGTGTCCCCTTGTTCTTGTGTTCACTTTCCTATTAAAAACACTTCCCTCCTGGACCTTATTTAACCCTTTAATATATTTAAATGTTTCGATCATGTCCCCCCTTTTCCTTCTGTCCTCCAGACTATACAGATTGAGTTCATTAAGTCTTTCCTGATACGTTTTATGCTTAAGACCTTCCACCATTCTTGTAGCCCGTCTTTGGACCCATTCAATTTTGTCAATATCTTTTTGTAGGTGAGGTCTCCAGAACTGAACACAGTATTCCAAATGTGGTCTCACCAGCACTCTATATAGCGGGATCATAATCTCCCTCTTCCTGCTTGTTATACCTCTAGCTATGCAGCCAAGCATCCTACTTGCTTTCCCTACCACCTGACTGCACTGTTCACTACGCCTAAATCCTTTTCTTCTGAAGTTTTTGCTAACACAGAACTGCCAATACAATACTCAGATTGAGGATTCCTTTTCCCCAAGTGCATTATTTTACATTTGGAAACATTAAACTGCAGTTTCCATTGCTTTGACCATTTATCTGGTAAAGCTAAATCATTTACCATATTACAGACGCCTCCAGGAATATCAACCCTAGAGGCTTACCATATACTTACCATATTGGATTTCATGGGACAAACAGATTGAGGATTAATAGTCTTGTGAATGCCATGAAAAACTGGACAGCCATCAGCAGTTAGTAGAAGTAGTCTGCAGTACTGCAATCTAACCACTGCACCACCATGGCTCATTTAGCTCACAAAATAGTGTTGTTTTATGGGTGTACCAGGGTGCAATCCCAATTACCCATGTGGCTGCATTCTCGATCAGTAACAGCTTTTATACAGACTCCAAGGGCAGTCCCATTGCAATGGACAGATTACCAAAGCATGTGTGTACCAATTACATCTGCTGCAAACCTGGAGACTCCCTATCCGTAACTAAATACTAAACAGAGAGCTCTAGAGATGCCAGGCTTCGCACTAAGGACACTGTTGTAAATCTCAGTTTTCTACACAGTGTATTCCTCTTTCAGCCACTGACTTAACTTGGCAGAAAGCTCTCAGACATGACTAAGCTAGATTAAACTCTTTGTTGCAGACAATAGTGAAGAATTATACAGACAGAAGATTTGCTTTTAGCGGTGCAAATAATCCAAAGCTTTAAAATTGGTCTACATTCCAGGGTTTAAGCCTTAGACTGTTTTCCCCTCCCATCTTTTTGAGTTAAAATATACTTAGTGGCTCTGGCTTGTTTCTCCAATTCTAGAATTTGTATGTGCTGAAGTATGACTGTAATCTTTTAAAAATGCAATATAACTTTCACTCTCATCTTCAGGTCAATGTCTCTTTCTCCCCCCCTTCCTTCCTTTGTTAGTTATACATATCTCACCCCTTTCCCTTAGAGTCAAAACAGCTGATAGGTAGTTTGATCAGATTGTACAGCCACTCCAGTGGGTTGACTGTGAGGATATTATAAATGGAACTGAGGAAGGAGATGCAGTGCAGGGATGTCCAGATTACCCTTTCTCTGCAGAAAATCCAAAATATGATCCATCTGGAATTCCATCTTCTCCCTGGTGAGATGGCAGTAAGAGAACAGGAATAAACAAAAGAGCGTTCTAGGACCACAGGAGAAATTTTGGGGAAATGGATATATTTAATGTGACTAAAGGTGACTAAATGACACAAGTGACTGCATACTTAATGGAATTGCCCAGTAAAAATGTATTTATTTTTCTGGTTTCTTTAAATAGTTGGCTGGAAAGAAAAATATGGCTGAAAATTTCCAACAATGAATGACTTGAACTTCTTGGGGAAAAAAGGAAGCTGCCTAGAGTTACCTTGAGGTAAGATGGGTGGCCAATAAATTTTGCAAAATTAATAACTAAGTAACTAAGTAACTAAGTAACTAAGTAACTAAGTAACTAAGTAACTAAGTAACTAAGTAACTAAGTAACTAACTAACTAACTAACTAACTAACTAAGTAACTAACTAGTGGCCGGTTAGGTCCCACAGAGTTGGTCTTCTCCGGGTCCCATCGACTAAACAATGTCGTCTGGCGGGACCCAGGGGAAGAGCCTTCTCTGTGGTGGCTCCAACACTCTGGAATCAACTCCCCCCAGAGATTAGGACTGCCCTCACCCTCCTTGCCTTTCATAAACTCCTTAAAACCCACCTCTGTCATCAGGCTTGGGGGAACTGAGACACCCCCCCCCCCTTGCCTATGTAACTTTGTGCATGATATGACTGCGTGTATGTATTTTATCTATTGGGTTGGGATTTTTTTAGACTTTGTAATGTAAAACTGTTATTTTAGATTTTAATTATTAGATTTGTTACCATGTATTGTTTTTATCACTGTTGTGAGCTGCCCCGGAGCTCTAAGGAGAGGGGTCGCATACAAATCTAATAAATAATAATAATAATAATAATAATAATAATAATAATAATAATAATAAATAATAATGATAACTAACTAACTAAGTAACTAATTGTGAGAAGCAGGAAGTATGTGGTAGCTACTACTAGAATTGACATGAGAGAGAGAGAGGTCAAATCAGGAGTGAAATGCTACTGGTTCGACCTGGTTCGGTACCAGTAGTGGCAGCCATCGATGTTTCGAAGAACCACTAATGGTGGAAGCACAAGGCTCTCCTCACCCACCAGGATGTTGCCATTTTCTTTTTTTCCCCTATGCACATGTGCAAGTTTTCTGCACATGCGCAGAGAGAGGGAAAAAATGCATGCACAAAAGTAGCATGAGCGAAGTGAGCGCGTGTGCGCAAAACACGCACTTCCGAACCTGTAAAGAAGATAAGTAGATTTCAGCGCTGGGTCAGACAGTTTGGTAGTCAAAAGATGGTATACAATAGTTGGAAGTATGATAAGTCCGGTAGAAATGCAGATCCTGAATTGTCTAATGTGACACTACCAAGTGTCATGATGAAGGACATGGGTCATTTTAACTGCTTATGTATGTCCAGGTAGATGGGTATCATATCAAAGCTACAATATTTCTTCTCTCAAGGAAAGAGAATTCCTGAGAAAAATTGGAAGTGAGAAGATGGAAATCTTCTGAAAGTCATCCAGGGGAACCTACATGTATAAATCCTGCTCCTGGCAAGCATGGATTCAATTTAGATAAGGCAGCCAGCCTCCCCAAATCCCATTTTGTAAAAGAGGAACAGAGTCTTCCAAAAGGTTCTACATGATAAATCATCAGCCTGCTTGTTTTTATGAGCCAGGAATATAAACAAAAAAAAGGGGGGTCATCCTTTTTGACAAAAAAACAGTAGTACTGTACTTGTTGTTGTGGCCCACCAGCAGCCTGTGCAGCTGGTAGTGGATTCC
This sequence comes from Erythrolamprus reginae, assembly GCF_031021105.1. NCBI lineage: Eukaryota > Metazoa > Chordata > Lepidosauria > Squamata > Dipsadidae > Erythrolamprus > Erythrolamprus reginae. The sequence continues at coordinate 290,762,134 of NC_091950.1, read as the reverse complement.
ATCCAAGAAGAGGCCAATGTAATGATGTACTAGCAGCCTGTGTAGCTAGTACCTGAGTCAGACAGTGAGGAGGCTGATGAGGACTCGGTTCCAGAGGCAGAGGTTCAGTCGGGGCCTTCGGAACCTCCAGCACCTCACATCAGTGATGAGTAGTGATGGGCGAACCCAACGATGTTCGGGTTTGGCAAGTTCGGACGAACTTCACGCAAAGTTCGGCTGAACCCAAACCCGAACCCTAACGGTCCATGGCGTCAAAGCTCCGTCCCCGGAATCCCATCGTTTTAATTTTTATATGAAAAGACCTCCCTTTTCTTGCAGAGCCGCTGCGGTGTCCTTTTTCGTAAAAATAAAAAATATATATTTTTACATGAAAAGACCTCCCTTTGAAGGAGCTGGGGAATCCCTCCCACAAAGAGATTCCGGGGGCGGAGCTTTGACATCACATATACCGGCAGGTTGCTAAGGACACCAAGGTGATCACTTCCCGGATTCCATGGTGATCACCTTGGCATCCTTAGCAACCATAACGTCAAAGCTCTGCCCCTGGAATCTCTTCGTGGGAGGGAATCCCCAGCTCCTTCAAAGGGAAGTTTTTTCCATATAAAAATATATTTTTTATTTTTACGTGAAAGGATGCCACAGCTGTGCCGCAAGCAAAGGGAGGTCCTTTCATGTAAAAATACATTTTTTTATTTCCATGGAATCCAGGAAGTGATCACCTTGGCGTCCTTAGCAACCTGCCAGTATACGTGACGTCAAAGCTCCACCCCTGGAATCTCTTTGTGGGAGAGATTCCCCAGCTCCTTTTGTGCCTCCTCCCGGCCGACAGCTCCCCAGTGTTCGCCTTCCTCCGCCACCACTGGCACCTAGTTCCTCCTCCTCATCTCAGCAGATGACAGCCGGGCGGTGGCTTTCGCGGTGTTCGGCACGGACGTCGAAGCAAAGCATGATTTTAAAAAAAAATTCGGGTTCGGGTTCGGCATGCCGAACATCACAAAATTCGGTACGGGCCCGAATTGTGCGGGTTCGGTTCGCCCAACACTAGTGATGAGGAAGAAGAAGCTCCTCCTCTTCTTAATACAAGGGCACATGGAGCTGCCAAAAAGCAGGAAGGTTTCCTCAGGAGGAGATCTCCTTGGAAGTAAGACTAGGGGCTAATTGACTATTTCTCTAGCCTACTTAAGGGATGAAGATGACAGCAAAAACTCTACAGGAAATAACATTAGTTCCTTCAGGTGCCTCCATGGTCTGAAAACATCTGTTCACTTATTAGTTTTGGATTTTTCTCTTTGGACTGCTTCTAGGCATTTTGCCAAGCCTTGTAAACTTCTTAAGATATTCAGCACTATTTACTTAGACTTAGTTTATGACTTTATGGATTTATGCTAACTGCTAATGTCATTTAATTAATAGCTGTTTTTTTATTAGGCAAAGTAGGAAATTGTACTTGCAGTGTGTAGTGAATGAGGTTTGAGTCTTACATCCCAGAAATCAAGGCAGTGTTATCCTAGTCCCAGGGAATATGTAGATCAAATAAGTTAAATACAAGGTTACTACAAGATACAAAAGAAAGAGGAATATTAGGCCGACCTGATTTGAAGATGTATTTTGTTACCGGGTGTTATTAAGATACAGAAGGCTATTGAACCTAGATTGTCATAATTTGAGATTTGGATCATATGGCTATCTATGGGATAATAAAGTTAAGGTAAATGCCAACTTCAAAAATTATTATGGCAGGTATGGTATAAATATAAGTTAAAACTGCCACAAAATCGCTATGGCTTTCATCACAAGAATCATTTTATAGATGAGAAATGATAACAAAGCACTAATGATTAATTTATCCTGATCTATTAGAATTCTGTCAAGGAAACTATAAAATAAAATCAGGAGAGTTAACAACAGAAGAATTACACTTATTAATGGCTTTCTTATGTACAATTAACAAAAGGTTTAAATTGGATAAAAACTTTGAATAAAGTAAGGCAACTTTGAAATAGAACCATGTATTAATGAAGAAAATGTTATTGCTAATGTGTATAAACGTTTGCTGCAATAGGAAGCAGAAAAACAAATAAAATAATGGGTAAAAATTTTTAAATTATAATATATAAAATAGATGAGTGGCAAAATATGTTGTTTACATTATGTTCCATTTTTAGAGAGAAATTTTAATCAAATGATGAATCATTGGCATGTGTCTAAAAATGGTCTAGAACACAGAAAGTCATTTTACATTCATGCTGCATATGAACAACATGAAAGGTTATTTCATCCTGTTTTGTTGACATGTAAATGAGAAAAGTTTAGATACCAATGCAAACATTAATAAAAAAAGACTTTAAAGACTGTGAAAGCAGGATCTTCTCTTTTGAGATTAATGGAGAAGCAAGTAGAAAAAAGTTGTGGAACTTTGCTTTTATATATTTGACAGCTGCAGCAAGACATATTGAGCATTATTCATTCAAAAATGAAAAGGATTAACACTACCCACATTGGAGAAATTGCTGCTGAAGATGAGGGAATTGGAAATGACAAAATTAACTTTTTTGGTTATGGGAAAAAAGCATCTACATTTACAACTGATTGGAAACCCTTTATAGACTTTTTGTATAAGACAGAACAAAATATATTTATGATTAGTGGTTTTGAAGATTAGGTTAGAAAAAATTAGTTTAGAAGATTAGTAAAATGGATAAAATAAAAGAGAATAGAATAGAATTTTATTGGCTAAGTGTGATTGTACACACAAGGAATTTGTCTTGGTGCATATGCTCTCATGAAAGAAAACATACGTTCATCAACAATAATAAGATACAACATTTAATGATAGTCCAGGTAGATAAGCAATCAAATTATATTAGGAACCAGTTGATATAAATCATAAGGTTACAAGCAACAAAATTACAGTCATGTAGTCATTAGTGAGAGGAAATGAGTCATATGAATGATGAGATTAATAGTAGTGCAGACTTTGTAAATAGTTTGACAGTGTTGAGGGATTTATTTGTTTAGTAGAATGACAGCATTTGGGAAAAGACCTCTTCTTGTGTCTAGTTGTCTTGGTGTGCAGTGCTCTGTAGCGACGTTTTGAGGGTAGGAATTGAAACAGTTTGTGTCCAGGATATGAGGGATCAGTAAATATTTTCACAGCCCACTATTTGATTGTGCAGTATACAGGTCCTCAATAAAAGGCAGGTTGGTTGAAAAAGATAAATATTTATATTTATAACATTAGGAGGAGATAACTTTTTACTTGAATTTCTGCAAAGGAAATTGAAAGCTTCTTTTTATTTTTATAATTATTTTTATTTCTATGCTCTTTGTAAAACACTTCTTTTTTAAAAATATATTTAAAAATATTTAAATATTTAAAATAATTATTAAAACATTTAATGAAAAATATTAAAAATATACTTTAAGCACCTGAACTGAGTGTCCCTATATCTCTTAGTATCGTAACAATATATTTCTTAGACTTAATGTAAAATGCAGGAGGTAGGAGAAAGACCAGAATCTTTCCAGGCATAAACAAACATTGTTATTCTCTTTGACATTACAGTGATGTTTACTGTTGAAGTGCTTTTTAGGAAGATAATATGTGTTTATTGCCAATATAGATAGCGGCCTTAGCTTAACAACCTATAAATATACAGTTCTATAACAACAATTGTGAATTAAAGCTTTTTTTATATAATTAAAAACAACAACAGTGTTTTATCTGTTTTGCTCCTTCTCCCTCTATGACTCACCAACTTTTTTTTTTTAGAATTTTTGTTTCCAAGCTTGCTTTTAGTCTAGGGACACAAGTTGGTAAAAGAAGGAAGAAAAACCCCCTGAGTTTTTTTGGAATCTAGGACACTTGCCAGACTATCTTTGCTGATGTCTGATTTGTCTCTCAAAAGCTGAAGTTTTGCACCAGTCAGTCTGTTCAGCATATGTCCCTGTGGTCCTACTGTCCTGCTGGGTTGTAACCTGCTCCAGCTGTTCTTGAAGCAAACAGTATTGCCTGCACATTCTGTTTTCATATAAAACTCCAGCAATGTCCGATAGCCTCCTTCTATTGCTTAAAACGTTTTCTGCATTTTCATTGGCAAAGTAGATGCGGATAGTCCTTGATTTACAACAGTTCATTTAGTGCCCATTCAAGTTTACAACAGCCCCGGGAAAAAGATGATTTATGACCATTTTTCACACTTATGACCATTGGAGCATTCCTGTGGTCATGTGATCAAAATTCAGACACTTAGTGACTGACTCACTGATGTTGGTTGAAGTATTCTGAGGCAATGTGACCACCAAGCAGAATTAATGGTGGATTCAGATTCACTTGACAATGATTCACTTAACAAATGTGGCAGGAAAGATAATAAAATGGATCAAAATTCAACTTTACAACTGTGTGGCTTACAATAGAAACATGGGGCTCAATTGTGTTTGTAAGTCAAGAACTCTCTGTATACCTGCCTCTAGATTTTTAGGTTAGAAACAAAGCTTTTCCATGACTCTCATTTGTTCTCCTTCAGAAATAATCCTTTGCTCTTTTTCATTCTCCATAGCCAGCTTTCAAGTCCCCTCCTATCATTGGTCTGTTTTCCAGTCAGAAACACTTTCCCATGACACGGTTTCCTACCATTGATTTCAAAAGCCTCATAAACTATTTTATAAATTTTTAAGCACCTCACAGGAAATATTTTTTCCTTAACTTTCCAAAACCAACAGTCCTATTTCTTCTGTTTTCACCAATTAAATCTTCTCTCGTTAAACTTTTAAACTTACTCAAACTTCTCTGAAGGAAAATCTCCTGATGTGACACAAGTTGTCTTTCAGAAGGTTCTTAACTCCCGGAATAAGTATTGAATTTTTCAGAGTATAAGATGCATCCTTTTACTCCCAAAAAGAGGGTGAAAACTTGGGTGTGTCTTATACACCAAGTGTAGCCCCACCCAGCCCCACCCACCTTTTGGCCTCTGCTTCCCAGCAATTTACCTCCTTGCAACAAAAAGGGCAGAGCCTATTAAGCCAAGCAATTCATTATCAGCTTTCCAATATATTTTATTTTTATTATTATTATTATTATTATTATTATTATTATTATTATTATTATTTATTATTTATTATTTATTATTTATTGGATTTATATCCCACCCCTCTTTGAGGACATGCTAAACTGAAAGTGAAACTAACTGTAAGGAGGCATCAAGCCAGATTATTTATGGGACCATCTCCTGCCGCATGAGTCCCAGCGACTGGTTAGGTCCCACAGAGTCGGCTTTCTCCAGGTCCTGTCAACTAGACAATGTCACTTGGTGGAGCCTAGGGGAAGAGCCTTCTCTGTGGGGGCTCTGGCCCTCTGGAATCAGGTTCCCCTAGAAATTCATACTGCCCCCAAACTCCTCACCTTCTGTAAGAGTCTGAAGACTCTTCTATGCCAGCAGGCTTCGGGTTATTAGACTCTACCACCACCCCTCGGCTGATAAATGCTATGTATGTTTGTTGTCTGAGAGGGAATGCATGACTTTTAATATAACTGGGGATTTTAGATTAGATTAGTTAATTAAAATTAATTGGATTAGGACATTTGTATTGTATTGTTTTATTTTTTATATCCTGTTTAGTATTAAGTTAAGGCAGCTGAGTTAAACCTTGACTTAGTTATGTTTGGAGTAGATCTATTTAAATAATTGGGAGGAGTTAGTGTGACTACATATAAGAAAACATGCTGGTATTAATATACTGCCATAATGTACATTTCTCAGACACACATGCACAGAAATACACAACAAACAGTGTATATCATCTGTACGGTTTGCTGCTTGCTAGGAGGCAAAATTGCTGGGAGGCAGAGGAATATTTTTTCCTTGTTTTCCTCCCCCCAAATTAAGGTGCGCCTTATACTCTGGTTGTGTCTTATAGTCTGAAAAATACAGTAATAAGGATAGTCTTAAGATAACTAAGAAAGAAATAGGCAACACAGTCTTTCTTTAAAAGAAATTGAGTGTTGTTCTGCCAAGATGAATGTCCCAAAGGGGATTTCCAAAAGGTAACGTTTGAAAATTCTTCTGAGTTCTGAAGAAACTCCTTGGATGAGAAGTAAAACATTTTTAAGGGGGAAAAAAATGAAGAAAATTCAGTTGCTTTTGGAAAAGCACCTTTGGGACAACCACGACCTGGATGATTGAGAATATACATGGATAGACAAGATGAATATTTCCTCAGCCCTGATATATTTCAAACCTACTGAAAAGCACTGTTTTGTGATCTCTTTGCAAGGAGAATCTATATGGAGCTAAAAAATGAGTGAACCTTGTCTGCTTAACCTCCCTAAGCTCTTATTTTAGCTACATTCATTGGTTCCACAAAAAGCAATCATGCTGAGTCTTCCATGAAGTTTCAGAATTCCACACCCCCAAAACCCCTTGTACCCTATCACATCATCCTATGTTAGGAGCAACTCACTCATAGACTGAGATATATAGACTGAGAGCAGGTTGAAGATGATATCATTCATCCCTGTCTCAAGAGTGCTTTGTAGGCACACCATGAAGCAAGTTAGAATGTGAGGATGAATTCAGGCAGAAGATCATGTCAAAAGGCTTTCTATTACTTACTTCCCTGCAAAAGATGCTAATCTCTTGTGTGTGTGTGTGTGTGTGTGTGTGTGTGTGTGTTTGTGTTTGTGCGCATCCTCTTAGTAAAGATTGCTGAGCCACTTTAGAAAGTACTTATATTCTAAAAAGCTAGTGTAAAGTCTATTAAATAAATAATGCTAATTAAATGATGGGAAACATTTTGTAGGCTGAGTTTGTGACCATTATTATTATTTTCCCCTATCTTTAGACTGTTTAAAAACAGTACTTTCTCCCAGCTCAGTTCTGAGATTCAAAATAAGTCTAACTGGAGAAAATCTGGTGTCGATGGAATACTTTCCAGAGAAAAACAACAAACCTGAATTAATTATTTCTTCTTCCTTTCTAATCTTTCCCAGCAACTGCTTCATGCCGGCATATTAACCATACCATATCACAGTGGCTAGAGAATTCTGTAAGTTGAAGTCCACACATATTAAAGTTATTGAAGTCAAGAAAAACTGCCATAACAAATGCATTTATTATATAGTTTCATGTTAGTCAATGTCATCCTTCCAGACTCAAGCTCTATTTACACAGAGCAGGGGGTATAATGTGGCTAACCCAACCATCCAGGACCAAGTTTAATGTTGATTCCCTCAACTGGAAGAGATATGGATAATTTTCATGGACAGTATTTTCATAAATTAATGTCAATAAATATCTTTCCTCCTACCTTAGACCATGCTTAGGTAAGTTATTGAGTTAAAAGGATAGAGAAACCTTGTGGTTGTCTCCAGTTCATCATCACAACTCTTCATTTAAACTTAATATACACATATCTTCTTATGATGGTTAACTCTATGGTAGACCTTTTTGATACAAGCCTTTAAAATATCCATTCCTATTAACAGTATTCACACTGTGTTTATAACATTGTAACAACTGTAAACAGTCAGTGAGATTGTTTCAAAAACAAGGGTATCCACCATTCCTGCCTTGGAATTTTTTCTAATGCCCATATCAACATTCTATATTTGTCTTAGAGAATCAATTATTGGACAATTAAATATTTTAAAAACTTTAGATATTAAACACCTAGTAGTAGTGATTTATTTATGTTCAAATGTTGATAATTCTTATCTAATTATCACTATTCCAACCTGTCTTTCAGCCTTATTTCCTGAAAGTATTAGTTCAAACCAGAGGTGGATCTCTGCAGGTTCTGACCAGTTCTGGAGAACCAGGAGCAGAATTTTTGAAAATTCCAGAGAACCAATAAATTCCACCTCTGACTGGCCTCACCCCCATCTATTTTCTGCCTCCCGAGTCTTAGCTGATTGGGAGGAAATGGTGATTTTGCAGTAACCTTCCCCTAGAGTAGGGAGGAAATTGATATTTTACAGTATCCTTCCTCTGCCACGCCCACCAAGCCAAGGCACGTCCACCAAGCCATGCCCACAGAACTGGTAGTAAAAAAAATGTGAATCCTATCACTGGTTCAAACACAAATATGTTCTCCACATTTTCCAGGTTGAGGACCGAATGAATGCCTGTTGTTTGTAAGACCTGCTTATGCCACTTAAGTCTTCAGTAAGCTTTTTTCTGAAAGGAATCTAGATTCAAGAGGTTTTTCCAGGAAGTTCTCCCTACTGAAATATCAACATTCTATGTTTGACTTATAAAATAAACCATTGGGCAATTAAATATTTTAAAAACCAGGGGTGGGCTACTGCCCGGATGGGCAGGGGGATGCAGTGGGGTAGCGAAAATGGAGCTCCACCCCAGAGCACCCAATTTATTTATTGATTTATTTATTTTATTCTTTGTCCAATATACAATACGTATGGAAGAAAATAGACATTAAGTAATATATATAAAGATAGAAAGTAAAAAAGAAGAGAATATATATGATATAAGAGATATGGAGAGAATATATATGATATATATATATATATTATATATATATATATATATATATATAGATAGATAGATATATAGATAGATAGATAGATAGATAAGGAGAGAATATATATGATATATGAGATAAGGAAAGACAATTGGACAGGGGACGATAGGCACATCAGTGCACTTATATGCGCCCCTTACTGGCCTCTTAGGAACCTGGAGAGGTCAATTGTGGAGAGTCTAAGGGAGAAATGTTGGGGGTTGGAGTTGACACAATTGAGTCCGGTAATGAGTTCCATGCTTCGACAACTCGATTGTTAAAGTCATATTTTTTACAGTCAAGTTTGGAGCGGTTAATATTAAGTTTGAATCTGTTGTGTGCTCTTGTGTTGTTGCGGTTGAAGCTGAAGTAGTCATTGACTGGAAGGACGTTGCAGCATATGATCTTGTGGGCAATACTTAAATCGTGTTTTAGGCGCCGTAGTTCTAGGCTTTCAAGACCCAGGATAGTTAGTCTATTTTCGTAGGGTATTCTGTTTCGAGTGGAGGAGTGAAGGGCTCTTCTGGTGAAATATCTTTGGACGTTATAAAAACAATATGTGATATAAAAACAATCATAGATATTTTGATTCATATTTTGCACTGAAAGATGTTGAAAGAAAATGGAGGGCATCCTGCATAAGCCACGCCCACAGTGTGATATAAAAATTTTGGTAGCCCTTCACTGGTATCAACCACCTAAAAGTGGTGATTTATTTGTGTCCAAAATATTTGTAAATAAATCAAATGTTACATAAACATAACACATAAAAGTCTTCAGTAAGTTTTCCTCTGAAAGGAATCTAGATTTAAGAAGTTCTTCCAGGAAGTCCTCCCTACTGAATTGGGAGACTTCTATGACTATGGCATATTTTATCTTAAATTTGCATAACTGATTCCTTTTGGAGTTGAAAAGAAAAAGAAAAAGCACTGCCCGACAAAATATATAAGATTTATTAGCATAAATAATATGTAATATAAAAACAATATGTAATATAAAAACAAACATAGATATTTTGATTCATAAGATTTTTTTTTAAAAAAAATCATAGCTGAGTGATTCTTTTATTAGCATAAATCAAAATAACACTGAAATACATCAACTGTGAAGTATTTAATTAGACAAAGTGTAACAAAACTGAGAAAATGACAGAATAAAGAATTAGATGTTTAAATATGAGGATTGCAGCAGGTTGAAGCCAGTTCAAGTCAAAGATTATAACATACTGCCAATTTATTAGTTTTTGTGGCTAATTTGCTTGTCTGAAAACAAAGATCTCAATTCTCAACCTGTTTCTTGGTCTTTCAATGTGCAGTCTTCTAAGGTATAGGAAGATATTTGCCACAAAGTGTTAGAAAAAGAAGTGGTACATCTTAGAGAACAGACATGATTCAATTTCTCAATATATTTAGAGAAGGCTGTCATTTTTCTTCTTTCAAAATTGCCATTTTTTCTTCTTTCAAAATTGCCATTTTGATCTGTTAATAAGAGATGCAGATTTATATGCCTTTGTGTATATTGTTCAGTTGTGTTCTCTTTTTTCATATTGGCTTTTCCCCAAACTAAGTATCTTCCTGCTTTGTTTTTAAAAAAAATAACTTTCAGCCTGAAGAATTGAATTCTTCCAACTTTTCCCACCTGAAAATATACATACCGGTATGCATTATATATATGTATAAATAAAAGTAAAACATGCACACCATAAAATTTCCAGATGGATGGAGTCCTTCTGAAGGACTAGATTTGTTCTACTTCCACTGCCACCTACTGGAAATATAACATTAAATTTATTGCTTTGTTCCTAAAGGCACTGGCTAAAGAAGAAATATTTTCTATTTGCACCACTACTGAACTGAAATGGCCCTCTGCAAATATTCTCAGATTTTTTTTTTAAAATCACTACATGCCAAAGGCCAATGTATCACTCCATAAAGTGAATTCTCAGATGGATGCAATAGCAGCTCCACCCCCCCCCCCCAATTCTGTATTCCTGAATTTAAAAATAGTATCAATGCAGTTCAATATTCTTTTGATGTACAGGTTCATTTGGCATGGAAAATAGAAAGCCCTCTATTTTTCCTTGAAAACATGCAAACAAAATCTGCCTTCTTGGAAATTAATACTTGGAAAGTGCAATTAATTGGCTAGCCCAAAGGGATTGGTCTGTGGTCGGGCACCCTGCTGAACTTTTAAAAGAGAGAGAATATTTGCAGAGGGCCATTTCAGTTCAGGATTAGTGCAAATACAAATGATTTCTTTGTTAGTCAGCACTGTCAGAAATAAAGCATTGTGAGTGAAGAAACAAAGGAATAAATTTTCCATTACGGGTAAAGAATGTTATATGAAATGGGAAAATACTAGACAGAAAGGGAAAATCTGTGATATCCTATAGAAATGTTCTTTATTTGAGTAAGTTGTTGTTCTTTGCTGTCTTGCTAATTTCAGCCTTGGTGTTAAATCCATTTTAAGTGTAACGTCTAATCTTTTGCCCTGAAATTGTCAGAAATGAAAAATCAGCATCAAATGTTAAATTCCAGTTTAGTTGATTTATTAGTCAAGATTACACAAAAGAATCTAGTCAACTAGCAGCACTAAATTGGCATCAGATAAGAATCAATAAAAATCAAGAAGAAGCTGAACTTGGATGTTTTGTGGTAATGACTCCAGACTAATTACATCTTTGACGCCATCCCAGGGGTAAAATGCTACTGGTTCGGCCCAGTTTGGGAGTACCAGTAGTGATGGGTGCTGGTGGTTTGGAGAACCATTAGTGGCAAAGCATGAGGCTCCATCCACCCATCCGGATGTTGCCATTTTCTTTTTCTTAACCCTCTGAATATGCACAAAGCCTTCTACTTATGCACAGAGGGTAAAAAAGTGAGCGATGGTGCGTGGACACTTTTGAACCAGTAGAGAAGATAAGTAGATTTCACCACTGCTCCATCCCCAGCATCTGCCTCTTCTTCTAAAGAGATTGGCTTAAAGGTTGAATAATGAGGAGAGGGAAAAGATTGAATGGCCGAAGACTGAATGATGGGAGGAGTAGGTTTGATTTCCTTCCTACACTTTTTTTCATAGCAAAGTTCTACCTGTTTACACTAGTCTCTCCCATTTGCCCAATTTTACTGCAACTTCCTATGTTACAAAGAATGCATTTTAGAACAAGAATGGGGCACATGCAGACCACATGTGATTCCTGGTCTGATCTTTTTATGTAAGTCTCCAAATCAACTCCATTGATTCTCTCTTTTGCCAACATTGTCTTTATTGGTGGACAGATCCCTTGCAAACCTATTACTTTTTCTCCAGTCAGATGTTTAACAATCTGCTTTTGATTGTGAAAAAGAACAGTTTGAAGGTGGAAACAGAAAACAAAATCAGAAGTCACACATTTAAAAAAAATCAATAGTGTTTATGTTTAATATCCCCAGGTCTCTGTGTGTGCATGCACGCACACACACACACACAAAACTGGCCAAGGAGGTGATGGGAAATTTCTCTACAAGAAATTATCAGAAATAGTAATTACTTTTTTTCCTGCAGAAATGTCCTCTAGGCAATGGGACTATGAGAATTAGGGCTCATTTATTATTTTTAAATAATATAAACAGTAAAATGGACACATCTGGAATTCTTTAGAAATGTGTAGCACTCATCAGAAAAATAAGCAAATAGGTAAATCTTATTTCAGCAAAAAACAGATCTAAAATATATTGGTATAGGCCAGTGATGGTGAACCTTTTTTCTCTCAGGTGCCCAAAGAGCGTGTACATGTCCTATTGTGTGTGCACGAGTGCCCACACCCATAATTCACTGCCTGGGGAAGGCAAAACCAGATTCCTCCACCCCCTGGAAGCCCTCTGGATCTCGGAAACGGCCTGTTCCCCAACTTCTGGTGGGCCCAGCAGGCTCGTGTTTCACCCTCCCCAGGTTCCAAAGGTTTCCCTGCAGCTGGGGGAGGGTAAAATGCCCTCCCCTTATCCCCCCCCAGAGGCTCTCTGAAAGCCAAAATCATCCTCCCAGATCTTCTTCTGAGACAAAAATCAGCTGGCTGGGACACACATGCATATTGGAGCTGAGCTAGGCTTGTGTGTCAGCATGGCTACGCATGCCACTTGTGGCAGCCATGCCATAGGTTTGCCATCATTGGTATAGGCTGTATGGGCTGTATTTGTTGCAGTGCTGGGCTTCAGGACCTAGAGTTGTTTGTATGTTTGTTGTCCATCTCCTTTTCAAATGACTCTGAACAGCTTATTGCATTAAAAGAATTAAAATTATAAAAGATAAATACTTCTAAAACAATAAAAAATATTTGGCCCTTAGCACATTAATGCACCTTGGTGAGGTCTGGTCTATGATTAGTTCTTCATTTGTGTCCAATCCTGATTGGACGTTTTGGTTCCTGATTGGTTCTTTTGTTCACATAAGTTTTTGACTGGTCATTCTTGCAGCTGATTTTTGATTGGTTCTTGATTTGTTCTGTGCTCTCTGATTGGTTTTCTAAATAGTTGAGTCCTGATTGCGTTCTTTTCCACTTAAATCTCTTATTTACTAACATGGAGGGAGTTTATCCCTGGTTGACACTGCTTAGTAACTTGTAATCTGGGTAGGAGTCCACTTTGCCTCAGAAGATGCCACACTGTAGAAGATGCTGGTAACCTTGAAGCCAGTGAAGGGTTACCAAAATTTTTACTACCACACTGTGGGTGTGGCTTATGTAGGACGCCCTGCATTTTCTTTCAACACCTTTCAGTGCAAATTAGGTTCTCTGGGGTGGAGCTCCATTTTTGCTACCCCACTGCATTCCCCCCTGTCTGGGCAGTAGCCCACCCCTGCTTGAAGCTCAATGATGCACAAAAGGTATAAAAATTGTAATTATTTATTATAAAGATAAATTCATTCAAGAAGTAAATTAAATGAAAGGATTTCAACAAAAGTAAATAATAGTAATGATAAGTGTATTTTTGTTCATAATCCTTGATTGATATAGATATGATCTACTAAACTGATATAGCACATATTATTACAGCAAAAAATAACCTATACAGATTTTAAAGTATATATATTTTAAAAAAGCAAAATCAAAAGTATAAAATTGTTACCGACAATAAAAGACAATAGTGTATCTACACATTCGCATCTGCAGAGCACTCCTTTCAGATTACCTCTGAAAAAATGCAGTCCTTAAAGAATGGTTACTGACTCTTGTGGTAGAAAATATAGAAAGTTATCATTTTTATTGTCAACTGTGACCTGCATTGAGTTTTGTCTCAACCCACATTCCTGAAAGGGCAGAGCTTCGTGACATGTATTGTACATCCTGATTGATACATTGCATTCTTCAAGAATATCACACAGTGAGGAAGTTATATGGTAAACATCTTTTGGGAAAGCCTAAATCTAGCAAACACAACTTTTGATAGTTGCAAAAACTAACAACATTAATTAATTATGATAGAATGAAGATGATGAAGTTCAGTACAGAATTAAATTTTTCTTAGTAGACTTTGATAAACATAGATATTGAATTTTATTAAATCAATAATGAATAGGTTGATTTACAAACTAACTTAAAGAGAATAAATTCTGTGTGATCTATTTTTCGAGAGCAATAATAAAATATAAGAGAGAACAATTCAAGTGTGTGAATGGAAGGAAATGGGCTTACAGCAGTGATGGGCTACCAAAAGTTTTACTACTACACTGTGGGTGTGGCTTATGCATTTTGTTTCAATATCTTTCAGTGCAAATTGGATGTTCTGGGGCTCCATTTTCGCTACCCCACTGCATTCCCCCCCCCATCCTGATTATCTATATATATACAGTGATGGGCTACTAAAAATTTTACTACCACACCGTGGGCGTGGTGTATGCATTTTGTTTCAACATCTTTAAGTGCAAATTGGGTGGAGCTCCAAATTTTGCTACTGGAACTGCGTTCCTTACCGTTCCTGTAGGGGCCCATCACTGTATATAAAGTGTATGTACACCCATGCATGCACAGCTCTTCTAAAATTATACACATTCAACCTCATTTACTGCAATAGGAAAAACATACCCAGAGACCAGAAGGGGGGAAAAAAAATCAAAGTTTTGCTACTGGTACTGTGTATCTGACCGTACCTGTAGGAGCCCACCTGGTATTCAGTTGAAGATAAAGACTAAAGGATTAAGGCAAAGGGTTTACAGAAAGCTGCAGATTCTTTTTAGAGCTTCAACAGATACAATGACCTTATTTATACCAGTTGAATAAATCACAATTTGTTATTGGACTCATGCAAAAATGTAAGAACAAACCAAATAAATTCATTATAGCTTAACACAGTAGGTGAACCAGCCAGTGATTTAACATAAGCTTCAATTCTCAACTTCCTTTTTTCTTATGATAAGAAGCCCATATTTTCTTCTTCCGACGGCAAGGCTGTTTTGTTATGATAATGCTAGCTTTTTGAATGAATTAAAACAGATATTCCTCTGTAAAGCAAATCACTCCAGTTTTGGAAAGGCATGTAAGTTCATATGAGTTCATATGCTGAGATGTAAGTGGACTGTAACTAATACCTGCACTGTAGCCTTGAGAACCTTACCTCAACTCAGATTGCAAGCCAATTGCTTGTTTCTGAATAAGGTGACCTTAAAACACAGACAACATTCTTGTTGAAATAGGCAACAGTAGAACCCACAATTTCTATTCTAAGCCTCAGCCTTGGCAAGTAAACTTTTGAGTTTGTTCGTTTTTGGTTGTTATTATTTTTGCACTGACACTGATGAATATCTAATTAGATTTTCTTTTTCTTGTCTCTTACCTATTGCCTCCAATTACTTTTGTTACTTCTTCCTTTTCTGTTCCCTTATGTTATTTTTCCATGAATGGGAATACCTGCATAGATATGCATGCAAAACTTATTGCATGTCCTTTTCATTTTATTGTTTTTGTGGGCAGGGGACGCAGAAAGAGACCTTGTGGGAGTTTCCGCATCATGTGCCAAAACAATTTAACTATTCATTTATTAGACTTGCATTCTGCCCATCTTGCCTAGAGGTGACTCTGATCAGCTTACAAAAGCTAGGCTTCGATGCTCAGCATCTTGAAACAGAGAGCAACAACCATTTGTTGCTGCTCTTCAGGCAAGTAGACCAATAAACACAATAATATTGTATCGAGTGTTTCCAATATATAATAATTACTTACATTTATAGACTGCATGATTCCAGGCAACTCTGAACTATTTACAATTTGCAAATGTTCAAACGTTTTTTTAAAAAGAATATGTAAAATATAAAAGTAGCCCAAGACAAAGGGACATTGAGGACAGAGGAAGAAAGGGGCATCAACTGTCTTCTCCAATGGCCTGGTGAAGATCCAGATCCCCAAGGCTTTTTGAAATCCCAGTAGGGTGGGAGCTGTTCAAATCTCAGGAGAACCTCATTCCAGAGAGTGAGCTAAAATGAGGTGTGTTTAAAGGGTTGTTTAATTGATGGAGCCAGTGTGAACCAGACCTGTCAGATTGAATAAATCAGGCAGGTACTATGGGAGACAGGTAGCCCCTCAAGTAGCCATGTGCTATATAGAAATTTATATTCTAAATAGTGAATTGCATCCAGAAGTAAACAGGCAACCAATGCAGCTTATGAAGCACAGATATTACATGGATATATCGAGACCCACACCATTGCAATCTAGACCAGCTGATGCTTCCAGGTGTTCTTCAAGGATAGCCCCTTTATATCCAATTTAGATCTTTGTACCATCTGTACATAAGCAAACTATTGACAAATATAAGCTTCTTTTTACAACTTATTTTAATTTAGAGTTTTATTTTATTTAGAAATACAGTATATCTGTCCTGAAGAAAGTTGGTATTCAAATTTATTTTGTATGTTTGGGGATAGATTTTTTTAAAATTTCCTCCTCCTTGGATTCCACCCTCTCCTTTAAAATAAATCTTTTCTGGTTTTGTTACTACGTGTTTCACCTTTCTTTGGAAACTTAATAATATTGGTTAAAATTGGCCTTTATCTTGAGCACACTGTGGTAGTCAAGCCATGAGGTAACCAGGGCATGACTGCCTAATATGTCCCTCAATAAATAAAATGATATACTATAAGAACAATGTCTGCTCAGAGGCATGAAAATCCTGAAATAGTCAAGGAAGGTCTAAGGCATCACAGCTGTCATTGTAGCTTTATTATCACTCTGTAGCATCTCAGCCGTTAGCTCAGGCCAAGCAGAAAATAGGGTGCCTTTGGACAGTTCCATCTGCTTAACAGTCTGTCTCTTGGTTCAGGAAGGTCAGAAGCTCATCTGAAGTTGATAATATTCTACATGACATGAGGGAAAAACTCATCCTCATATAAAAAACCTAAGGTAGCGAGAAAAGACAGCACACATTTTCTCTTCTCTTTAACTCCATCTAGACCATATTTTTCTTTAATCTGTGTCGACTTCAGTGGCCTTCGATGTACCTCAGAATATATAATAAAAGGTTGTGTAACATTCATGCAACCGAGAGTATATTTTAGGCAATGATTTTGTTGCTGCTGTTATTTACATAAGAAAAGAGATATGCTGGTTCAAAGAAAAAAGGAAAAAGAAGAGACTATATGACCATTTATTTTTCTTTTTAAATTCACTGTAAATTTACAATTGTCAAAAAGAGTGTAATTCTAATTTAATCCTGAAATTGTTGTCATTTATGTCACTATTGTTTATGCATTGTCCAACCTATCTTTCATGTTGTTTATACAAAAGTTAGCTGAGGTAATTCATTTTTTTAAAATGAGGCATATATATAAGATGTTAATGCAGTCAGATGGGGATGTGATCCAAGGATTGACTAAATGATGGCAAAGTGAGATACAAGTAGAGGCGCAAGAGATGAAAAATATAGTAGAGAATATAAGGAAAACTAAGAATACAAGAGTTAGGGAAATGAGAAGGAAAATATTACATAAGTGGTATTACACACCTGTTCAACTCGCATACTTTCAGCAGAAGTTTAAGGGTATTTGTTGGCATGGGTGCCAAGATAAATGAGTGTGCATATGCATATGTTTTAGGAATGCCCGGTAATGCAGAATTTTTGGCAAAAAGTGCAAGAGGATATCAATAGGATGTTAAATATACAATGGATAATTACTAAGGAAATGGCAGTATTAGTCAAAAGTAATGCGATGGGAGAATTTAGAGAAATAAAACAAGTAGTGATAGAAAGCGCTCAGGCGGTAATAGTCTTGGGTTGAAAGGATGCGACAAAATGGACAATGCAAAATTGGTACTGGTACATGGTGGACCACATTCAATTTGAGATTATGGATAAAAGGATGAATTTGGTTAATGAAACTGACTTGCGACAACCGATGGGCCGATGGGACAAGATAAGACGATATATGGCGAGTAGAATCCGAGACCAAGCTACAAGAAACAAATTGGAATCACTTTATAATATGTTAAATAGATACTTTGTTCTTGGGTTAAAATGGTTTATACAAGAAACACCCCCGATTTGGTGGTGGGGTGTGAATGTCTGTCTGGTGGTGGGCACAATACACAAAACACTTGTTTTATGTTGTGCGAGTCTTTATATTGTAAAAAACCAATAAAAATATTTTTTTTAAATGAAGCATTTCAAGCAACCCTTTTTAATATTGTGTGTTTGTGTGTGTGTGTGTATTTGTGTTCCAGCATGTGTAGGAGGAAATGAAATAGAAAACAGTATATATATAAATATAAATTTTCCAGCCAGTAAAAATTAATGGACCTATAGTTTTGACTATCATTTAAAAATATGCATTAAAAAATATTACAAAGAGAACAGATACTGCCAATTTATGTATACTTTCCTGAATTGATATTTAGTGGGATTTATTCTCAAATTATATTGTGGAGGATTGCCATCTAACAGATATTATTTGCAGCCCAAGATTAGGAGCTCCAAATACATCCATTTAGTTTAAAATTATCTAATTTGCAAGCCTATACGCTCCATCACTTTTTCATATCTAGTAATGACATTTTAATTAGTTTGGATTTCTTAAGAAAAAGGTAGAATAGCAAGCAGATGGACAACATCAATTAATCACCAGGAAGTATCAACCCACAGTTTCCAAAATGGCTAAAGCAAGATTCTTGAGCCTGTTTATCAGCTTTTATCCTATTTTTATAACCTCTACTTCATTCAAGAAGCTCAAGGTAATACATACAGATTTGTTTTTCCTTCTACACTTTCAGCAGCCTGTAAGGTATTTCAGGCTGAGAATGTCAGTATGGTTTAAAGGAGCTCCATGGCTGTGTGAGAACTATGGAAACTGCATGTCCTATTCATAAAGAATAGTGCTCTCCTGCTATGTTTCAAAGTGTTTTATTTCATTATCAGAATAAACATGTGATAAATGTCATCTCTTCAAGGGACTATTCAGTCTGAATTTAGTTTTAAAGATAAAATGAATGGGGAAGAGGTTTTTCTTTTTTCAAAAAAATACATATATATCAGTTTGAGCCCTCTTGTCTATTTACATTAGCTTCTCTGAACTCTGCTGCTCTGGTTGCAGTCTTTTAAGACCCTGAAATGTCGTAGCCAAAATTAGGCTGCAAATTGATTGACTATTGCAAGATATTGAATAATGCTAGATGTTAGAAGAAGGAGCAAGGTTCATCTTGGAGTATTGAGGACTGTGAAGCTTTTGAATGGTGCAAATGCTAGTGTTTAGCTAAAATGACGAAACACTGTAATAAATAAGAAAGGCCCCAACGCTCCATGGGATGAACAGACTGCTGAAAAGTGATTGAAAAGTACTGACAAGATGGACTACAGTATTACTTTTATTCTTGCAGTCTGCCTATGAAATTTACATGAATTAATGAATTTCTACATGATAAAGCTTTTTATCCACTCTAGTTGGGCATCTGGAGAGTGAAGGTCTTATTTTTCAGTACAGTATAGCACTGAGAGCTGCTGTCCATGGTCCTGATACTAAATGCTGGCCTTCGTATGTTTCATTGCAAAATAGCATTTACTGTATATTAGAAAGCATATTCAGAAAGTTACCAAGTCTGTTTGTTTTTCTCCTTTCCTCATTCAGAAAATACT
This sequence comes from Erythrolamprus reginae, assembly GCF_031021105.1. Taxonomy (NCBI): domain Eukaryota; kingdom Metazoa; phylum Chordata; class Lepidosauria; order Squamata; family Dipsadidae; genus Erythrolamprus; species Erythrolamprus reginae. The sequence continues at coordinate 290,742,524 of NC_091950.1, read as the reverse complement.
GACATTAAGCATAATTCGAAGATGCCATATGTTATTCTGTAACTTCCCGTCTAAACAAATATCCCTTCCAGGAACCTTGCATAAGCTAATTTTTCAGGATGTAAAACCACAGCTTTTTTTTTTTTTTGCATTTGTGCAAAAAGAGTTGCTATGGTTTTACATCTAGTATATAAAGTTGTGGTTAGGGAAGACAGGATTTATGTAACCAATAGATTTCATCTATATGCAATTATGCTGTGTGTAGGTATAGCAGTAAGACTTATATATTGCTTCACAGTGCTTTACAGCCATCTCTAAGCAGTTTACAGAGTCCATATTGCCTCCAACAATCTGGGCCCTCATTTTACTGATGTTGGAAGAATGGAAGGCTGAGTCAACCTTAAGCAGTTCAGGATTGAAGGAATTGAACTCTTGGTAGTATGAACAGTGTTTGTCTGCAATATTGCATTCTAACCACTGCACACACACACAAGCACACACACACCACTAAGGATATTTAATAACCATTGTCTCAATAGGATTTTTTTTCCAGTGTCAACACTGTGTATATAACCCATTGTAAACCTTTTCCCATTCGCTGGATTTTCATTACCAATCATATAATCAGGGCAAAGTCATAGCATAAATCAAATATACAGACATCTAAAATCAGATTTCTACTAAACACATGATTTTTGCCACAAAGTACATACAGTATTTGTTAATAAAGCTTGTCCAGTAGAGCAATATAGAGAGATCATGCCTGTAGTTTATTCAGAGTTAAATTCCACTGCACGTAGTCCTAAAAACAACTGAATAAGATTGTGGATAAGCACTGTAAAGTGATCTAAATACAATATTAATATAAGTATTGTATGACCAAGTTAAATAGAACAGAATAGAATAACTTGGAAGTTAAAGTTGGAAGTTACCTTGGAGGTTTTCTAGTCCAGCCCCCTGCTTAGACAGGAAACCATATATTATTTTAGATAATCTGTTTTTTAAAACTTCCAGTGTGTGAGCATTTACAACTTCTGGAGGCAAATTATTCTGTCAGTAAATTTCTCCTTAGTTCTAAGTTGTTTTTCTCCTTCATTAGTTTCCATTCATTGCTTCTTGGCCTGCCCTCAACTACTTTGAAGAATAGCTTGACTCCTCTCTTTTGTAGCAGCCCCCGAAATATTATAATGTACAGAATATATTATTTAATTTATTTATCATCTAATTACATAACAATTTAATGTTGATTCATGGCAAGTGGCAATAATTAAAAGACCCATGATAGATACAACAGTGTAAAACAATAACACATCCACAGTAAATAATAAAACAATGGCATATCACCATTCTACACTATTAAAATGCAGTTATCCTATACTATATTCCTTGTCGCTTGTTTTATTAGCTGGGAAACATATTATGTAGTTCAAATAATCTCTATACATTTGCTTATTTGTAGTTTTCAGAAGGCTGGAAAAGGAGATGTAACAGAAGACCTGGATAGGTTCCCAGTGGTGACTGTAGGATGAGAACACAGATGACCATGTATGATTAGTTGGCACACTGTATTAAAATGTGTCTAACAGCCATTAATTGTTATGATGATGATGATGATATTAATAATAATAATAATAGAAATACAAAGATCTAAAAATCGAGCTTCAATGACTCTGGCATAAGCCAATGAAAGTGGTCCCAGTGGTCCTTGGCATGCTGGACGCAGTGCCAAAGTATTTCATCACCAGTCGGGTGCTTCTCAAGCACCTAGGACTGCGTGATGTAGCAGCACATTATGTGCGCTGATCCCAGTAAAGCAGCCTTTTGCAATTGACAGATGGAGATTTTGTCAATTCCGATGGTTTTCAAATGTCTGCTGAGATCCTTTGGCAATGTGCCCAGCGTGCCAAGGACCATTGGGACCACAAATCTAATAAAACTTAACTTAAAATTTCACTGGCTTATGCCAGAGTTGTTGCAGCTCTATTTTTAGATTTTCGTATTTCACTAATTTCTCTAGCTGCTTCTCCTCAATTCTGCTGTCTCCTGGGATTGTGATGTCAATAATCCATACTTTCTTTTCCCCCACAATCAGGATGTCTGGTGTGTATTGTTTCAAAATTCTGTGAGTCTGAAGTCAGAAATCCCACAGTAGTTTTGCTTGCTCATTTTTGTTCTGTCTGGGTCCCCCCAGACGTCAACACCAACTAAAAAGAGTATCCAGACACACTGGTAAAAAGCAAAGTCATTTTATATCTTTGAAAACAAACACAGATAACAAAAACTGTTCTTACAAACTGGAATGCTATGAAGCTTCACAGAAGAGTCACGACGGCCAGACAATACAACAGACTTATTGCTAGCACACACACCACTGTAGATAATAAAACCCACGCCTCCCCCAAGTTTTCAGCCTTCGAGGCCACAAGCCAGAATCAGAGACGCCAAGGATCGAAGCAAGGTCACAGGACTCCCAAAAGATAACTCTCCACAATACAGGAAGGGCGGGCCTGCCTTTTCAACCTTTCTGAGGAGAACCACACCCAAACCCAGCTGTTGCCTATTAGGGATGGAAATACCTGGCTAATTGTCCCCTTCGTTGTGCTGCCCTTCTCTGCCTCATATTGATGATGGCTTGTGCGTTCTCATCTAAGGATTCCAGGCTACTCGCTGGGGAGAGCTCCCCCCCGGGGGTCTCAGGCTGGTCTCCCTCCTCCTCGTTCTGACATTCCTCTTCCCCGTCTGCCTGTTCCTCCTCCTCCTCCTGTTCCTCGTCCTCCCCCTCTGAGCATGGATCTGGCAGAGTTCCAGCCGTTCCCTGAGGAGCCTCAGGCTGAATCACAACAATTTTCGACCACTTTTTTGGGCTTATGATCCCACCAGTTCTTTGCCACTGGTAGATAGTAGTTCTAGCACAGGTTCCAGTGGATCATCTGTCCCACAGCATCATGTCTATGCTTGTAGTCAGTCTGTGTGATCTTTTTGCAGCAGCTGAATATGTGATCGGTTGTTTTGTCTGTTTCTTTAAAGAGTCTGCACTTTGGGTCGTCTGTTGATTTTTCAATTCTGGCTTTGATAGCATTTGTTCTAATGGCCTGTTCTTGTGCAGTTAGTGTTAGTCCTTCTGTCTCCTTTTTGAGTGTTCCACTTGTAAGCCTTGACCAGGTCTTTTCTTTATCCACTTTGCCTTCAATCTTCTCTATGCAATGCTTTGTTCCACCAGCTGTCCATATGACATTGAGTTACAGTTTTTCTGTACTGGTCCTTAGTTTGCTTCACCTTGAGAAGCTTCCTATTGTTGACCTCTATCAATGCTGGCTCTTTGCTCTTCTCCACATAGTCAGCTAATGCATGCTTCTCTTCTTCCACTGTCTGCCTCACTTGTAAAAGTCCTCTGCTGCCTATTTTCCTTGGTAAATATAGCCTGTCAATGTCACTGTGGGGAGTAGTGCATGAAGGATCATCATTAATTTTCTGGTTTTCCTGTCCAAGTTGTCCAGCTCTGCTTGAGTCCAGTTCACTATGCCAGGTGTGTACCTAATGGCAGGTATGGCCCCAGTATTTATAGCCTTGTTAGTGTTGCCACCATTCAGTTTGCTCTTGAAAATTTTTCTGGTCCTCTGGATGTACTCTTTGCTGATCAGTTTTCACATGACTATGCTTGATATTATCCAGTTGCAAGATACCCAAGTATCTGTAGGCTTCTGGCTGGTGGCAATTGATGGTTTGACCATTTGCCATTTCATTCCCTCAATTTCAGTGATTTCCCCCTTTGTCAGTGCCACTGTGGCACACTTATCCAGGCCAAATTCCATTATTATTATTATTATTATTATTATTATTATTATTATTATTATTATTACTATTATTATTATCATCATCATCATCATCATTAATGTTATTATTATAATATTGGAAGTGTAGGCTAATGACAAAGTCTCTTTTATCATCATATTATTGTGGTTAGGAAGATAGACTAGGCTAATACTCACTGATGGCACATCTTGATTTTCTGCATGGCCCATACCAGTAAGGCAATTTCCCATTTCCTGAGAGCAGAAACAAATTACGCTGTCCTTTTTGTACTCCCAACCCATTATAAATGCATCATGTGATCTGTTTTCCAGTTTTGATGCAAAATTCCTATTTTCTAGCAGGAAAAAACCTGTCTTAATCCTTTAGAACAGATGGTCTCCAGTGTTTCATTTCAATCTAGGACAACTTTGATTGGATGTAGTGCATCTCTCTCTCTCTCTCACACACACACACACACACACACACACACAGACACACACACACAAAGACACACACACACCTCCAATGGCTGTCTGTTGCTGTACTTCATCATGGACTGCTGTATTCTCTCTTTCATCCTGGATGATCTTTGAAATCAAACAACACTTTTTAAATGTAAAGTGTCCAGAGTTGGTGGGATGTGTTTTTTTTTTAAATCTATTATTTATCCTTTCATTTCTCATATCTCCTACTGGCCTCTTTTCTGTTTCTGCTCAGGCTGGATGAAGCTTGCTTCCATTGCTTTCCCACGGGAATGCAAAAGTTCTATTGTTTCTGTTATTGTTATATTTAAGTTGTATTTTTGTGAACTGGAACACCTAATTCTTCTTCAGTAAAATCTTTCTTTGGACTTCAAAAAGAACGTAGGAGTAAAAGTGCAACCCATTCTATTTTGCTTTGATTATTGGAGCATCAAAGCAACAATGCTTCAGTAAAGCAGGGGTTGGAGGGAAGGGTCTGCTTTAATGAAAGGAGATAATTTGGTGAAAACATCTGAGAAAGCTAAGGGGATTCATGTGGTGCAAACATCTGGGAAAGATAAAGGGAATGCTGAAAAAGGAACACTACCTAAAAAAACCCAAAACAGATATTGGCAGACTGAGCAAAAGCCAACCAGCTAGATTAGCCTTGTGATAGTAATGAATATTTGTAGTTTGGGTGTAAGGTGAGGGTGGAGGTTTATTCTCCAAACGTGTGGGTTGGTTTCTGAACATTTTGTTACCAGGCTAAGTAACACCGTCAGCAGAATTTCAGGGATGTCAGGGTGGCACTGACATCCCTAAATTCCACTGAAGATATTACCCGGCGTGATAACAAAATGTTTGGAAACCAACCCCCAAACTCAGGAATGAATCTCCACTCTCATAGTTTAGCCTTCCCCAGACCGATGAGAAGGCAAGAAGCAGAGAAGTGATAGATCAGGTCTTAGAGTGGCTAGTTCACTGACAACCAGGCTGAAAGGTTTGAAATTGTCTTAAGAAAGAGATGGGAGCAGAACAATAGATGCACAGTTTCAGCTGTTGTGTGGAATGGTGATTCAGAATCAGTCACTGGCTTTCAAATCAACCTGTTTCCCATGTTGTTTGTGAAATAAAACTAGAGGAGGAAAGACTACGTTTGTCTCCCCGAGCTACTGGGGGGAAAAAAGCATAATAGAAATGTAACGATTAAATACGTAGACTTCTGCCAATAATAAATTCATTCATTAAATGCTGTTGTGATTCCGCCTGAGGCTCCTCAGGGACCGGCTGGATCTCTGCCGGATCCATGCCCAGAGGAGGAGGACAGTGAACAGGAGGGGGAGGACCAGGCAGACGGGGGAGAGGAACATCAGGAAGAGGAGGAGGGAGAGCAGCCTGAGACCCCGGGGGGGGGGGGCTCTCCCCAGCTAGTAGCCTGGATTCATTGGATGAAGACGCACAGGCTATAATAGACATGAGGCAGCGACGAGCAGCTCAAAGACAAGGCCAATTAGAAAGGTATTTCCATCCCTGAATTGGCAACAGCTGGGTTTGGGTGTGGTTCTCCTCAACAGGGTTGAAAAGGCAGGCCCGCCCTTACAGTCTTGTGGAGAGTTATCAATTGGGAGTCCTGTGACCTTGCTTCGATTCTCGGCATCTCTGATCTTGGCTTGTGGCCTAGAAGTCTGGAAGACTTGGGGGAGGCATGGGTTTTATTATCTCCAGCGTTGTTTTTGCCAGCAAGAATCCTGTTTTATTGCCTGGCCTTCGTGAAACCTCTGTGAAGCTTCATAGTGTTCCTGTCTGTAAGAACAGTGTTTGTTACCTGTGTTTGCTTTGAATTATATAAACTGCCTTTGCTTTTTACCAGTGTGTCTGGATACTCTTTTTGGTTGGTGTTGGCGTCTGGGGGGACCCAGACAGAACAAATGCCAAGAGTTAGTAAGCTCAGAATGGCTCTTTTAACACCCAAAGAACACTGTCATTCAGGAGAAACATTTTTATCTTGTTGGCAAAAAAACAAACAAACCAGGAAATGGCTACAGAACTCAAGAGGCTTTTAAAAAAACACACCCTGCTGTTCAGCTAACAAAAGAAACTATCTGAGAGAGATGACAAGATAATAAAGATGAGCCTGGAAGGAAGCTCCTTGATTTGCTGCTTTAATTTTCTCTTTACATTTCATCCTCTTTAAGGAGATGCAGGAGGAGAGATGGAAAAGCATATATGTGTGTGTGTGTGTGTCACATGTTTTTGCTGAATTTGAAAATTAATATATATAATAGTAGGAATCTTTAAGCATCTTATTTTAAATGAATAGATGGGATGCAAAAAAGGGGTTTTGCTTTTGATTGTAAGATTGGGTAGGGCATGAGAAGTCTGGCTCAAAAAGACATTTGGTATATTCTTTGTAAAGAAATTAGTTTGATAACATTTCAGAAATAAGCCTAAGCAGGATTTAGGGTAATGAAAAGCACACATTTTCATCAGCAAATCTTGAAGGACAGTCTTCCCTACTACTCAAACTGGGCGTGTTTGCACTTGATAAAAATGAGGGAGAAGCACTTGGTGCTCACCATGGCTTTTGTTGTCTATAAAGAAGCATACGGATATGTCACTAGAGCAGCTTACCTCACAAACCTCACACTGAAGTCTTAGACTAAAGCATTTAGTTGTTTTATTAAATTGGATTGTTACATATTGTTTTACCATTGTTGTTAGCCGCCCTGAGTCTGCGGAGAGGGGCGGCATACAAATCCAATAAATAAATAAATCAAGATGGCATCGGACCTTCATGGCATCGAACCAGAATATCTCCGACACCGCCTTCTGCCACACGAATCCTAGCAACCAGTTAGGTCCCACAGAGTTGGCCTTCTCCGGGTCCCATCAACAATACAATGTCATCTGGCGGGACCCAGGGGAAGAGCCTTCTCTGTGGTGGCCCTGACCCTCTGGAACCAACTCTCCCCAGAGATTAGGATTGCCCCCACCCTCCTTGCCTTTCGCAAACTCCTTAAAACCCACCTCTGTCATCAGAAATGAGGGAAATTGATTCCCCTGGGCCATTTCCACTTTACGTATGGTTTGTATGAGATGTATGATTGTTTTTTTACATTAAGGGTTTTAAATTGTTTTTAACTATTGGATTTGTACTGTTTTGTTGTTCTGAGCCACCCCGAGTCTTCAAATTTAATAAATAAAAATAAATAAATAAAATCTAAATGTAATGTGAATGATGGACTAAAAAGCTCTAGTGACTCAGTGGTCAGAATGCAGTATTGCCAGAGAATTCTGGCCATAGCCTGGAGTTTGACCTGAACTGGCTCAGAGTTGACTTAGCCTTCCTTCCCTCCGAGGTTGGTAAAATCAGGATCCAGATCGTTGGCAGAAATATGCTGACACTGTAACACTGCCCAGAGAGTGCTGTAAAGCACTATGGGGTGGCACATACAGTAAGTCTAAGTGCTATTGCTATTGTTATTGCTAATATACTTGCATGAATAAACATCCCTCTTCACTCAAGACATGTTGATTGCTGCAGCTTATCTATTTAAATTGTTCCCAGGCCACATTCAGCATTCAGCTGCATATAGAAACTTTCTTTTCTCCTGAGGTGCCTCTCGAATAATACTTCTGGTGTTTATAAACTCAAAAGGAATGCACATAAAAATTAGAGCAGGGCTATCATTTCAATCTTAACTTTTCTTCCCCAGCTTTCTTCCCCAGACATTATTCAATGTCCCAGGTCACTTATTCATGTAGTCATGTATAATGCAAAATTTTGTTGCCTTTCAATTCTGAATAATACTTGATAATTGAACATCACAGCTAAGACTAATTAAAATATTTTAAAATAGCAATATTTTTTTAAAAAGTTATGGGGAACTCCTGCTTTGAGATGTAATATTTATTCTTCACAGGACATCTGTTAGCATCTGCATTGCAGAGAGAGAATCAGGAGGCCAGCTTTGCTCAGTAAAGAGAGGTGGGGAATTTTCCTGGATAACTTTTGTGAGCATTGAAGATGGAAACTACAATAGCCATTATTTTGCCCTGAATCCTTAGGGAAAGGACAGGCTACAAGCATGATGCTAGTATCATGCCAATACAATTCTAGGCTTTGTCATATTTTTTTTGTAAAAAACACAACTGGCCATGTCAGAAGCATCGTATTTCCCTCTCAATCTTTCCTGAACCAAGCACCATTGTACTCTCCATGTGAGTTATCTTCATTTCTACTAATTGCTGTGTATGTCCCGCCACATGCCTGAGTAAACAAAGCATTAAGAACTGTAGATGACCAAATTATGGAGGCTGAAGTCAAATACCCCAATTCACTGGCCATTATTTTGGAAGATTTAAACAAGGCAATGTAAGGAAAGAGCTACCAAAATACTTTCAGCATGTTAGTTGTCCCACTAGAAGGAAGAATCCTTGACACCATTGCTATACAGCACTAAAAGATGCTTATCGGTTTTTACTGTAGCAGCTGTGGGGATCATTGCATGCTTCACCTGACATGCGCAGAAGCAAAACATCACCAAAATCTCTCTCGCACGTCCCCTTATGCGATTTTGCTTCCTGCGCAAGCAAAGAAGCAAAATATCACTCAGATGCGCATGTGCACCCCCCAGAGACACACAGCTGCGGACGTAGCTCCATTTTTGTTACCAGTATGATAGCATTGACCGTACTGTAGGAACCCACTACTGATGCTGTTTCACTTGAAAATCATCATGGATCCACTGTTAGAATCCCTGTAATTTGCTTATTGAGCAAACAGGTCAACAGATGATGCTGTTAATATGGCTCTGCGCTACATCCTACAACATCTTAAATCTATTTTAGTAATTTAAATATTAGATTTGTTATATGCTGTTTTTATTATTGTTGTTAGCCACCCCGAGTCTACGGAGAGGAGCGGCATACAAACAAACAAACAAACAAACAAACAAACAAATAAATAAATAAATAAATAAATAAATAACATTCAATACCATCATTCCAGACACCCTTCTAACTAAGCTGAAGCAGCTAGTGATACCTGAACACACTTGTAAATGGATCATAAGCTTCCTAACAAAAAGAAAGCAGCAGGTGAAGCTAAGAATATCTGTACAATTAACACAGGGACCTCCCCCCCCCAAAGCTGTGTGCGCTTTCCACTTTTCTTTTCTCTATGTAACAATGACTGCATTTCTAACAATCCATCTGTTAAACTGCTGAAGTTCACAGATTACACACAATGATCAGTCTGATTCCAGACATAGTGATTTGGTCTGAATCCACATATAGATGGGAGGTTGAACAACTAACCTTGTGATGCAACCAGAACAATCTGGAACGGAACACACCCAAAATCATAGAAATGGTGGTAGACTTTAGGAGAAACCCTTCCATACGCCCACCTCTTACAATACTAGACAACACAGTATCAAAAGTAGAGACCTTCAAATTTCTAGGTTCTACCATATTGCAAGATCTAAAATGGACACCTAAACATCAAAAACGTCATCAAAAAAGCACAACAAAGAATGTTTTTTCTGCACCAACTCAGAAAGCTCAAACTGCCCAAGGAGCTGCTGATACAGTTCTACAGAGGAATCATTGAGTCTGTCATCTGCACCTCTATAACTATTCAATTCAGTTCTGCAACCCAATAAGAAAAACACAGAATTCAGAGGATATTTAGAACTGCAGAAAAGACAATTGCTACCAATCTGCCTTCCATTGAGGACTTGTATACTGCATGAGTCAAAAAGAGGATTGTGAAAATATTTGCAGAGCCCTCACATCCTGGACACAAACTGTGTCAATTCCTACCCTAAAAATTACACTATAGAGTGCTGCACACCAGAACGATTAGACACAAGGACAGTTTTTTCCTGAACGCCACCACTCTGCTAAACAAATAATTCCCTCAACACTGTCAAACTAATTACTAAGTTTGTATTACTATTAATCTTCTCATCATTCCCATCACTCATCTCCTTGCACAAATGACTGCACGTTGCTTGTAACCTTACAATTTATATAGACTGGTTCCTAATATGATTTGATTGCTTATTTGTTTCTGGACTATCATTAAGTGTTGTACATTAAGTATTCTTGAAAAATGTATCTTTTCTTTTATGTACCCTGAGAACATGTGCCCCAAGACAAATTCCTTGTGTGTCCAATCACACGTGGCCAATAAAAAATTATATTCTATTCTGTTCTGTTCTATTCTGTTCTGGTTCATTCCATTCTGTTCCGTTCTGTTCTGTTGTCTTCTACTCTACTCTGTTCTGTTCTACTGTACTGTACTGTACTGTACTCTACTCTACTCTACTCTATTCTACTCTATTCACACAGATACCTTCTCTTCAATGTATGAAATAATAATAATAATAATAATAATAATAATAATAATAATAATAATAATAATTTATTAGATTTGTATGCCACCCCTTTCTGAAAAAATAGAAGCAACATATAGGAACAGCCAAAATTGCTCACTGATTAGTTTTAGAAATCTGGTAATTAGACACAGAGAAATATAGTTCTTCTATTTTAATCATTACTAGGAGAGCAACTCCCCCACCCTCAGTTATATCTTGTATGGAAGGAATGAGAGGAGCTGAACCTTATGAAAGGCCAGCTCTGTGTACCAATTACATGCATAGCGATGCTGTCCTACTTTGCATTTGATCACACAAATCTGACAGTGAGTGGCGTCATAGAGATGAAGGACATTAACCAATGGGGCAAGTCATCACTAACTGAAGTACTGTTGGAGTGTTACACAGCCAGAGAACTGCTGTTGTAACTGGTGGAACTGTTGAATCATTGAGAGATGTACTGTAGTCCTTAGTCTTTTTATCCATGTTGGACTTCTCTCTGTAATTTTTTAGAATAGCTGCTACATTTACTATGAACCTCGTTTTTATCATTCTATAGTTACATAGCACTTTGTAAGTTTTCATTCTAAAATTGATGACATATACAGTAGCGGAAAGCAAAGAACTCCACTGTGTTATAAGATTAGAAGAAACATTCAGACTTTATTTGTACATTAAATGTATATTTAAATACATCTGCATTTAATATTTTTTTAGAGTTGATGTTTGTACTATAGCCGTGATGGCAAACCTATGGCACGTGTGCCACAAGTGACATGCAGAGCCATATCTAAGGGCACATGAGGAATTGCCCTATGTCAGCTCCAGCACCCATGGCCAGATGACTTTTGGCCTTCCAGAAGGCCAAAGCTGTGCAAAGGCCCTTCTGGTCATAGTTGTCACCTGCTCATTGAGCAGGTATGTTAGTGACCCACTGGTGATGTAATTTTGCAGTCATGGATCTGATTCTGTCTTCGCCGGTCCATGCTTGCCACCATCTTTTTTTCTGAATTTTCGGCCAATTTTCCTGTGTTTGAATGGCTTCTCCTCATTCTGTGCTTTGAAAAAAGCCGTCACCGGCCCCCTGGTTAATACTGACATATTCACCCAAAGCAAGCTGATCAGCTCCTCAGCTGTGTTTTATTATAAATACACCTTCTGAGCATGTGCTGAAGTGAAATTGTCCGAGAAGACGCATGTGTGCACAAGAGAAGAGCAGGGGACATCCACATGAAATGTTGCAATGTGAATCAGTGGCGAAAGTAAGTGGAACCCATCCCTGCCATAGAGGCTACAAAACCCCAGACTTGGTTCCACTAGACAGATTGCGGTTACTGTGAATTAGATTAGATTAGATTTATTGGATTTATATGCCGCCCCTCTCCGTAGACTCGGGGCGGCTCACAACAATGGTGAAAAACAATACATAGTAACAAATCTAATATTTAGCAATCTAAATTACAGTCTTAGGTTAAAAAATCCAAAAGAAACCCCAATATATAAAAAACAAGCACACAATCGAATCGTACACAGAAACTACATGGGCAAGGGGGAGATGTTTCAATACCCCCATGCCTGACGACAGGGGTGGGTTTTAAGGAGTTTCCGAAAGGCAAGGAGGGTGGGGGCAATCCTAATCTCTGGGGGGAGCTGGTTCCAGAGGGTCGGAGCCATCACAGAGAAGGCTCTTCCCCTGGGTCCCGCCAGATGAATTACTACTCATGGATTCTATAAATGGTTAAGTGATGGAATTCAGCTACTCAGGTAAGGATGGTGCTGACAGCAGGGAAGGTGATTCATCAGTAGCAACCCAAATAGTTCTCTTATGGCCAACTTCAGCAAGAGTGCCTTGCATCCAGTTATCATAAAGCAGAACTCTGATAAACAGTATGATGCACAGTTGACAACAGTTATTCCTTTGCCCCTTGGCGTTTGATGGAGAGCCCCCAAAACGATGGGGATGTATTCCAGCACCAAGCAGATCTCATTTAAATGTACCAGAATCCTCATCTATGATAAGATCATGAATGAAAGCAGCCATATTCCACATGAACCTGACATTCAAAAGCAGAAACTCCCATGGGTGGGATCCATGGGCTAGACACTAGGATCACTTTCAAATAACAGATGGATTGATTTGAAACATACTGATTTTAATTTTACTTCTGATTTTTAAAAAGATATGTTTTTAATTGTTGTAAGATGCCTCAAGTATCACAGGAAGGAGAAGCAGAACACAAATTTAATAAATTAAGAAAAATAGAAATATTGTGGATGTTTTCTTTTTTTAAAGTTTGTTTGAGTTCAATGGGATTTATTTTTGAATGAATGTACTTACAAAGAACAGAATTTAATTGCTTTAGTTTAATTGATGTTCTGCCGGGCTCTCTGGTAGGAAATTCAAGGGTACAAATTTCAGACACACACACGTTTGAAAATTCAAAACAATGTTCTTTATCCCAAAATTCAAAATAAACTAAGCACTCTTTTTGTATTGCAAAGAGCACTCGTCCCAAAACAACCGGGTAGTTTGTACAATTAACCTTAAGCAGTCATTAAGTACTTAGCTAGCAGCTGTGAAGAAACTTCACACCCCTTCTTCTTCCAAATGAAGTGACACACACACACACATGTTGCTCTGCTTTGTTTTGAAAGGTGTGAAAAATCAACAAAGTCCAGAAACCAGCAACACAGGATTCCTGACGAACTGCGATCAGATACTCTTTCACAACGGCCAAACCCACACGCTGCTATTTATAGCAGCAGCCCTAATTACTGGAGCCCCACCCAACCACAGGTGGCCTCATTTTCTCTTGTAATAATCCTTTAGTTGTTGTCTCCTATGCATCCCTCTACGCATGCGTGGATGTGTCATTAATTCTTGTTCAGAATCCAAAGATGATACAGATGATTGATCTCCTCCTGGGCTGTCTGCCAAACTCCCCTCTTCCCTATCACTCATGCTGCCTTGGTCAGAGGAGGCTTCATCGGCAGATTCCATCAGGAGCGAAACAGGCCTGCGGCCAGAGCTAACCACAACAATTGATAGGACAGTTTTCTTTAAAGAATTCAGTGCCAAGTACATGATATTTTCAATGTCTTGAAGTGGCACACAGCAACAGATGAAAACAGTTTTATAACATATGAAACAATCATTTAACAATTATATGATTAAAGCGTTAAAACATTTCAAAATACTTTCTAAGAGTGATCTCCAATGAATCAGTGATTGAATGTTTTACAAACAGTAAATCTGTAAACAATGTAAATTAGAGTGGGAACAACATCTGGAACAAAATGTAGATTTTTTTTAAAAAAAAGTACATTAAAGACATGGTTCCCTAGACAAAAATTAGAATTATGAGCCAATCCATATGTTGTTCAAATGGCATGAAAGGATAGCTGAATATGTATTTCCTTTGGCATACTTTGTGTAATGAAACACATGCAAAAATCTCAAAGTAATGATTAATTGGTTTACACATTCATCTTTGTGACCTCTGCCAACACTTCCAATTTCTATGAGTTGTGCTATGGAAGAGTAATTTTTAATTTCACTTTGCTTTCACCAAAGTGGCTAAATGCCAAATTTACATCCACTTGTTTTTCCTGTGAAGCTGATCATGCAGTTCTAATTAAAATCAATGGAAGCCTTCAGCATTATTTAAAAGAATGACTCTGCTGACTATCACTTTCTTGTGCTCCCTCCTCTCATCTCCCAAGTCTTCGGAGACACCTCGGAAGAGAGAAAGATTGCATCTGTTGATTAAAGCTGTAGTATCTAGCAGGTGGAACTAATTGGTGGACTTTTTCTTGACTGAGAAATTAAGCCAGAGTTGGTTATTAAGCTGATGGACCATCAATAGGAAACACCAAGGCTGTAAGTTGTATCATAAAGTGGATGGGGGGATTTCTTAGAAGGATATGGAAAATCAGTTCCATATTTCCATGGATATATCCATGAACTCATGACGAATGAAGATCAACTTGAAAGAAATATTACCTTTACTGATTCGATTGACTGAGCAGATTTTTCAGCAAATTAACGTACATCTGCTCTCATCATTCATTACTAACAACTACTAATTGCAAGAACCAGGTTCTAAAAAGATTTCAGATAATTTTGACTCATTAAAAAAAGCTATTAAAACTATGTTTGTGTAATGGAATGTGGGAATGGCCCTGGGAAATGAGGGGAAGAGATGGTGCCTAGGAAAATATCAAATAAAAGAGAAAGGTGCTCCTAGCTTAATAATGGAGTAAGAAAGAAATTTAGGAAGGATCCGCCTAGTTTATCAAGGCAATGTTTATTTGTTCATTTATTTATTTTATTCAACTTCTGTTGTGGTTAGCTCTGGCTCAGCTCCTGCCCCAAGGAATGTGGGATGTGGATGTGGGGGAGACATCCACATGCCGCAGGTCTGTTTTGCTCCCAGTAGAATCTGCCGACGAAGTCTCCTCTGACCAAGGAAGCGTGAGTGACCGGGAAGAGGGGAGTTTGGCAGACAGCCCAAGAGGAGATCAGTCATCTGTATCATCCCTGGATTCTGAACAAGAATTCATGACACATCCACGCATACGTAGAGTGATGCATAGGAGACAACGACTGAAGGATTATTACAAGAGAAAATGAGGCCACCTGTGGTTGGGTGGGACTGTTGTAATTAGTGCTACAGATAAAAGTGCAGCCTGGTGTTTTAGCCTCATGGCAGTTTATTTGATTCATTGTTTCATCAAGATCATGGTTTTTGCTGTTCAGTATTGTGTGTGTGGACTCTCTGGACTTTAGAATTGGACTCAATTTCCCAGTTATTGGGTGAGCAATTGGACTGCATTTAACCTGTGCCTTGTGCGTACCAGAAAATCCCTTTGACATTTAAAAAGGGATCTTTTTCTGTTTATAAAAACTTTTGGGTTTTCCTTTTATCGTGTGGTGTGTGTCTTCCTGGACTAATTACCCTGTAATTATGGGCGGTTGAGACATGCTGGCAGAACAACTTCTATGGACTCAGGGTGGCTTACAACAATATAAATAAATAGAGGCAACTGGACATTTGCCTTTGAGACTTGCAAGGTTCTTTTAAGATCATCCTACAATGAAGTTGTATTTATTAAAATTAGTTCATCTTTTCGTGTTTTCAGTCTGATCTACTACTTGGAAGGCTGACAGTTTGCAGATCCTTATAATGCTTAACTTTTGCCACTGTATTTCAATCTTTACACACAGAGAGAATTTCTCTCTCCAGCGAATGATACATTTGCAGATCAATATCTAATTATATTTCTTTATGTACAACACAATTCTTTTCAAAATACGTCCACTGAGTTAAATTAGAGAATGTAGTATAAAAATAATTTAGTCCTATAAGGATAAATAAATGTTTGAGCTGAAGCACCGTTATCACTACAGCAGCAAAACATTGTGTTGGGCTGCATTGTATTGATTTTGTGGACTGTTGTGGACCAGGAGATTATATTAACTTAAAAATGAGGTTCAATATGATTATGCTAAATGCAAACCACTTCAGATATAATATGCAAAGTCATAAAAATGGTATCAATTACTTTAAAAGTAAGGAAGATCTGGTTAACATCTAAAATATAAAGTATTAAAAATGAGGAAAATGAGAAGAAAAAAACAAGTGCATTGCTCACTAAGATGTGTTTTTATACATAAAACTATTGTCTAAATCAGGTCCATTGATTACCAATATAGGAAACCTGCATGGACTTTTTAAAGTTTTATGAATAAGGTTGTGATAAGGTCTATGACTTGCTAATGAGATCAGATTCCTCAAACCATTATTTAATGTTGTCATTGATAGGGAAACTGGAAAAAATAAAGGTCATTCTAAATATTGTTGTCAGCACTGCTTTTGATAGGAACACAGCACAAAGTACTTTTTTTTCATTGCAGCCAATATATATAGAGCCTTCCCTGTGGTGGCCCCAGACCTCTGGAATCAACTCCCCCCGGAGATTAGAACTGCTCCCACCCTCCTTGTCTTTCGTAAACTACTCAAGACCCTCCTATACCGCCAGGCATGAGGGATTTGAGACATCTTTCCCCCAGGCTCCTTATAATTTATGTTTGGTATGTATGTGTTGTTTGGTTTTAATATGATAGGGTTTTAGTTATTTCTTTTAATATTAGATTTGTGCCACTATAATATTGTTTTTATCATTGCTGTGAGCCGCCCCGAGTCTTCGGAGAGGGGCGGCATACAAATCTAATAAATTATTATTAATTATTATTATTATATATACTGTATGTCGGTGTGTTACTTGACAATTCCACTTTAAGAAAATACAGAATAAAATCATTTGTCATTTTATATCAAAGGTCATGCCTGCAGTGGAAATAATTCTTATTCATACATCACTCTTGAAATCTGAGGATCAAAAAGACTAGAAACAGAATATTCTGGATGCAAATTACGGTAAAACATATACCGGTAACTGTTTTTATTTCCTAGGCAACTGTTAAAACAGCATCATGGAGATTTCAACCAATTGAATTACTCATAGAAATTAAAAGGACTCTTGACTTGTTGCCTGTCCACAATGTTGATATCAGGTAATCCATATTATTATTATTTATTAGATTTGTATGCCGCCCCTCTCCGCAGACAATAATAACAAAATTATTGTTCCTAAATAAGTAATTATCATTTTAGGTACCCAGGTAAAACCTTTATTTTATGTTGTCCAAGTGTTATTACATATGACAGGGAGGTCATCTTCATGGATTTCCAAATAATGGAAGTGAACATGAACAATCTCGATCCTCAATTGTCTACTTGAACATTATCTAAGAATAATCTATATTGGTTATATTTATTTATTTTATTTATTTATTAGATTTGTATGCCGCCTCTCTCCATAGACTCGGGGCGGCTAACAACAATAATAAAAACAGCATATAACAAATCTAATATTTAAATTACTAAAAACCCTTATTAAAAACCAAACATACACACAAACATACCATGCATAAATTGTATAGGCCTAAGGGGAAGGTATATCTCAATTCCCCCATGCCTGATGACAGAGGTGGGTTTTAAGGAGCTTACGAAAGGTGAGGAGGGTGGGAATTTTGAAATTAGATGTTTATAAAGCGTTCGATAAAGTTAACCATAGTTACTTATATAAATTATGTAACAAATTAAATATGGGGGAAAAATTTTGTGAAACTATAAAAGAGATTTATAAAGGAAATGAAGCATATATAAGAGTGAATGGACAAAGAACGCAGAGTATTAAAATATTAAACGGCACCAAGCAGGGATGCCCTCTGTCTCCAAAATTATTCGTAATAGCAATAGAGATCTTAGCTAATAAGATAAGACAAGATAACACTTGGGCAGGATATAGAATAGGGGAATTAGAAATGAAAATAAATTTATTTGCAGATGATGCAATTATATTGACCCAGACCCCGATGGAGATGATTAAAGGTATAATAAATATTTTACAAGAGTTTAAGCAGGAATCGGGACTGTCGGTTAATATGGAAAAATCAGAGATTATGTGTTTAAATATAGATCCGAGAGAACAGATAGAAATTAGGAAAGAATCAGGGTTGAAATTAGGACTTAAAAAAATAAAATATTTGGGAATTTGGTTATTAAAAAACCCAGTGAAAATGGAAGAGATTAATTATAGAATAACATGGAGGAAAATGTTGAAACAGATGAGGAGCTGGAAAGATAAAAAGCTAAGGAGACTCTCTAAAATAAGAGCTTTAAAAATGATGATAGCTCCCAAGATGATGTACCTATTTCAGGTGCTGTCGGGGGGGTTATCGGTATGTAAGGTTAAAGAGTGGGACAAAAAATTAAATTATTGGATTGAAGAAGATAAGAGACCAAGAATAAGAAAAAAGTGGTTAATTGCGAATGAAAAAGAGGGGGGATGGGGTGTTCCATGTTTGGAGCTGTATAGGGAAGCTTTTCAAATGGAAAGGTTAATGGAGTTGCAATTAAGTGAAAATAAATGGGCGAAATTGGAAAAACAGATAAACGGGATGAATAATAGAGAATTAATTTTTAGGAAGTGGAATAGGAGAGGTATAGGAAAATTAATAGGCCCAATGAAAGGGACTATGGAAATTTGGAAAAAATGGCAAGGGAAAATAGGATTATATAAATCTAAACTGTCATCGCTTTATGTAATAAATAGAGAAAACGAAATTAACTTAAATAGGGTTATAGGAGAGTTGAAGGGAAGAGGGATAACTAAGATAGAACAGTTATACGAGAAGGATGGCAGGCCAAGTAGAAATCGCATAGAATGGTGGTTAGGTAAGGGAAGGTGGCTACAAATAAATGCAATATGTAAATATCTAAATGAAAGGGAGAATAAAGAAGTATTATGGCAGGAGGAGACAGGGTTAGAGAAAATAATAAGAGAAAAAAGTGAGGGGATAAAGGCGCAAGCAACTAATATATACAAACTGCTAGTGCAGTCAGATGGGGACACGATTGATGGATTGACTAAATGGTGGCAAAATGAGATATTAGTAGAGGTACAAGAAATGGAAAATATAGTAGAAGATATAAGGAAAATTAAAAATACAAGAATTAGGGAAATGAGAAGGAAAATATTACATAAGTGGTATTTTACTCCCGTTCAATTTGCACATTTTCAGCAGAATGTTAGGGGGAATTGTTGGCATGGTTGTCAAGATAAAGGAGTGTTTATGCATATGTTTTGGGAATGCCCGATAGTGCAGGAATTTTGGCAAAAAGTGAAAGAGGATATCAATGGAATGTTAAATATACAATGGACAATCACTAAGGAAATGGCAGTACTAGTAAAAAGCAATGTGATGGGAGAATTTAGAGAAATAAAAAAAGCAGCAATAGAAAGTGCTCAGGCAGTAATAGTTTTGGGTTGGAAGGATGCGACAAAATGGACAATGCAAAATTGGTATAGGTACATGGTGGATCATATTCAATTTGAAATTATGGAAAAAAGGATAAATTTGGATAATGAAACTGATTTGGGACAGCTGATGGGACGGTGGGACAAGGTAAGACGATATATGACGAGCAGAATCCGAGACCAAGCTACAAGAAATAAACTAGAATCACTCTATAATATGTAGACAGATATATTGCTCTTGGGTTAAGTGGATTAAAAAAGAAATACCCCCAATTTGGTGGTGGGGAATGTGTGTATGTCGGGGTGATGGGCACAATTCACATTTCACTATGCACTGTTTTATGTTGTGTGATTTTAAATTGTTAAAAATCAATAAATAAAATATTATAAAAAAAAAAAATTAAAAAAAAGAGGGTGGGGGCAGTTCTGATCTCTGGGGGGAGTTGGTTCCAGAGAGCCGGGGCCACCACAGAGAATACTGTTCCCCTGGGCCCCGCCAAACGACATTGTTTAGTTGACAGGATCCGGCGAAGGCCAACTCTGTGGGGCCTAACTGGTTGCTGGGATTCATGCGGGAGAGGGCAGTCCCGGAGATATTCTGGTCCGATGCCATGAAGGGCTTTATAGGTCATAACCAACACTTTGAATTGTGACCGGAAACTATATAATTGACTTTAGAACGCTAATATATGATATAAAACAGTGTATCAATATGGACTAATGCTTAATCAAATGATGGTAAGACATAACATAACCACTTCTGATCAAAGTACAAGGAAAAATATTTTGAATGTCCACAACTTTCAAGCCGAGTAATTAATATATTCAGAAATCACCCTCTGCTTAATAAGGACTCAGTTCATGTAGCTGCATGTGGAAATCAACTATAAAAGTATCCTGCTAATTTTGAATTCATGCACATCATAATATGACCTTTGTGCTTTGGGAAAAATAAAAATTATGGCGAAGCTCTTCAGATAAAGTAATAAAATATTTTTATATATTTTTAATGCTCAATATTTATTGCTAAGCATTTTCAGGTCATACCTTGGGTAAAAGAAAATATGAGATTGTGAACTCTGAACTCTCAGAATTAATAGCAGTGAATCAGGCAAGCAGTAAATTGGATAGCCTGTTCTTCATAGCCAACCTTGAGGAGAAGAAATGTCCTCATAAAGTGTTGGATATATTTCCAGTTTTGCTGTACAAAATTATTAAATCAAACGCAATAAATAGGACTAGAACCTCCTAAAG
Organism: Erythrolamprus reginae; assembly: GCF_031021105.1. Lineage (NCBI taxonomy): Eukaryota > Metazoa > Chordata > Lepidosauria > Squamata > Dipsadidae > Erythrolamprus > Erythrolamprus reginae. Next base: position 290,721,769 of record NC_091950.1, on the reverse strand, counting down.
AACATGAACTATATAAGTCTCTTGGCGACCAGCAAACACTGTACCATTAAAACAGTAAAAAGCTTATTAGAGAAAGTTTAGTTGGGTTAATAATTTGTTGTAATTTTGGAAGTATTATTTATTCTCCATCTTTTACCCCCAGCAGCAATCCAAAAATTGCTTAAAGGGGAGCACACAAAATACAACTTCATTCATAGTTTGGTTATCATTCCCAAGTATCAAATTCCTGTAGCAGATTCACACAAAACATAGGAAATGACATCTAGATCAGTGTTTCCCAACCTTGGCAACTTGAAGATATTTGGACTTCAACTCCCAGAATTCCCCAGCTAGCATTCGCTGGCTGGGGAATTCTGGGAGTTGAAGTCCAAATATCTTCAAATTGCCAAGGTTGGGAAACTCTGATCTAGATGATCTAAGAATAATGAGCTATCTGTGGGGCACAAAGCAGAAGTGGGTTCCTGCCAGTTCTAATTGTTCTTTAGAACTGTTAGCAAACCGGTGGTGATGTCATGGAGCCAATTATGATGATGCTTGTCCATGGGCCCCACCATCTTGTTTTTGGCACTGTGCACACATGCTCACAAGGCACAGCCACGTGGCAGGCAATGCATGCGCCACCACACGGCACAGGACCAAGTGAACCAGTAGAGAGTTAAATTAGACCCAATCCCTGGCACAAAGCTATTGTAGATAGGTGTTCTAGTTGAGGTTAAACTAAGCCTATTTGATGCCAGATGTAGCAGCCAAAAGAAAAAAATTGAAACAACAATTAAACTAATTTTTGTGTACAGAAGAAAGAAAGAAAATCATTTCCGTCTTTCTTTGGAATAAAAGACTACAACTTATATAATGGTGATTAACCAAATTTACCTTGCTTTGGCCATGCTGATTGAAGCACTGAAAGTTGTCATTCAGCAGGATCTAGAAGACCAGAGATTCTATTCTTTATCCAGCACCAGTCTCTTTAGAAACAGTCTTCAGAAGTTAAGACTTCTCTGCTAGTATCAGAGGTAGCATCTTCTAGTATCAAGCTGAGCAACCCTGAGGCAAGAAGAACCATAGTGAAACTTAGCTGACCTTCTTTGGGAGGGAGGGTGTGACTTGGAGCCCAGAAAATCATCCCAAATGGAGCAAAGTCCTGCTTGAACATCATTATCCTTAATCTGTTTTCTAAAATATTTCCAGGTACTGCTGTTTCCAGGTGTCCAGGTTTTGACTGAGTGCTCTGCAATTCGCTGCCAGATTCTCTTCTTCCAGTCAACTGGTACCCTATAGGATCTCTCAGAAAAAGTTCAGCCCAATATTAATTAGTTTTTTTTCTCAGTACTCTAAGATACAATTCATTCATTCAGATTTAAACTCATTCAAAGAAAGATATATCCCCTAGCTATTTTTCTATTAGTCTTTGTCATCTATCCTGACACTTTAATTTCTTTTATAGGCTGTTGTTGTTGCTGTTGTTGTTCTTGTTGAAGATTGAATGAAAGTACTTCTATCTTTTACCTGTTGCACATAGTCCTCTTCATTGAGCAGCTGATTACATAGGGTTTTTTCCCCTTTTCCTTTTAATTTGAGCATACCATATGTAACCATACAGTATGTAAAGAAACTATATTCAGTATACAGGAATTAATTTCCATTGCTGTATTGGGATAGAGAGCCATTCTCTTCATTTTGCGCCATTTATTTTTTCCCCTCCAGTCTCAGCATATTTGTATGGGACAGTTTATAAATAATGTAACATATATAAATAAATTAATACTAATGTATGCAAGATTTTTTAGCTGTCACTATTGGAGCCAAATTCTTCACTTGCAATAAGATGGAAGCATATTTGTTTAGAGCAGATATGTAGATTAAAAATCACTTTGCGGTAATCCTATAAACTGCAGTGTCTAACACGCTGCTTCTGTGATTTCCAATCAATTCTGATTGCTTAGAAATAATAAAACAATTATTTTAATTGGTAACGTTTGGTTTGCATCTTGTATGTTTATTCTTTCAGCTTTTTGTATCTTTTAAATACCCACTAATAAAATCTCCAGTATGATTGATATATAATTATATGCATCCCACATTTTTGTTGGTTTATTTACCTACCCAGTAAAGCATGTTACTTCTCACCAATACTTTTGCCTGTTTCAATCTGTTTTAATTAATAAATTCCTAATTGATCCTACACAAAGCCCTTGTTCTCTGAGGCTCATGGGGATGAAGGGTGGGGAATGCAAAGGTACCCAAAATGAAACATATTTTTCTTTGATCTTCCCCAAGAAGATAAACAATGGAAAACTGATGGAAATGATGGAACCATGCATTTTTTCCTTCCAATAACAGACTTCTATCCGTGAAAATCTCCCATCATGTTACTGAATCCTACCCTTCCTGATCTGATGATCTCAAAGTAGTATCTGGACAGCAACTAAGAATTTTTAACTATGGTGGATTAAATTATGGGACTGAAGTCCCATAGAGGATGTCAATTTGGGGAAGGCTGACTTATACAAATAAAAGCCTTCTGTGGCAATAATATAATTTTGTTATTGGAAAAGTATAACATACTAAATAACATACTATTCTTTTGGATGTTTTTAGAAACATTGGGGTTTTCTCTCTTGTACATGCATTTAGAGCCACAGATTAAACTTTACTTGGAAATATTGGTTCAGCAAGACTGAAGAGCTGAGACTGAACCAAAGTTACATTCCCATTTTTGTGTCCCCCTTTTAAGAAAGGGACAAAATTTTTCAAGATTATCAAGAATGATGGACTGACCAGGGGAAGTGAGGAAAGATGGCAGCAGCCATTTCAATTTTCCTTTTACATCTTTAAAAAATATCTTCCCTCTTTTCAACTTAATCTGATACCATAAAAAGCAAAAAAACTATATTTCACGGTAGACAAAGAGAACCATTATTTTCCCATAGCTACCTTGTAACATTCTAAAGTAGCATGTTGGCTAGGGAATTCTGGGAGCTGAAGGCTAGACAATTTGAAATTGCTGAGTTTGAAAAACACTTATAAAATAATTGTGGGTTAAGGAAGGAAGGAATATTCTTTGCTATAATTCGTTGCCATTCAGCTGAAGTTCCCCTCCCCTCTTCCTTGAGAGCATATATGGAATTACACTGGATCACAAAGATTGACCTTTTCAGTACATCTCTTTGGGGAAGGAATAAAAACATCTTGACAACTGCCTGTAGACTTTCATGTTACCTCCAATAATTGTTAAGTAAACTGAATAAAAATGATAATTTGGGAGGTTGGAACAATGTGGTAGCTGTTTATTAGATTTCTGTCCCATATTATCTAGATAATACTTGGTCATCTATTTTTTTTTTTTTTTTGCACAGCAACAATCATGTATGTTTGCTGGATTAAGAGAGAGTGACTGGCCCAAAGTGATGCCCAGAGTTTCTGGGTTTAAAGATAGAGAAATCCATAATTATACATGATCCATAATTCTCATGTGAGTCTCCTACACCAATGCTTTCATCACTATACCACACTGGCTTTCACTTTGTCCTGATACTTTTTCTGTATTATACTATTTTCAGATTTTTGCCCTCTCTTTTTCACTCCAATTTTTTTTAAGTTTAAGTTTTCTTAGAATATATTGGCTAAATTTAATATCATCTACTAACGCAATTTAAGCTACTTATAGCTGTTTCAATCAACAGGGTAGCAGCTGAGATTTGCACTAAATACATTTTCTGAGAAACTTTCAGACACATTGTAGGAGACTGACTGAGTTGTTACCTATGCATGAATTATTATGCCGAGACTGTCGGTGTAGATTAGAATATTACATACCTTATTTTAGGCATTCGGTGATAATATTGACTTTGCTAGTATCCTAGTACTGATAAGACGCAACCTTGTCCATAACAATCGGCATTTATTTAGTCGATGGGACAAATCACTTGTCATTTAAGAAAGCAGATGTAGCAGAAATAGATGCATTTATAATATGCAAGCACAAGAGAATCAAAATAAAACCCTAGTTAATTTTTGATTCTTCTATTTGATTTACTTATTTATTGAATTTATTGACTGCCCATCATACCACGGTAATATTGGGTAGTTTACAATATTGAAAAGATAAAATATTACAAAACCTATACATATTGCAAGCTAGATCATATAAAAAGATAAACACTCAACCCTAACTAAAAGATGGGGGAGGGAGAGAGCAGGATGAGTGGGGTGTGATAGGGATGGTCTGTTACAGTCTGTCAACCTACCCCAACCTTTATTTATCAAAGATTTTTCAATATATAGCAATAGCACTTAGATTCATATACTACTTCACAGTGCTTTACAACCCTCTCTAAGTGGTTTACAGAACCAGCATATTGCCCCAAAGAAACTGGGTCCTCATTTTACCAACCTTGGAAGGATGGAAGGCTGAGTCAACCTCGTATAATTGAAAAAAAAAGATGTATAATTCTTTTTATGAAAAATAACTGGGAAATAATATGTCCTCTTGATTTAAAATAATCAGTCACCGGTGCAGAGGAGGTCTTTTCTGGTGAGTTATCCCTTGGGCTATTTAGGAACAACATCTTCCAGAAGCCTGACAGTTTATGTGTGTGTTCGTGCATGCACATGACACTTCTACGCATGCACAGAATCATCCAGGGTGGGTGGGTGCAGCCTTCCGCCCTCAACACTACTGGTTCTAAGAACCGGTTTGAACTGGGAGCAACTCACCGCTGCACCCCACAATGTTTTACAGCACTTTCTGGCCAGTTTACAATGTCATCATATTGCCCCCAGCAATCTGGGTCCTCATTTATCAGAAAGATGGGAGGCTGAGTCAACTTTGAGCCCCATTAGGATCAAACTCCAGACAGTTGGAAGAGTTAACCTGCAATATTGCATTCTAACCACTCTGGCACCAGGGCTCTTTAGCTAGTTATTGCTTTACATTTATTCTATAAACCATGTTTAACAAAATAATTGGAGAATCAATTTCATAATGTCCTAATGTCCCCATTTATTTGTAACAATTTCATGTATTCACAAAGCTGTGTATAGTTATATCTGTTATCTTATATACAATATATACTTGACAAACTAAATAAAATAAAATAAATATTAAAAAAACACATGCTGTTGCTAGGTTTCCTCCCATAGAGGAACTTCATCCTTCTGCCCCTGTCAGTTAAGGAATATTGATATTTGTGACTTCCATTTTATGCAGATGTGTCTCTGCATTTAACTGTTAATTGCTAATCATTTCTGTTATCACATCACCTGCCAAGATAACTATACTGGTTGAAAATAGCTCAGTGGCCCAAGGCTGTTAAAAATGCCAAAGTTTTGTCAAAGCTAGAGGTGACAACTCTGAAGTGTTAAGTGATAATCTGGCTAACAGGAAAAAACAAGGCACTGAGAAAACATTTTATAGCACCTGACATTCACTCAAATACTGTATTTTCAAATGATGAAATCAAGGTGCAAGTCATTGAACAATGACACACCAAGCATGTGTGCTTTAATACACTTTGGGCTGGGAACAATTTTATTTCCTTTTATTAACAGTTGTAGTTGGCACAGTTATCTGCCACATACCATATTATTTACTATACTGTATCCAAAGCTTACGTGAATGGAGGTCAATTTATAGGATGCTATTGATTTACCCAGTATATTTCCTGTGGAATAGTTATTAGTGTTTCAAAATAAAGAGTAGGGTTTTTTTTTTCCTCCTTAAAGGATTTTTCAATGATTAATTGTTTGAATCTTTCACACATCTGTAAATGGGAAACATTAGAGGATATGGAAATTCTCTCCCCCAGAAGATTCTTTGAATGCAGCCAAGCAAATGCAACAATAAAACTGTTTGTGATGACTTTTGATTATTAGAAACCTCATCTTCATCTGATAAGCCAAATTAAAAAAAGAATAGTTTTAAAAATATTCTGTCATTCTTGTCATTCTTCTGGGACATCAGGTGATAGGTTTATCTGATCTGGGATGCAAAAACATGAGATGACCAGATTTTTAAAGAATTAGAGTTACAGAAAACATTAGTTTTCATTTGCCATCTGTTGGTTGTCTAGACTGTTACAAAACAGATCCATAACTAGTGAATTTAATGTCAATTTTTATTTATTCTTTCAAAAAACACAATATGCACATGCACATTAACACAAAAACTAAACAATATGGTAACTTAGACTTAGAATAACTTTATTGTCCCTTTGAGTGTATACTAATCAGCATAAATTAAAATGAAATTTTGTTGCTATGGCTCTCACAGAAAAACATATCTTGAGCAAAAAAGTGCTCTGCTATTTCATGATGGACAGAACTATCCACCAATCATACATTTTCAAAACTTTTGGAAATCATCATGAGCTACAGCTAATAGGAAAAGACTATTCCCTTTTCTAAACTTCCATGAGATTAACCAACTAGGCTGTGTGAAATGGGTAGAAAAGAAGTATATTTATACACTAAAGGATTCAGCCTCTCCAATTAGGCAAGAGCAGAGGTGCTTTTAGAAAGGAATACTGTACTATTCAAACTCCCAACAGCGAGGATGGCAAAACATCACAAGCAAGGGCTGCCCTGTGATTACCAGAACAAGTCACCATTGAAAAGTAACCTGACCTAAAGAAAGAAGGATTAGAGTTTAAATCTTTTTGGAGATTTATATTTAGAACTCACTGTTACTATTCAGACAAGACTCAAAATCTGTTGTGGTTAGCTCTGGCCCAGCTCCTGCCCCAAGGACTGTGGATGTGGGGGAGACATCCACATGCTGCAGGCCTGTTTTGCCCCCGGTGGAATCTGATGATGAAGGCTCCTCTGACCAAGAAGACATGAGTGACAGGGAGGAGGAGAGTGTGGCAGACAGCTCAGAAGGAGATCAATTATCTAGCTCCTCCTTGGATTCAGAACAAGAGTTAATGATACAGCCACGCATGCGGAGAGCGATGCATAGGCAACAACAACTGAGAGATTACTATCAAAGAAAATGAGGCCACCTGTGGTTGGGTGGGGCTGTGGTAATTAGTGAGGCTGCTATAAATAGCAGCCTGTTGGTTTGGCCATTGTGGAGGATTATCTGATCGTTGTGTTTCATGACTGCTTTACTGACTTTGACCTTTTGTGTGCTGATTTTTCCCCGCTTTCACTTTGTGAAAGAAGAAGGACTGTGAATTGCCTCACAGCTGCAAGCTAAGTATCACAGAACTGATAAGGGACTTGTACAAATTACCAATTTGTTTGGAGACAAGTGCTCTTTGCTATACAAAAAGAGTGCTCTGTTTATTTGCATTTTCGGTATAAAGAACATTGTTTTGAATTTTCAAACGTGTGTATGTCTGAAATTGTATCTGTGCATTTTTGGGAGGATTCTACCAGAGAGCTCGACAGAACAAAATCAAATGCTGGTGATGTGGTTCACAACATTTTAGGTTTGAATTAATACCATCATCCAGGGGTGAAATTCATTTCCCCCCCTAGCAGTTCTGTGGGTGTGACTTGGTGGGCATAGCAAGGATAGTGCAAAATTCCCATTCTCACCCCACTCTGGAGCCAGCCAGAGATGGAATTTGCCAGTTCTCTGAACTACTCAAAATTCCCACTACTGTTCTCCAGAACCTGTCAGAACCTGCTGAATTTCATCCTTGCCATCATCCCTGATATGTGGATAAGGAAGAAAGTCACATTAGGCCAAATTTTTAAATTTAAAGCCACATACTTATACGGATAAGATGGATTCTAAACTTGGCAAGGGATTGGGAACACACTGGGGAAATTCACAGCAGGGGCCTTAAATTTTTAGACTGAATAGCTTTGAGGAGAGACATTTCAGTAAATATAGATGTGGCTGCCATATGCCGATAATATAATCACTTTCTAAAAATATGAAACCACTTCATGCATTGTATGTCATCCTTGCACAGGTTTCAGGAACAATACAGAGGAGATTAGCATAGCAGAAATAAAAATAGAGCTCCAGTAAAGATAATCCAAAGGGAAATCAAACATAACATTTTAGATCAGAAATAACTAATAATTAAAAGGGGAAAAAAGACATTTTCCTCTTTAATGGGCATTATTTTGTTTTCAGATAGTTACTAAAGGTAAACAGAATGACAATAAGTTTAACTATACCATATAGAAAAAACAAATTGCACAATACTTTCCATGCCTAAAAGAAGAGAAAAAGCTTCCACTGTTATTCAAAAGATTATTCCTCATCTCCATTCATCACTTGAGCCAGAGGCAAGCTTGTGTGCTGCAGGAATGTGATGAATCATTCAGATAGAGAATAGTTTAAATTATTCATCCTTCAATAGTGTTGAATATACTGTATTTAAAAGGAGAATTTAAGGGGTAAATGGTGATAGGCTGTTGTCCAGACTTCTTCAAAGTGGACAAGGCTTCTCTTGAGAGTAAGACAGAATTTACTGCAAAAGAGTTATTATTTTCACCGCACAATGCCAATAACTTTAATGTGTTCCTGGTGCAACCTTCCAGGTTAAATGGAATACAGAGCCTCGAATTTCAAAACTTGATATCTTTGGTTTTTTTTTAAAAAAAAGGATGCCCCACACTGGGTTTTACTTAGAAGATCAATACTAGGATTTTTAGTTTGATTACTGAGGCTACTCTCAACGGACCAGATGAAAATAACAAATGGGAAAGAAATTCCAATTACCTTCAAAAAAATAAATAAATAAACCAGAAGGGACACCAATAAAAAGAACTGATGTGTTTAAAAATGAAAGGTAATTTCAAGGCCATCTACAGATAAAATGTATGAATGGAGGTTTATTTGTTTGTTTGCTTGTTTTAATTAAAAAAAATAGCCCATGAAATTTTGTTGCAAGGGTATCTCAAACCCTTACTCAATTCTCAATGGTTACCTGTCCCAGGTTGCCTACTGAGGACACACAGTCATGAAATACAACCAGTGTATTGATATTTAAAAAATATAAATCAGCCACTACACCTCCCAGTGTTTAAGTGGAAAGTGACAGCAGGAAAAGATAAAGGGCAAACAATCTCTCTATTATGAATGAATACATAACTCAGGAGAATGAAAAAAGCACCGAGAAGAATGTATTTCATAGACACAGCACAATATATTCTAAAGGGAAACCATTATTTCTTCATTTGAATCTTTCAAAACATTACATCCTTTGTTTCAGGGAGACTAGATGTTTGATCCCTTTTCTGTGTAGTTCTCAAAATTCTGTCCTTCGCACCAATCCTCTTGAGCTTTTCTATTGAAATATTCAGGAAGTTAAACAAAGTCACGAGTATGCAATTAAAACAAAACAAAAGACTTGATTTTGAGTGCTTTAAGTCACAACATGCATTGAAAATGGCTGCCCCCGCCCTTGGAAGGTTCATAACTCAGTTTTGAATTCTTTAAAAATTATAAAATAATTTATCCTGCTTTACCTTTTGAGACAACTTTATTTCTTGTGGGACAGTGTTTTAGAATTGTATAGAAGAAATTTATTCACCATTTGCTAAAAACAAACTGAGTGTTTGGTTTTAGAGGCAACTAACACATTCTTTTGCTTAATAATCTTGTTGACCATCTCCTAGCAAACTGAATCCAGAATAGGAACTGTGTAAAAGTATGTATGTTCAAGGTATGCTCACCTTGAATACATACTAGTCATTTCTGACTCTAGGGGGCAGTGCTCATCTCTTCTAAGCCAAAAAGCCAGCGCTGTCTGATGGCGATTGTGCGGTTATGTGGCCTCCATGACTAAACACCAAAAGCACACGGAACGCTATTAGTTTCCCACCAAAGGTGGGTCTTATATTTCTACTTGCATTTTTAATGCTTTTGAACTGCTGGAATGGCAGAAGCTGGGGCAAGTAACGGGAGCTCACTCCATTACATGGTGCTAGGGATTCGAACTGCCAAACTGCCAATCTTTCTGATCAACAAGCTCAGTGTTCGGAAACTTCAGATCGTGCAGAATGCAGCTGCGAGTCTGCGGAGAGGGGCGGCATACAAACAAACAAACAAACAAACAAACAAACAAACAAACAAATCAATCAATCAATCAATCAATCAATCAATCATGGGCTTTCCCAAAAATGCCCATGTAACACCAACACTCTGCAGTCTGCATTGGTTGCCGATCAATTTTCGGTCACAATTCAAAGTGTTGGTCATCACCTATAAAGCCCTTCATGGCTCCGAACCAGGGTATCTACGAGATCGCCTTCTGCCGCACGAATCCCAGTGACCGGTTAGGTCCCACAGAGTGGGCCTTCTCCGGGCCCCATCAACTAAACAATGTTGTTTGGTGGGGCCCAGGGGAAGAGCCTTCTCTGTGGCAGCCCCAACCCTCTGGAACCAACTCCCCCCGGAGAGTAGAATTGCCCCCACCCTCCTTGCCTTTCGTAAGCTCCTAAAAACCCACCTCTGCCGTCAGGCATGGGGGAACTGAGATATTCTTTCTCCCTAGTCCTTTACAATTTATGCATGGTATGTTTGTTTGTATGTATGCATGTTTGGTTTTAGAAATAAGGGTTTTTTTAGCTGTTTTAGTATTGGATTTACATGCTGTTTTTGTTCTGTTGTTAGCCGCCCTGAGTCTGCGGAGAGGGACGGCATACAAATCCAATAAATAAATAAATAAATAAATAAATGAATGAATGAATGAATGAATGAATGAATGAATGAATAAAGTGTCTTAGCCATTGAGCCACCGCGTCCTCTTAGGAGCTGTGTAAAGCAGCCAAAACAAGAATAGCATTCAAACATTTTGGATACTCAAATGTTGGGTACTCGACTCTCCTTCATTACAGGAAAAAGCTCTTAAATGTTTTAATCCTTAAAAGAGTGTGTAGAACTGGAAGTTCCTCTGAATGAGCACTAGTTTATTTCAAACCTCAGACAGGTGGCAAATTAATATACAAGGCGCCTGTGTGTTCTTTTGTTGAGCAAAATACAACTTGCCCTCATATTATGATGCTCAGCATCGCCAGATCTAGTCTTTATGTTCATTATATCCCTCTAAATAAAAAGGCTCTCTGCATTGTATTCCAACAAGAGTAGATGTATTCTGGATCACTTTTCCACAAATTTTAAGTTCTTGTTTCATTTAACTATAGGGCTGGCAGGAAGAGAAGAAAATTTGATCATTAACCCAATTCACAATATAGGTAAGTAGGTTAAGATCCCTCCCCCCTACTGCAGTTGAGATTGTGTGGTGCAGCTCCATATAATGCGAACTCCTAGAACTGGAAAGGGCTAAAAAGCCCGTTTTATCTAACCCTCTATTGAATGCAGGAATCCAGATTAAAGCTTGCCAGATGTGCCTAGCCACTTCTTGAAAACATCCATTAAAAGGGAACCTACAACTTCTCTGTGTAACTCTTTTGATTGTCAAAAACTGCTCACACTTTCTTTTCTTACATCCATTATTCTGTAGTCTGCACTCTGGAATCAGAGAGAACAGGTCCTGACCTTGTATGTGATACTTTCTCAGTTATTTAAAATGCATTAACATACTTTTCTCAGTCTTAAAAGCTATAGAAACCCAGTTCCTTTAATATTTTTTTTTTCATGGGGTTTAGTTTCCAATCCCCTGATCATCCAGGTTGCTTTTTTCCTGCTGAAATTTCTCTGAATCTGAGCATGGTGCCCAGAACTGGATATATGATTTGTACTGTAGTCTGACTAAATCAGAATAAAACTGGAAAAATTACTTCCTCTGATTTGTAAATTACATAGGCTAAATTTGCATTTGCCTTCTTTGTCCTTCTTGTCCATTATAAGTTAATATCTCTGCCTCATTATTATACCTTTGGATCATTATTAGTTTACAGCCAGCCATGATTCCAGGACATTTTATTCAAGAACAATCATCCCTTATTCTATATCTGTACATTTAATTTTCATTATCCCAAATTAAGAACTTTGCACTTGTTCCTGTAAAATTTCATCCTGTTACTTTCAGTCCATTTCTCTAACCCATCAAGATTGTTTTTTATTCTGTTTTGGTTTCCAAGGCTATTGACTGTCCCACCCAACTTTTATGTTGTCTGCAAATTTGATAAATACTTCGTGCAGCTCTTTGTTAAATCAATAATGAAAATATTGACAAAAATAAGACCTAGCACTTACCTTTTAAAACCCTACACGTTACCTCTCTCCAGTGGGATGAAGAATCATTGATAAACACTCTGAGCACAATCATGTTGTTAAGTTCTGGTACTGAAGAGACTCGGAGACAGCAGTAACTAACAGCTCTTTATTGTAGAAGTCATAGATCCAGCAAAGGAACCAGACGGGAAGCTCTCTCTTTAAATAGAGGGGGCTGCCAGTTGGTTCAACCAATCTTGGTTTTCCCACTTCACAGAGCGGACCTTGGACTAAACAATCTCACACTATTCAAACCTTAATACATACCACATGGCATCTGAATGTTATGTTGAAGGCCCTATTTGCTGCCCTACTAAGTGCATATTTCTTCACTATTAGTTCCCTTATGGTCCTATAGTTGATCCTAAAATACAGTCACCATCAACCACTACAGTATGTTCATTCTCAGGATGATTGTTGCACCTGTTGTTATTCATTTGATCTTTTTTATATACAGTATAATCTAAGTGGCTGCCTGGAATAGGGCGGCATTTGGGGACTGGATTGGATTGCGCCTTTGTGACCTCTCCATGGCAGTGGATCCAGGAGAGCTTCCTGGTTTATTGAGGCGCTCCCGGAGATGAAGCACCACAAGAGATATCTAGAGCAACACTGAGGACCAGTAACTCCAAATTTGACCGAACACTTCTAAGAGCCTTTCTTAGGACTTACTTAGTGGTGATATGGATAGCAAAATACTTGCATTTTCCCCACACTTATTGCATCCACTAGTTCGCACTCAGCTGCCCTTTTTAGGGTGACTCGTTCCCTTCTTAATGTAGAGGGAAAGGAGAAACCTTTCAGGGTAGAGCTGAGAAATTTGTGCAGTTTCTGTCAGATCAAGTAGCTCAGATTTGGATGGACCTGGACTATGTTTGGGGAATTTTGACTGAGATGACAGGGACAGGTCTTACTCCCATTGTATCGGATGAATTTGAATCTGAGACTCCTGAGGATGTGGACAAGGCAATAAGAGCGATGAGTTCCTCCACTTTTCTGTTGGACCCGCCCCCCTCCTGGCTGGTTTCAGCTAGCAGGAGGGTAACATGAGGGTGTCTCTAGGCACTAATTAACATATCCTTGAGTGAGGGATCCTTTCCACAACCGATAAGAGAAGCGGTTGTGCGATCTCTTCTCAAGAAGCCTTCCCTGGACCCTGCTGAATTAAATTTTTTTTCATGTAAATAAGTTGGTTTTGTTCTTTTGTTATAATTTGATGTGGAACTTGCACATGACGTGCTTCTGCAATTAACTCCTAGTTTTACTTTTGCTATTATAATTGAACTCTTCCACCTTCTCATATCAAATTAGCTTGGCAAAAGCACAGAAGTAGTTTTCCAATTTCATGTATGTTGCCTATATTATCTTAATTTGTACAATGTCAAGAAAGCAGTCTGTTGCTGGTGCAGAATTCAGCTATGTAAGAATTTTGTATGTTTTTAGACCTGTGCATGTAACAGCTCTTGTACGTGAGCTCCATTGGATACCAGTTTGCTTTTCAGTTCAATTAAAGATATTGGTTATCACCTTTAAAGACCTTCAAGGCCAGATTAACTGACCAGATTACTTGAAAACTCCTCTTCTCTGAGTTACATTGAGCCCTCCTACCCAACCAAGCAGGGAAGATATATTACAAATCAGTTAAGAAATTTTGACTGGTGAAATCTAGGAGAATAACCTTCTCTGCTGTTGTCCCTGCCCTATGGAATAGCTTTCCCCCAGAGCAGGGGTGGATTCTCATTACCACCGCTACAAGTGTGCGCGTGGTGCAACTTCTGATCTCCTGCATGCATGCATGTTCCAGCATGTTTTTGTTTTTGTGCATGTGCAGGAAGCAAAATCACGCAAGGGGATGTGCACGTTCATGAGATTTTTTTTGCTCCTCTGCATGCACAACTGCTACAGGTGTGCCATCCTCATCCCTAACGGTAGCAACCCAATGCTGCCCCAGAGGTGATGTTGCTTCTCCCTCTTTTTGCCTTCTGGAAAAGCATGAAGACCTGCTCTGCCAATTCGTGTAGGGACTGAGAGTGGCACTTTGGATTGGTGACCTAAGGTTGCTCTTTCTGCCATTTAACTTGCTTTCTAACCTTTATTTTTAATCCTGTTCTTCACTGTGCTTTTAATTATGCATTTAATTATGACTTTTTAATATGATTTTCTGGTTTCCATTTGTAAACTGATGTTATTTGGATAGTGAGATGGCTGGTGCCAAAATTTGATAAATAAATGTTTCCTAGGTCAGAGATTATATGTCAACCTTCGCTATGCTGCTGCTTTCTTTCGCTTGGTCATAGAGACAGGGAGGGGTAGAGATCAGGGGGAGATTGGGAAGTGTGCAGGAGAAGAGTAAGTTTCAATTTCCCAGGTGCCAGGAGGAGACCGTTAGATGGAAAATTCCTGAAGAGTCCGGGAGGAGCAACTTGTGCCACCTGATGCATCTGGACAATGGAGATTGGGCAAATGCCCAACAGGGGGGTGGGTGAAGAGCGGGTTTTGATATGTGTGTAATGCGCCATTTTCCTTCAGACTTTGCTTTTCTTTTGATGCTTCAAGTTCTGATTTTGATAAATTCACTTTTGAACTTTATAAAAGGACTCTGAGTTTTATTTGTCCGAATTCTGACTGGCAGCCTTGACATTATATCTATGTTTTTTTCCCCAAAACGATCTTCAATATTCCCGTCTCCTAAAAGAAAAAAGAAAAAAACCCCCAAATAATTTGTCAAATTCATTTTATATATAAGTCATTGGAGTATAAACATAGATAACTATCACATTAAAAGGTTGCCTGTGAAAATTAATTGAAGATGTTTGGCTCTGAATGCATTGTGCCCAAGTATTGCCTTTGCCATATCCTTCCCTTTTGTGAATATAACACTTTTCCTTCCTTTTTTTTCCACCCTGAGTAATAAAATGTATGATATTCTGTCTGAAAATGCCCAATTTCAGTCCATTTCAATCTACTGATGCTTAAAATGTCAATGGGCAGCTGATTCATCTCATCTTTCATTGTGTTGAGCTTTTCCCTGTTCATACATCTTACATTCCACGTTTGCATTGTAATTCTGTCTTTGGAGCTTCAAGTATTTTTCTCCTACATGGTAACATAATCAAGTAGGTGTCCTGAAGACTTTAATCTACCCTTGGTCTGACATCATTAATACTCAGAAAGATTTTCAGCTTTTTCTCAGTAGCTTATTGAATGACGTTTAACCACAAAGCTGATCATCTGGTACTGTATCATCCATCACATTAGACACCACTATCTCAGTATCTTGTCTATCATATGATTCTCTTGGTGAAATGCAGGAATGGTATCATAGTCTTCTCACATTATGAATTTTTATCTATGCCATTGACACTGAAGTGATACTCCACCTCTGACATTCTGCTATATTATTATTTGATACAAATGCCGGCTTGCCTCGGTTGGGCATCTAGAATGACCTTCATACCTGGGGTAACTCTGCTGGGAAAATATACTCTTGGTGTATACTTATGATATTCTTTGATCAGCCCACCAGGAACATCTCCACAGCATAATGAGGCTGTGTAGCAGGACTTGAAGGAAAACGGTTCCTGACCTCTGGTTACTAGTTGTACTGTGCTTGCAATTCTATATTTTAATGACTATTGCAGAGTATTTCCTGGTGTCAGTGTCAGGTTTGTAATTGGCTGACTCTTGCTTTCCTCTTTCTGAGGACAGGTGAAACATTTGCTCAGCTCCACTTCTCTGACACTTCTTTGTCAGGATTTCTCAAAAATTATATCTAGAAGTCTAGTCTATCAGATCAGGAGTGGGTTCCAACTTACTTCGCTGCTGGTTCGCTTCCTCCCGTGCCTTGTGGCCACACCTTGTGGCTGTGCCATGTGGCCACGCATGCACTTTGTGTGTGCACGCACATGCAATAGCAAAATATCACAGAAAATTTTATCCCCCAAAAGACAAAAAACAAGATGGCGACGCATATGCAATGCATGTGCAGAAGAAAAAATATCAGAAAAGAAAATGCCTCCCAAAATTCCCCTCCCAAAATAAAAAAAATTTAAAAAGATGGCAGCCTCCATGAACTAGCACTGACCAATCCAGTTCTGCGACATCATCATGACAGCAGGCAAACTGTTTTGGGAAAACCGGTCTAAACCGGTAGGAACCCACCTCTGTATCAGATTTTTTTTTCCAGTATCCAATGCTGGAATTTATCTGGAGCTGGGGATTTAAACTCATTGAATGCTAAAATGCTTCCCTGGGTCCTCTTTCTATTAACCTTAAATTTCAATCCTGCTATCATCCTTACTGTCAGATTTCTTGATAGACTACATAGTTTTGTTGCTGTTGGAACTGACTAGCATAAAAAACAAGTCAAGTAGCATTGGTCTTTCTTCATTAAAGTCCTTGTGCTAGGGCGAACACAAGCACAAGGACTAAAGCACCAGCCTGAAGATGATGAGGGGGACCTCGTCAAAACGTCGCCAGAAATCTCTGAATCCTACACGGGAAGAAACCCGAATATGCCAAGACCTTCATAACTGTACCCATGAAAATCTACAAACACACACACACACACGTGTGTGTGTGTGTGTATTTTTTCATTGAACAGCTGGTACATGGGAGCTTTTATTATCCTTTATTTTGAACATAGTTTTTCTTTGTTCTTATGTTTTCATTTTTTTGTCTCCTTGGAATTGCTTCACATAGTGCTTTAGTGTCTTGTTTTTAATACTCCCACCCACCTTAATTTTTTCCCGATTAACTTTTCTTTTTGTAGTGTTATTTAAAAGCTGACCACCCATTATATATAACATAGCTCTGGGTCGCTCTCAACAAAATAAAAATAACAACATACAGAAAAATAAAGCTATTTTGCACAATGAAGATGTTAAAATATTCTTATCCTAAATATAAACATGCTTTGGTTACTGCCATTCTGACCCATGGAATGCTTGAAGAAAGAACCATGCCATAACCAAGTTCTGGAAGGCTAGGGGTTCTTCAGATTTTGCAGGGGGTGGGGGCGTTCCACAAGGCAAGCACAAATTATGGAGAAAGCCTGTCTTCTAGGTCCAACTAATGACATTTTTAGTAGAGTTGACCTGGAGCATGCTCATTCTATTATAGTAAAATGGGTAGATGTCCTCAGGGAGAGATAGTCTTTCAGATTTTTGGGGGGTCTGTTTCATGTAAGGGCTTTTAAGGTCATAAGCACCATTTGAATGGTGCTTGGAAGAAAATAGACAAAGAGCAGTGGTATAATAGGGTCATCAAGCACCCAGAATCATGCATAGCATTGCATTCTGGAGCAGGTGAAGCTTCCAGCCGGTCTTCAAGAGAACTTCCTTGTAACATGCATTGTATTAATCCAATTGGAAAATAACTAAGGTATGAGTGACTACGAGCAGGGGCTCCAAGAATGGATGCAATTAATGAACTAAATGGATAAGCATAAAGACTTCCTCAGCCACAGCTGCCACCTGTTCCTTGAACAGGAGCTGTGAATCCAGGAGGAGTTCCAGAATGTGCATCAATTCTGCTTGAGAGAATGCTATCCTGTGAGGAATTAATGATATTAACTCTCCAAACCTAGAGAATCTTAAAACTCAGAACTGGTTTCTTTGTCCTCCATATCCTCATTAGTTCCTGGCTTTGGGTAAGAATTTGAACGAAATTACTTCTCTGACTTGAGACAGAGAAGTACTACTGATTATCGTAAGTGTATTGATGATCTCACACCCCATGATGCTAAATGAGCTTACTCAGAAGCTACAGGTAGTTATTAAATAGGAAAGGTAAGAGAGTGCTTGAGCCCTGAAGTATCCCATATAGAATTCTTCCCCGCAAACATCAACAGGAACCAGCCACAGAGAAAGGGGAAGAACAATTGAACAAAAGAACAAAGAAAAAGTCATTCCCCTTCACTAATTTTGCTAATTTAGAGAAGGATACTCTAGTTTATTTATTTATTTATTGTTAGAGTTGAAAGGGACCATGCAGGTCATCAAGTCCAACCCCGTGCCTGAGCAGGAAACCCTATAGCACCCCAGCCAAATGGCAGTCCATTCTCCTCTTTAAAATGTTCAGAGTTGGGGAGTTCACAACGTCCGCTGAAAGGTTGTTCCACTGGTTGATCGCTCTGACCATCATGAAGTTCTTCCTTATTTCCAGGTTGAATCTCTCCTTGGTCAGCTTCCAGCCGTTGTTCCTCATCCGGCCCTCTGGTGCCCTGGAGAATAGAGTGACCCCCTCCTCTCTGTGGCAACCTCTCGTATACCTGTAGACTGCTATCATGTCCCCTCTGGCCCTCCTTTTCTCCAGGCTATCCATGCCAATTCCTGCAGTCTCTCTTCGTAAGTCTTGGTTTCTAGTCCCTTAATCATTTTGATTGCATCAAAAGCCTCCTAGAGATGTTGGAGAACCAGATGGAACATTCAAAATGTCAACCATAAACCTGACCATCCATATTTGCTCTACTACTGGTAATTGATTTTGGGTGAAATGGCTAAGTAGTTAAAGATGCTGAGCTTGTCAGAAAACTGACAGCCCAGGTTAGAGACCTGAACACGCAGCAATATGGTGAGTTGCTATTACTTGCCCCAGCTTCTGTCCACCTACCATGCAAATGCAAATAGATAAATATTCATCCCTTTAGTGGGAAGGAAATAGCATCCCATGTGCCTCAGCATATAGTTATACTAACCACATGGCTATCAAAGGGGTCATCAGTCAATGCTGGCTTGCTCAGCTAAGAAACAGAGATGAATACTCCCCCTACAGTGAGATATAACTAGACAGAGGTAACCTTTACTTTTTTCTTTACCTTTACCTGAATGCAATTGAATTAGTTTCCTCCACGCTCTTTAAAGCTGAGAAGCCAGCTTCCTTAAACAGGGAAATTGGTGACTATAACAAATGGGTACAAGACTCTTGGATCCAAGGATTGCCACTTGAGAAGGAGGCAGATGACCATTTTCTTCAAGGCAAACAAAACTACCTAGCCCATAAAGTGGCATTCACTGCATCCCAGCGACTGATAAGGTCCCACAGAGTTGGCCTTCTCTGGGTCCCGTTAACCAAACAATGTCATTTGGCGGGCCCCAGGGGAAGAGCCTTCTCTGTGGCAGCCCCAGCCCTCTGGAATCAACTCCCCCCGGAGATTAGAACTGCCCCCACACTCCTTGTCTTTCGTAAATTACTCAAGACCCATCTATACCGCCAGGCATGGGGGATTTGAGACACCTTTCCCCCAGGCTTTTTATATATATATATATATATTTATGTTTGGGTATGTATATGTTGTTTGCTTTTTAAAATATGATAGGGTTTTATGTGCTTTTTAATATTAGATTTGTTTTCGCTGGAATATTGTTTTTATTATTGTTGTGAGCCTCCCCGAGTCTTCAGAGAGGGGCGGCATACAAATCTAATAAATAATAATAATAATAATAATAATAATAATAATAATAATAATAATCTGGAAGCCAACTGCTTGCCACCTCCTGAAATGCCTTAACCATAACCATAAAGAATATAAATGAATTCTGTTGCTGCATAGCAAAATGGATAAATTATCCAGTTGCTTAAAATACTGAAATCGGAAAGAAGTTGGATGCTCCGAGACAATTTATTTTATTACGAAGGACTATTAGGATGTTTAATAATGCATTTCTCTGTCTCTGTTTCAAACAGAGTAAGTCCTGGCAAAGTCAACAGAACCAATTTAAAAAAAATAAGGAAGTATTAATAAAGAATGTTCAACATGAGGAGAATTTATGAAATCGCTATGAGGCTGGCATTACACATCCTTTTAAGAAGATATGTGGAAAAGAGTTCTGCCTCTAATTGCAGTCCTGCTGGCAGAAAACTGGTCTGTTGAACACACCGCCTGGAGGAAGAGCAGTGAAATATATCAAAATTTCATTCTCATGTAATGTATTGACTTCACTTGCAGCATTCATTTTTGGTTTATAGCGCAGCCTCTGTTTTCCCTAAGGAGGGGATTCAAGTGATTACAGACATTAGTCAAATCTAGAATGTATTATGTGATACTGTATCACATTCTGAACCTAAGCTTTATTCTGATAATAAGACAAAATTAAAGATAAACTCCATAGCCAGACTGTTCAAGTTGATTTAGCCACCAGATGTCACCACTGAGTGTAGGATATACAGTACTTCATTTTTGTAGTGAAACAGCTCCTAACATATGTGGTAGGAGTCTCGACAGTGGCATTTGGAAGTATTTATAAAGTTTTTAATTTCCCAGTCAACATTTGTAGGTGACGTATTCATCACAGTCTAGGTGGGATGCAATATAAATGAATAAAAATTATTTATAAAAATGTGCAAATCCAGTTGACAAAAATTAGAAACTGTTCGTAAAAAAATGCTTACTTTAGGCAATTTCTTTCTATTTACCGGTAAATGCCCTCTGAAAGAAGATTGTCTTGATCATCATTGTAAAGGAAACAAGAGCTACACTTGACTTCAAGAAGTATGCTGTACAAGAGAGAGCGGTACTGCTGTGAATGTTGTACTCTGGATTCCAACTTTCACAATTTCTTTCGGGATAGGCACTGGAATGTTCTCTGCTAAGCCATGTAGGATGGACAGGTTTTATCTGGACAAAATGACCACAGTCTCAAAATGGCCACTGTCTCAACCACCACAGATTTATAGGAACTGATATTATTCTGAACCAACTAATACCAGATGGCTTGTTGAGCAGCTATGTTCTGTACCAGCTGCAGCTTCTGTGTTGTTTTCAATGGCAGTCCCTTATAAACCAACTTGCAAGGCTCTAATTGAGAAATGATAAGCTATGACCTGTTGTTCTCAGAGCATCTTGGTTCAGAAAACAATATAACTGGTAAAACTTTAACCAAAGCTAGCCAAGCATTTTCCTGCCCTAGGTTCTACCTACTATTCCCGCCGAGCCAGGGGTCCAGAAAAACCTTCATATGCATAGCACCTTTTTCAGAAGTAGGGTAAACCTATGTCAACACTTCACAGTAGATTAGATTAGGAATACAATGTCACTGAGACTAGTCCTACTTTTATAATAAAGTTACAGTGCTGAATGTGCTTCTTCCCTTCCTTCAGTGCCTCAAGGTCATTCTTTTTTTTTTTGTCTGCTTACAACTTGCTTAGTAGAATAAGTAGACCATTCATGGAATTATTTTCACCAGCGGAAGTCAAGATATAAAATATGATAATACTGGATCCCAAATCATGAAACACCTCATATAGTACCATGTTTTCCCGAAAATAAGGCAGTGTCTTATATTAATTTTTGCTCCCAAAGATATGCTACGTCTTATTTTCAGGGGATGTCTCTTTTTTTCCAATGAATTGTATCCTGTATCCTGCTGCAGCAAAAATGCATCCAAACACGCAGCCGCATGTTGGATGTGTGTTGGATGTGTTTTAAATGTGATTGATGCAGCGTTTCGGGATGCAATTTATGGACAGCAGTGTTATATATGTTCTGTTCAGGGATGCTGCGAAACGAAACATCTCCTACGTCTTATTTTCAGGGGATGCCTTATATTAGGCAATTCTACAAAACCTCTCCTATGTCTTACTTTCAGGGGTGACTTATTTTTGGAGAAACAGGGTAGTTTCATGGAGGTCTTTAAAAGATGACAGAATTGCCCAAGCCCTGAGCCATATACATTGAAGTACACAAGAGCTCAACCTTTATTCTTCCAGCATCCTAAGTGGAATTGCCCAAATTGGAATGAGCACAGCCATAGCAAAATAATGCTTCTTTTCAGGTTTTGCTGCAAGTCATTCAGAATGACCAAGAATATTTTAAATTTATCTTGAAAAAAAAAAGTGTTCTTAAGATGCTGTAACTTTTTTTTAAAATGATAACTGTTAGGTATGTAAATATGAAATGTAAATAGTTGCCTGAGGAGAATGCTGTCTCCAGGCAGATTGTAAAAGACAAGGTTGCGTCTGATTGGCTCAGACGCGGGACAGCTCTTTTGGCGCGAGCCTCAAGAGTATAAATAGAGCCGAGTTTCCCATTGACGGCTGGCGAGTTCCCAGCTGACTGTCACTTACAAAAAGAGCTTAATAAAGGGAACCGTTGTTTAGCACTTGGTCTGGCGTCTCAATACTTTTCACTGGCGACGAGAACCGGAGAGAACCTACGAGCAAGATGAATCCTTCGCAGATCGGCCGAGCGCCCGACTACTTCGACCCCGAAAAATCATCTTGGGAAGCCTACATGACACGCTTCGAAATTTTCCTGGAAGCCGCCGGTATGGGGACCGCCGAAGATGACAGAAAGCGAGCCATCTTCCTCAACTATTGCAGCCCCGAAATCTTCGATTTGGTTCAAACGCTCACCGATCCGCTTCCAGCCAAGAACGTCCCTTGGCCAGAATTACAAGCCAAGCTTGCGGGTCACTTCAAACCCACGAAGCCGGCTGTGGTATACCGCCATCAGTTCTCCAGGATGGCTCAACGAGAAGCTGAGTCCATTAACCAATTCGCCACCAGACTCCGAACTGTACTGTCAAAGTGCAAGTTTGACAGCCCAGAAGCTCGACTAACCGACGCGATTATATTCGGCATGAAAAACGCCACCGTTCGTAACAAACTCCTCACCGAGGACGAACCTACCTTGCAAGCCGTCATTAAACTCGCCCAGACTGCCGAGGTCGCCGAAGCAGCAGCAAAAGAACTTCAACAACACGTAAGCAAAGAAACCGTCTCCAAAATCTCCTCCGCGGCTGACCCAGCAGACGACCTCAGCCCTCCAGCCACCGCCGCCGACACCTGCCTACTGCTTCCGAACGACCCCTCCAGACAACCAAGATACCCTCGGCCACCAGCCCCATGCCCGGGTTGCCGGGGAAATCATCCGCGACTCCGCTGCCCTTTCCGGGATGCCATCTGTCGCCGCTGCAATCGGCGCGGTCACATCGCTGAGGCCTGCCGGGCTCCCCTGCCTGAAGAAACTTTTTCCGCCCCTCGACAACAGCGATTCTTCTACCAGGCTCCACAGGCACGAGAAAACCGGCCTCCCAGATCTTTCAACCGGAAAAACAACTCAGCCGCTAACCGCGACTACAACAGAGGTAACCGTCAAACTTACGTAAATTGCGCAAATGCAACGCAAGGCAACAAAATCATTATTTCTCTGCTTCTAAATGGCAAGCCTTGCGATTTAGAGTTGGACACCAGGTCTAAGCACTCTATTATGCCTTGGGACAAATTCAAAATGTATATGCCAAATGTTTGTAAATCTGATTTAACTCATACTACTTTGATTATAAGGGATTTCCAGGGACATGTCATCCCTGTCTTAGGTACAGTTGATATCCCTATACAATTCAAATCTGTAAAATGTTCCCTACCTTTGGTAATTGTAGATGGGGCAAGGCATTCCCTCCTTGGGTTAACCTGGATGCCCCCCTTAGGGATTGAGATCTCGGGAATATGTATGCTTGATTCTCCCTCTGATACCCCAAACTTTGTACAAGAATTTCCTGAAGTATTCAGCCCCACTTTGGGAACATATAAAGGGGACCCTATTTCTTTCTCCATAGACCCAAAGGTCCCACCCATCCGGCTGAAGCCAAGAAGGGTTCCTTTACCTCTGCTGCCCAAACTAGACCACCAGCTGGACCAACTCATCGCTCAGGGAATTCTAGTCCCTGTAGAGCAAGGGCCTTGGGAGACTCCAATTGTCACGCCATTAAAACCTGACGGCTCGTTGAGAGTCTGTGCTGACTATAAATCAACCATAAACAAGGCCCTTCAGCATCACCCTTATCCCATACCAGTAGTTCAGCACCTCCTACACTCCTTAGGAGATGGAAAGGTTTTTGCAAAAATCGACCTTGCTCAGGCATACCTGCAGCTTCCGGTCGATGAGCCTACCTCTTTGGCACAGACAATTGTCACACACAGAGGTGCTTTCAGATGCACCAGGTTACAATTTGGGGTGAGCATAGCCCCCGGTATATTTCAGAGTCTAATGGAGCGTGTACTAACGGGTCTTGAAGGGACCATTCCCTACTTCGATGATATTCTAATTTCAGCTAAATCCATTCCCCAATTGAACCATAGAATCAGGGCTGTGCTACAACGCCTCCAATCTAAAGGGCTCAGGGTAAAAGCGGACAAATGTGTTTGGGGCACCAAAAGCATTGAATTCCTAGGGTATAGAATAGACTGTCAGGGTATCCACCCCACAACTGATAAATTAAAAGCAATTACCGAAGCACCTGAACCAACCAATAAGACTGAGCTACAAGCTTTCTTAGGTCTTCTGAATTTTTATTCTATTTTTTTGAGACAGAAGGCAACGGTCGCAGAACCCCTCCACCGACTGCTTCAGAAGGGAATTCCCTGGACCTGGGGCAGACCTGAACGCGAAGCATTTTCTCTAATAAAGAACTTATTGACTTCTAATAGCGTGGTGGTTCAATACAGTTCGGTCTTGCCCATAAGGCTTACTTGTGATGCTTCGGCTTATGGGGTGGGCGGAGTATTGGCCCACGTAATGCCAGACAATACTGAAGCTCCCATTGCCTTTTTTTCTAGAACGCTGACCTCCTCTGAACGGAACTATAGCCAGTTGGATAAGGAGGCCCTGGCTTTAATAGCTTGCATTAAGAAATTTCATAACTATTTATTTGGAAGGAGGTTTGAATTAATAACGGATCACAAACCCCTTTTGGGACTGTTGCCTTCAGATAAACCTACCCCTCCGTTCATGTCCCCTAGACTGATCAGGTGGGCTCTATTCCTCTCCAGTTACCAGTATACCTTAATCCATAAGGGGGGGAAATCCATAAGCCACGCTGATGGACTAAGCAGGTGCCCTTTGTTTCTTCTGAGGATGTACTACTATTAGAGATAGAAGAAACCCCTCTAACTTCAGCCAGGGAAGTGGCTGAGCATACTAAATCAGATCCAATTCTCCAAACAGTCATAAATTGTATACATAGGGGTTGGCATGGGGGACCAGAAGAAATGGGACTGGCAGAATTTAAGACAAAACGACTAGAATTGTCCTACCTAAAAGGATGTGTATTATGGGGGGATAGAGTGGTCATTCCAGCAACACTTAGGAAAAAGGTACTGACTATGTTACATGTGGGACATCCAGGTATTGTCAGAATGAAAGGGTTGGCAAGGGGATACCTGTGGTGGCCAGGCTTAGATCTCGATATTGAGCATTGGGTAGCCAGGTGTGACCCTTGCCAGGAGTCACGGCCCAATCCCCCTCGAACTGCCCCCGTGGAATAGGAAGAGCCTACTGGACCTTGGTCCAGAATACACATAGATTTTGCTGGCCCCATTGGGTCTCAGTATTTCCTAGTTGTCGTGGACGCTTTTTCTAAGTGGGTAGAGATAGTGGCAATGCAAAATATAACCACATGTGCCACTATTAAGGCTCTGTATCATTTATTTGCAACCCATGGGTGTCCTGACGTACTTGTTTCAGATAATGGGCCACAACTGACCGCCCGACAGTTTGAGGTGTTCTTAAGTAACCTAGGGGTCAGACATGCGCTAATATCCCCTTACTCCCCATGGGCTAATGGGTTGGCTGAACGCTACGTTCGTGTGGCGAAAGAAGCACTGCGCAGAGCAGGCCCTGGGGATATACAACATAAATTAGACCAATTCCTATTAATGCAACATATTACGCCTAATGCTGTCTCCCATAAAAGCCCTGCAGAAGTCTTAATGGGACGAAAACTAAGATCTCCTTTAGACAGGTTGCACCCTCGCTATTCCAATGCTATGGGTCAGAGTGAGATGTCTGTATTACCAGAAAGAAGCATGTACCTAGGCCAATATGTGTTTGCCAAGAATTTTGATGGGGGAGTTCAATGGGTAAAGGGGAAAATCATTCAACAAACGGCCCCGAAAACATATTTAGTACAAACAGAGGATGGCCGTACTTGGAAATGGCACATTGATTACTTAAGAGGGCGAATTAACTCTGATAACACGCAAACAGCCATTGTAACATCTTCCCCCAAAGCAGACTCTTATGTGCAACCAGAGTTATTGGATGTAAATTTGGGCTTACCGAGGCTGGAACGTTCCCACGACACCGCCGAACCACCATCGTCCTCCTCCGACGTCGATTCAGCTCCATCGCAGACAGCGCAGCGGGCCGGAGCCCCCACTCGGGCCCAGCCATGTTCCGGATCCGACAGAGAGCCAACCTCCACCAACGAAGTCCCTGACTCAACTGATCTGCGCAGGTCTGAGCGAGCCTCGCGCAGACCCACTCGATTGGAGGATTTCATCACATGGCTCAACTGATGGACAGTATGCAATTGACTAAGGAGGGAGGGGTGTTAGGTATGTAAATATGAAATGTAAATAGTTGCCTGAGGAGAATGCTGTCTCCAGGCAGATTGTAAAAGACAAGGTTGCGTCTGATTGGCTCAGACGCGGGACAGCTCTTTTGGCGCGAGCCTCAAGAGTATAAATAGAGCCGAGTTTCCCATTGACGGCTGGCGAGTTCCCAGCTGACTGTCACTTACAAAAAGAGCTTAATAAAGGGAACCGTTGTTTAGCACTTGGTCTGGCGTCTCAATACTTTTCAATAACTATATGGACTATTGCTGCAAAAGCATAAATGAAAGAAAATGGAATCTGATTTATGTAATCCATATTAAAACCTAATTGAAAATAATTTGTATTATGATTTCTTGCAACTTGTCAAAAAGCTTAGACAATTGGCGGAATAATAAATACAATGATTAAGCAGGAAAAATAAATTAAAAATGATTGATTATGTATCATCAAGTCAGTATTGATTCTTAGTGACCACATAGATTTTCTCCATGGTAATTTTGTCTTTCAGATTTCCAGCAAAAAACTATTACCATAAAATGAATTAATTCTAAAAAGGTAATTTCCCATAATTTCGTTCTTCTGCCACAGTACAATGTGCTGCTGATATTAAGAGAAGCTCTTACAGCCACATCCAAGTTTTTATAGGTTTAACATATATATATCTTTATTTTAAAAAATAATAATAAAATAATTTAGCTGGAATTTAAAAATATGAGATATCATAGATTGACTGTGACATTTTTTTGCTTGAAGAATCCTTCTCTTACAGATGTAAGATATATTCTATGTTCATAGAGTTTGAAAATATAATTAGTTATTCAGCTAAGACTTGATACCTTGGCAAGGATGCTATGAATAACTTCATTAATTTATTAATAAGGCAAGTACTTTTTCTGCCCTTTTTTCTAATTTCTATCTAAGTGTCTTTGCATGGGTGCCAGCTGGATATTATTCAGAATAAATGACTTACAAGCATGGGATATTGCTTATATATTTTGGTTTTATCCAATATATGAATATCACAGTAAATATTTTGGAATTCTGATAAAAGGCAAATTATGTGCAGAAATACGCATGCCTAAAGTTTGGATAGAATGGGAAAGTGCCATTACAAAAACACACACATACATACATACACACATATGTACATACACACACATACACAAACACACACGCAACTTTTTAAAACTGGAAATCTCAGGAAATACAAAAGTATTAATATATTGGCTCCTGTGATATGAGACTAATAAGGGTAGATGGAAAGCTATAAGCTTCCAATATCTCAGCACTCCTCTTGGTTTAGCACTGAGAAAGTCATGTATGTCCCAGCATGCCTTGTCCTCTCCATCACATTATTGCAGTTTATTGTGCTAAAGGTGGCCTGACAAGGGCAAAGCCAGGCTTTAATAACCCTTTTATTTGTTTAACTGCCAGAGGCTTGCCATTCTGTTATGAACAAACATATTTATGCTTGCGGTCTTTCATTGGGCTTAATAGCAGTGCTCTGATGCTCAGCACCATGTGTTCAGATTGCCTTTTAATACTGCCACAGAAGGGCACTAAAAAGATGTAAAGAATACATGTCAGCCATTTAAATTAACCCTTGCTTTATTTGCTGTAAAAATAGATACCGGTGTTCCTTTAACCTATTCGTTTTACCAGGGCCGCCGATAGGGCGGTACTACTGAGAGTGGTGTACCAGGCCCGGCCATGAGGGGGGCCCGGTTTTGCCCGACGTCGCACATGTGCAGTACCGGCCCTCTCTTGCCGGCTGCCTGCCTCACCAACGAAAAAGGCAGGCCCTCTGGCCCTCGTGAGGCAGGACTCGAAGCCCCGACGGAGCCTTTGGCAGCGCGGCCCTCCAGTCCCAGAATAAAGCGTGCGGCGAAGGTAGGAGCCCCTTCGGGGTGGCGGTTGCAACTTGCGCTTGTGTTAAATTTTGTTTCTTTCCTAAGCAGCCTTCTGTGTAAAAAAATCCATTTGGGAACGACTCGTTCCCAAATGGATTTTTTTACACAGAAGGCTGCTTAGGAAAGAAACAAAATTTAACACAAGCGCAAGTTGTAGGCTTCGCAAGCATGTGCTAGCGTCCCCCAAAAGGCCCCCCGCACACCCTTTTCCAAGGGCGCGCACGAAGCCATGGCCGCCCCCGCGCCTCTAGCCCCCTCGCGCCCCCGTGGCTACTCGCCACTGCCCTCGCCAGCCCATCCGCTCCTCCTCTCTTCCCTGCAGGCATTCTCACAGCGGGGGCCACCGCGTTCTCTCCATCTCCCTGCTAGCCTGCCCGGAGCATTCAAAGTAAGAGCGAAGGTTTTTCTTACTTTGAATTTTCCGGGTTGGGCTGGTAGTAGGGAATGGGGAGAGCGCGCGTCAGCCCGCGCGCCCGACATTCCAGGCGCCGTCCTGGTGCGACGCCCCAGAGACCCCTGACCCCGGTTTCCTGGATTCCTGGTGGCGGCGACCGATCCCTGACCAGCGGGCTCCCGACCGAGCCGTGCCGTGGGAACGAAGTGAGTGGGGCACTCCCCGCCCGGCTGCGGCTCTTGTAACTCGGCCCGGGATGGGTGTGACTGTACGGGCTGCCCTCGTCGGGGAAAGGGAGGGGAGGGGAGGGGAAGAGAGGGCCGGGAGGACACAGAAGGGAAGGAAGGAAAAATAGCGAGGGAGGGAAGGGAAAGATGGAGGGGAAGGAAGGGGAAGAGGGAGGAGAAGGAAACAGGAAAAAGAGATAGGTTGGTTGGAATGAAGGAAGAAGGGAAAGAAGGAGAAAGGGGAAGGGAAGGAAGGAAAGGAAAAGAGGGAGGGGGAAAGGAAGGAAGGAGAGATAGGTTGATTGTAATTGAAAATTACAATTGAAAGTAATTGAAAATTACTTTCGCCAGCCTCCGGAGAACGAGAGAGAGTGAGAGCAATGACAGAACAAGATAGAGCAGAAGTGAGAGAGAGAGAGAGAAATAGGGGGAGAGAAAGAGATAGCAAGAGAAAGAGAATGAGAGAGAGAAAGAGTGTGAGAGAGAAAGCAAGAGAGAGAGAGAAAGAAAACAAGAGAGGGAAAGTGAGGAAAAGAGAGGGAGAGAAAGAGGGGGAGAGATAGAGAAAGAGAGAGAAAGAAAATAGAGAGAGATAGAGGAAGGAAGAGGGAGAAAGAGGGAGAAAGCAAGATAGAGAAAGAGAGAGAGAAAGAAAGTAAGAGATGAGAGAGGAAGGAAAAGAGAGAGAGGAAGAAAGCAAGATAGAGAAAGAGAGAGAGAGGGAAAGAGAGAGAGAGATGAGAGAGGAAGGAAGAGAGTCAGAGAAAGGAAGAAAGCAAGATAGAGAAAGAGAGAGAGGGGAAGAAAGAGAGAGAGAGAAATGAGAGAGGAAGGAAGAGAGTGAGAGAGAGGAAGAAAGAAAGATAGAGAAAGAAAGAAAGAAAGAAAGAGATGAGAGAGGAAGAAAGAGAGAGAGAAGAGTGGAAGGAAGAGAGAGAGAAATGATAGAAAAAAGGGGAGAAAAAAAAGAGAAATGAGAAAATGATTGAGGCAGAGAATGACAGAAAAGAGAGAGAAACAGAGAGAGAAGTGATTCTTGATTTAAAGCATATGGTAAAAGCACTTAAATAATAACAGAGAAAAAAACCCAGCCCTCACCTGTTTTTATTAATAGTTTTTCTGGTTGTTTTAGTTTTAATAGTAATGGATTTTGGTTTTTTTAAATTATTATTGACAAAATTGAACGGGTCCAAAGACGGGCTACAAGAATGGTGGAAGGTCTTAAGCATAAAACGTATCAGGAAAGACTTCATGAACTCAATCTGTATAGTCTGGAAGACAGAAGGAAAAGGGGGGACATGATCGAAACATTTAAATATGTTAAAGGGTTAAATAAGGTCCAGGAGAGAAGTGTTCTTAATAGGAAAGTGAACACAAGGATAAGGGGACACAATCTGAAGTTAGTTGGGGGAAAGATCAAAAGCAACCTGAGAAAACATTATTTCACTGAAAGAGTAGTAGATGCTTGGAACAAACTTCCAGCAGACGTGGTTGGTAAATCCACAGTAACTGAATTTAAACATGCCTGGGATAAACATATATCCATCCTAAGATAAAATACAGGAAATAGTATAAGGGCAGACTAGATGGACCATGAGGTCTTTTTCTGCCATCAGTCTTCTATGTTTCTATGTTTCTATTAATTTCTTTTAATAAAAAAAAAGGGATTTATTTATTTATTTATTTATTTTTTATTTCTATGCCGCCCAGTCCCAAGTTTTTCCTTATTTCCAGATTGCATTTCTTCTTGGTGAGGTTCCGCCCATTGCTTCTTGTACTACCTTCAGGTGGCATGGAGAATAAATAGATGCCATCTGCTCTGTGGCAGCCCTTTAAGGATTGGGAAACTACTATTATATTCCCCCTCAGTTTTCTATTTATTGAGCTAAACATACTCATTCTCTAAGCCCTTGTTCATAGGATTTAGCCTCTAGGCCAGGGGTGTCAAACTCAATTTCATTGAGGGCCACATCAGGGCTGTGTTTGACCTCAGAGGGCCGGAGGAGGGCTTGCCCAGGGTGTGTGGCCATGGTGGGCATGGCACAGGATTTGGGGGGCAGTAGTTTTAAAATGGCCGGGGGGGGGCAGACACTTAGGCTGTATGGGGCCCCAAAATTCCTGATGGTGGCCCTGCGTTTTACTACAGTGTACCACAATTGGGGCAAATGGAATCAGAATAAGGAAAATATTTTTTTTTAATGGAAATTTGTAACTGGATATTTTTTCCCTTTCCTCAGTCATGTTCCTATTTCATACCAGCACTTCTTTGCAAGACGGTTAACCATTTCTAATTAAAAGTCAAAGGTGCATTGTAGCTGGGTGACAATTCTTTGGTAAAGTTACAGTTCATGTGTTTTACAATTGCAACCTTATAAAACAGTTTGAAGTAAACACCATTTGGTTCTGTCCCAGATAATTATACATAGGATTGTAATTATGCCTAGTAAACTTAATGATGGGCTTTTATAGCTAAGCTCTTACTAGAACTTACAGTTTCCTGGTTTCTAACCTAGTGCTTTAACTACCAGAACAAACTCGCTCTTGAACCTTCCATTTAAATATGTCCACAGGGTGGGAAAATGATAACAATACACTTTAGGGTGGTAGTCAAAAACACAATCATTAATTTAAAAAATGAGCTTTTTAAAATTAAATATTAATTCATGAATTTATTAGCAAAACCCATATCAGAACATTTTTCACCCCATCATTCAGAGATAAATAAAAAAAGTTCTTTATTCCTATTTGACTTATTGTAAGACAATCTTCATGGAATTGTTCATTTTTGTGAAATATCCATTGATATTATTTCCGGCTAATTTATTTTAGTCTCTAACTGTGATACATTAGAAACAATAAATATTGGATTTCTTTTACTCGTGATCTTAGACTCATCTTCAGTAGCAGTTGATACCTGTATTCTGATGCCTTATATAAATATTCTTTATTTTGTGACATATTTTTCTATTGCTATTCTACAGTATATGAGTTACTGTATTTTTTGGAGTATAAGATGCTCCAGACCAGCGGTCCCCAAACTACGGCCCGCAGGCCGCATTTGGCCCGCCGAGGCCATTTATCCGGCCCATGGGTGAGTGACACAACACAGAGTTCCATCTAATTTTCTATGACTAAAATGCGGTATTTTGTTAGTAACTAATATCAATCATCAAAAAAGTTGCAAAAGATTTTTTTCTAATTTTGTCATCCAGTTACATTCATTTTCTTTTAATTAAATTCCCTCCTTAATGTTCCTTCAAAAAGTACACCAATTATATTCTAACTTATTAACCATTATGCCAAAGTGCTTCCTTCTTTCTTTATGCATTTTTCTATAAACCAAGAAAACCTGCAATCAGATGTTAACAAAAGAAAATTAAAAACAAAACATAAACATATATGAATTTCAGACTCTCCCCCTCTAAACAGCACATTCCCATTTTGTTTTCTACTTTAAAATAAGGTATGTGCAGTGTGCATAGGGATTTGTTCATAGGTTTTTT
This sequence comes from Erythrolamprus reginae, assembly GCF_031021105.1. Taxonomy (NCBI): domain Eukaryota; kingdom Metazoa; phylum Chordata; class Lepidosauria; order Squamata; family Dipsadidae; genus Erythrolamprus; species Erythrolamprus reginae. Next base: position 290,689,256 of record NC_091950.1, on the reverse strand, counting down.
TTATAGTCCAGCCCTCCAACAGTCTGAGGGAAAGTGAACTGGCCCCCCTGTGTAAAAAGTTTGGGGACCCCTGCTCCAGACTGTAAGATGCACCTACCTTCTGCCTCCCAGCATCCATCCAGTATTCATCTGGCCCATCTACCACTGCAGCCCATTTGCCACTGTCTGTTCACCACCACATTCGTTTGCCGGTGCCCTGGCCTGTTCAATGCTGCCCATTCACTGCTGGCAGTTTGCCATGACTTTTATTAGGGCCAACCAAATGAAATTCAGCATGAAGGATTACAGGACAGGAAAGTGTGGAATCAAAAAGGCTCCATGGTTTTCTCAAACCTATTGATTTTCAGAAACAAGGACCAATATGCAGCAGAATCCTCAGCAATAGGCTTGCTGACTGTAGAATCTGGGAAGTTGAAGTTCATATGTCTAAATATGCCATGGGGCAAGGGAACAGAATGAACAAAACACATATTGTGATATCTCAACTTGTCTTGTGCATTTATGTATGACACTGGGGCATCACAAGACAATTTGTTATTTTTCTGTCATCATAGTTAGGTATGGATGCTTGTGGCTCTGTTGATATTGTTTCCTTCAATAAACTCACAGGTATGTGATGAATACAGTAGATACACTTACATTAGTCTAGGAACAGAGATTGAGATGAGTATTAAAAATTGGCTTATTTATTTGCTTAATTCATGAGCTATAAGAAAAACTGGACAAAAAACCCATAAGTGTGAATACTTGAAAAGATGAATATTGTTCTGACCTAGGCCTTCCCACACCATGAAGCAGACCCTTCGCCCAGATAAAACCTCCTTTATTTAGTTTAAAGGGAATTTCTCTCCAGCAAACATTCTTTAATGAGATTTCACAACTGCAGACTTTTATCAGACTTAGAGAGTTGCCAGGTCGATATCTTCTACACGCCATGCTGTAGCAACAATTACTTGGCAAGAAGTCAGGAACAGATCTTCACCCTCATGAATTGAACTAATTGTCTCCTGCAAACTCCCCTGCTCTTCGGTCCTCTTTATTCCCTATGGCAGGGGCCATTCATTGTCCACCTGTGCCTTTACTCCTGAGTTGGCCCTTGTTCCTTAGCTGTTCCTTTCTTGTGGCAGCTCTGTGCATGAACACATCAGGAACAGCCTCCAGCTGTTCTTCTGCCTGACTGATATCCAATTCCAAAGGTAGCTGATAACTGTCAGAAAGCCCTGGCCTCATCTCTGCCTCTGATGCAGAGCATTCATCAGAGCCTTCCCCAGACTCCAGGACTGATCCATGTTCCTTCCCAATGTCCTCACTATCTGAGTCTGTCAACAGCTACGCTGGCTGCTGGCAGGCCAAAACGAATATATTATAAACTATGAAGCTACTCTTACACAAAACGTCAAACATTTTGCAAACACATCACTCACAATTTATTCAGATTATGTTATTGTTCCAATAAATGTTGTATAAAATAAACTGCAAGACAGTAATATATTATTTGTATTTCAAATTATTTCAATAGCAATTATTTTATTTGTCCTATTTTAGAAGATGAATGATTTCTGTTACTGCAATTACACATAACAAAGGGATTCTATTTATTCAGAATTTTATTATAGTTTATGGCACTTCTATAAAGAGATTCTCAGCCCACCTGACAGCAATTCTAGACTTCACCATTCCTGGGAAATATTGAGAAACCAAGCAAATGGATGTATTTCTAATTGCCATACAACTTTTTTTTTTTTAAATGGTTTGAATTTCTGTGGATCATTTTCACTTTAGAAGACATTCTTCTTTCCCAGCTCTTGATATTCAAGTCCTGCAAAAGAAATGCTAATTTGATCATTGGCCGTCCCCATCCCACCTTCACCCCCAAAGCACAGCCCCTTTAACAGGAGAGGAGGTATGCAAAACGGAGAGGGTTTTTCCCCCCCTTTTACTTGGAGTTGTAGGAAAAGAAGATTTTGTTACTGCAGAACCTTGAGGTGGAACACTTGTTTCCAAACTTATCAAATCAGAAGAAATGAAAATACCCCTGCTTTACCTTCAAACTGTTTTTTGCCAGCAGGGGAACGAAATGATAGCAGTTTGGAAGCACCCTCGCTGCGATTTTGTGAGAGAGTGTAGGAAAGTGGAAGATGTGGTGCTTAAAGGTTTATCTCAGGGAGGCAACCCAGTCCTAAGATAAGTGATGTGGGAAAAGCATTTGGAGGAAACTCTGCTTTAATTAACTCACCATAAAGCGATGGCATAGGTAGTCTTGCAGTTTTCAAGATTCTGAAATTACCTCAGACTAGCATTGAAGATACTTTTCTGAAACCAGTGTTGTTCTTTGTTCTTGCCAGCTTCATGGGGCCTGACAGATCTTGTTTCTATTTCTATTTCTTTTCAATTTGTGATTGGCCTCTCTGTGGGGTGGCACTCTGACACAAATTAATTGTCTATTCTTTGCCTGGAAAGGCCCAGCTTGGGAAGTACTTCTGAATATTTAGGTATTCCTTTTTCCTCTTTATCTCTCTTTCGCCCATTGGGAGGAATTGAAGAGATTTTTCTTTCTAAGGCTGTTTAAGGAAAGAAAGGTTATTTCAAAAAATATATTATCTTCTTTTCATTCTGACAAGTCTCTCTATATGTAGATAGAACCATTTTTCCCGTCCTTAATTTCTTACTGTGGGGCAAAAGTGTAAGAAATTGCTAGATGGCAGCAAAAAGACACAGAAAAGTCTGGCTCTTTTCTGCTATCTAGTGATGTTCTGGATCTTTGCAGCCCAGATCTCATATCCCCAAAGAAAAATATGAAATTATTATTATTATTATTATTATTATTATTATTATTATTAATTAGATTTGTATGCCGCCCCTCTCTGTAGACTCGGGGCGGCTTACAGCAATGATAAAAACAATATATAATGACAAATCTAATAGTTAGAATCTGAAATAACAATAAAACATTTAAAAAGTCTAAAAAACAAGAAACCCCAATATATAAAAACATACATACAGTCATATCATACACAAAAAACTACATTGGCAGGGGGAGATGTTTCAGTTTCCCCACGCTTGATGACATAGGTAGGTTTTAAGGAGTTTACGAAAGGCAAGGAGGGTGGGGGCAGTTCTAATCTCTGGAGGGAGCTGATTCCAGAGGGTCGGAGCCTTATAATTCTCATTATAGATGATTGCTGCTGATAATAATAATAATAATAATAATAATAATAATAATAATAATAATAATCTTTTGAGTTTATACATTACCCAATTTTGATTGTCTGCGGAGAGGGGTGCCATACAAATCTAATAAATAAATAAAATAAAAAATTGTCCAAACCCAAAGTCATTAGAGTAGATTTGCAGATATTCTTCATGTTGGTGAACTTATAACACTGGAAGAAACTAGTGAAACCATAGTGAAGTAGACAGGACTCTCCTTACAAATGAACAATAGGAATGCAGAGAAATAAATCAAATTTATAATCTGTGACCCTATGAAATATTCCTCCCATACTAGAAATCTCATTGAGGTCTATAAAGACGGCATACCATCATATCATCAGTTTCTCAGCCAGTGGCTTTTGTCAACATCCCTAATCATTCTTGTCTGAAATGGAGGATAAAATGTGGGAGAGGAAAGTTGAGTTCTAACCTAAATTGTATGCTGCAGGAACTGGAATTCATTATAAGTTTACATGTATATTTTCACCATTTTCACTTTATTTTATGTACTGAATGGAACTTCCTCCTTGCCACTGGGGTTTTATTTCTTTCATGGAACTCTAATAATTTGGGTGTGGTCTGCACACATATATTGTTTTGATACAAAAATGTATAGAATCAGTTGCCTATACATTAAACAATGAATCTGATATTCTTTTAGGAGGGTCTTGCCAATATTGATATGCAACATCCATAAATAAATGGTTTAGCTGCTGGAAAGCTGATGGAAATTATAACTTTTTCCAGAAATTCCTACATTTGGGGATTTCTACTCATTGGTTACCAAGTTTTCAGGAATCATATTTTTTCCAGATTAGGAATTTCTTGTTCCAATCTGGAGAAAATTCACTGAACACATTAATCAAGGAAGCTTGGTATTTATATCATGAAGTTGGCTCAGAGAGATGTGATCTAATGACAGTTTTATCTCGAGAAACCATCCCCAACAAAGCTTGCTTTTTGTGACATCTAATTTAAACCTTTAAAGATATTCCCAGATGCTAAGCAAAGTGTTCTTGATTTTTGTAACCTACAGTGGAAAGAAAAACCACAGCTATTTGAAATAGATGTCACTGCTGTTTATTGAGTAAATTAAATGAACTGGCAAGAAAAAGCTTTGCAAAGAATTAAGCAAAGCTTCTAATTAGAAATAAATGCTTCACACTTGGGATCTTTACACAATTAACTAGTTAGATGACCAGTCAAACTAGAGAATAGAAGATCATAGAGTCTGTGCTCTATCTGTGCTGAGAATAATGAGAGCTGGTCTGTTACTTTGAGGGCTTGAATTTTCTGGATTACTTTTGTAGCACTTTCCAATCTCTTATGGTCCTGCCTTCCCATTCTTAGTTGGATCAGAACTCAGTGTATTCTATGACTTTTGACTGGTCAACTCTATATTTTGGTGACTTTTCCTGGGGATTGGTTACTCTTTCTCAGGCCATCCATTAGTAAGTTCTGGTCCATTTTGGTAAAGCTATTGAGCTAATTCCTCCATTTCGGAGGAAAGAAAAAATTGAGGAATTAGCTCAATAGCTTTACCAAAATGGACCAAAACTTAATTATTATAGTGGCTTGAGAAAGAGTTAGACTCCAGAATATTTTGCCTATCCTGTTGCCTTATATAATACCCTTGCTAATAGAATACCCTGTCTACCATACCTCTATTATGTGAAATATCTTAATAAGTAGTTTATTTAATATTTGCTTTTAGATATATGTACACAGAGAGATACTTTTTCTTGCTTATTGAACAAGTAAAAAAGTTATGTAACTGAGGTTGATAAGCTTTTATATATCCACTAAACCAATGTTCAAATGTCCACTTTGTTACAAATTTCCTTGATTTAATATAAATCAATGGCAATAAATAATCAGTACATATTGCCCAGTTGCTTCTCCAATTCATTTGTTTAAAATTCCTGTCTATATTTGGAAAATTACTTATATTTGGAATAATCACTCTGTATAACGTAGGAAATAAGAGATGAGGAGGCTGGCACTGTGCAAATAGTTCTTATCTGAAGAGGAAACAGAGCAAATCTCATCCATGAGGGCCAAACATTCCCCTAACCTCTACAGTCATTTCAAGGCTTATGGAACCATCATGGAATAAGCCTTTCTACAAAGCTTAAAGTCTACTGCATAGTAGTACTACTAACTACCCTGTTGTATGCCAGTGAGACTTGAACTGTATACAGGAGACATGCTAGGCAATTTAACCACTTCTGCCTCCGAGGATCCAGTGGCAGGATAAGGTGCCACTTCTGCCTCTGAGGATCCAGTGGCAGGATAAGGTGCCTGACACTGAGGTCCTCTCCAGAGCAGGCCTGTTATCAATTCCTACCCTACTGATAAAAGTCCAGAAATGCTGGGCAGGCCATGTTGCTAGGATGCCAGACGATTGCATCCCTAAACATCTCCTCTATGGTGAGCTGTCTAAAGGAAAGTGATCACATGGGGGACAAAGGAAGCAATACAAAGACACGTTGAAAGCCTCCTTCAAGTCCCTCGATATTGATACCTCCTCATGAGAAACCCTGGCACAAGGTCGACCAACTTAGCTCATGCTGATCCACCAAGGCTGTCAGACATCTGAGGCCAGAAGAACATTCATAGCAGAAGAGAAGCGAGCATTCCGCAAAGCCAGAGCTGCAAATGCTGCGACAACGGTGCCTACACATGTGCCCAACATGTGGCAGAACATTTTGTGCTCGTATAGGCCTTACCAGCCATCTGAGGACATATTGGGAAGAGCCTTATCTGTGGCGGCCCCAGCCCTCTGGAACCAACTGCCCCCAGAGATTAGGACCACCCCCCACACTCCTTGCCTTTTGTAAACTACTGAAAACCTATCTATGTCGCCAGGCATGGGGAAATTGATTCCCCCCTCGGCTGTATCGCTTTATGTATGGTATGTTGAGTTGTGTGATGGTTCTTAATAAGGGTTTATTAATTGTTCTATTTTTGTTTTTGTTTGCTGGGAGCGCTCCAAATCCTTGGAGAGGGGGGGCATACAAATCTAAATAATAATAATAATAATAATAATAATAATAATAATAATAATAATAATAATACTTGCGTAAAGGCCACAACCCATTAGATGTCAAGGTCCCATTCGAACACAGTGGACGAACATGATCACATTGCCTCTTTTTAGTAGAGTCAATATTCTTGGTTATGTGTTTCCAACCGTTTAAAGGGAAAATGTCGCATTTTCATCTCTATCCTTTCAGCCTTACTAAATCCAATCTATATTTGTCATAAAACTTAAAACTGTTTTGTATCAGTCTGTTTACAAACCATCCTTCCACTTTCAGCTTGACACAGAGAATATTTCTTTGTCAGCACAGGTTTAAGTTTAAGTTTAATTGAATTTGTATGCCGCCCCACTCCGAGGACTCGGGGTGGCTCACAGCATATAAAAGGAACAGTAATAAACAATCCAATTAATATACATAAAAAACAATCCTTAAAATTCTAATTTTTTAAAAAACTTCCATTAACAGTTCATTCAACAATCATACTAAAAAAATATTCATTGGTCAAGGGAAGATCTAATAACCCCAGGCCTGGCGGCAAAGATGAGTTATTAAACTCTTTCAGAAGAATTTCTTTCAGATGGAAGCAATCAGCTAACCTTGGGTCTTGTTCCAACAAGGTCCACATAGTCATTTGGAATTGAGATTTGACAGCAAGCAGTTTTCACCTTTTTATTAGTTTTCATCCGATGGCTTCAGAGAGAGACTTGGCAGCTTTATTTCAAGCAACAGTCATGTTTCCATTTTCAGTATCCAAACTGAAAGTAGCAGTTCAAGAAGAAAATCTTGATAGAGTATCTTTCAGATTAAAAAACGCATTTGTCCCACAGCTTTGCTCAATAGTGAAATTAAGTTGTCCAGTTTCCATTCATCAATACTTTCACATGCAACCACATTTTTTTTGCACGAAAGTTATATAACCAGTATAATATTTTCCTCCATTCAGATTGGATAGCCAAACCATAAAGTACCAATGGGTCAAAGTCTACATGGAGAGAGGTAAGCAGTGGGGTACCACAAGGTTCCATCATAGGCTCAGTACTCTTTTAATATCTTCATAAATGACCTAGATGAGGGAATAGAAGGGAAACTAATCAAATTTGCAGGTGATACTAAGCTGGTAGGAATAGGTAACAGCCCAGAGGACAGATTCAAGATCCAAATGGATCTTGATAGAGTTGAGCACTGGATCCTATCAACTAAAATGAAATTCAAGGTAGACAAAAGTCCTACACTTAGATAAGAAAAACCAAAAATATACATGCAAACTGGGTGAAACGACACTCAATAGCAGTGACTGTGAAATAGATCTTACAGACAACCAGCTAAACATGAGCCAGCAGTGTGCAACTGCAGCCAAAAAAGCAATCGTAAATTGCATTAATAGAGGGATTTATTTATTTATTTATTTATTTATATTTTTTTATTTGTTTGTTTAATTTTTTAATTAATTAATTAATTAATTTGTTTATTTATTTAATTGTTTGTTTGTTATTTATTTATTCATTAGATTCGTATGCCGCCCCTCTCCGTAGACTCGGGGCGGCTACAAGGTGTTGTGATTCCGTCTGAGGCTCCTCAGAGAACGGCTGAACCTCTGCTGGCTCCCTGCTCAGAGGGGGAGGATGAGGAACAGGAGGAGGAGGCCCAGGCAGAAGGGGAGGAGGAATATCAGGCCGAGGGAGAGGGAGAACAGCCAGAGTCCCCCGGGGTGGAGCTCTCCCCAGCAAGCAGCCTGGAGTCCTTAGATGAAAATGCTCAAGTCATCATCGACCCAGACAGAACACAATGTAGGTCTAGGGAGGTACTAATACCACTCTATGAAGGCTTAGTTAAATCACACCAAGAGAAAGTTCAGAGGAGAGCAACCAGGGTGATTAGGGAACTGGAGGCTATAACATAGAGAAGTGTTTCCCAACCTAGGCAACTTGAAGATATTTGGACTTCAACTCCCAGAATTCCCCAGCCAGCAAATGCTGGCTGGGGAATTCTGGGAGTTGAAGTCCAGATATCTTCAAGTTGCCAAGGTTGGGAAACACTGACATAGAGAGGTTTCAGGAACTGGGCATGGCCAGTCTAGTGAAGAGAAGGACCAGGAGAGACACAATAGGAGTGTTCCAATACTTGAGGGGCTGCAAAGGAGAGGAGGGGGTCAGGCTGTTTTCCAAGGCACCTGAAAGTCAGACAAGGAATAATGGATGGAAACAGACTAAGGAGAGATTCAACATGGAAATGAGAACATTTCTGACAGTGAGAGCGATCAACCAGTGGAACGGCTTGCCTTCAGAAGCTCCAACAATGGAGACTTTCAAGAGGAAATAGGACCACCATTTGTTAGAAATGGTGTAGGGACTCCTGCTTGTGCAGGGGGTTAGACTAGATAACCTACAAGGTTCCTTCACCTCTGTTATTCTGTTACCAGTAAGGGAGTATGCTTTCGTTATGTGTCACTTACCAGAAGAAAAGTGTCATTATTTTCATCTCTCTAATTTTATGCCACCACCATCCAAAATTGTTCCCTTTCATTTATTTTCTATAGATACCAGTTGCTTTATCATGAGTAATCTCAAACGTGTGCTTATTCTCATCTATGAATGGTCTTTTTTCAGGGTGACACTGCCAAATATCCATTTTTTTATTTTAATTGCCTTCTGCAGTTCATGCTGAAATAATCCAAATTCTGCTTTTTGAGATGATAACAATGTTGGAAGTTGCCTCTCTGGGTGGTGATTCTCATCATATCTCTCTTGATATTAATAGTGCAAAAGTTATGGTTTGGAAGTTATAATATGATCTTGATTTCAACATAATAAAATATAAGTAGCCCAGCTTGAACTGTGAGGGTGCTTGGTGTTTCCTGAATTTGATTGCTTGTTTGCAGATTTTCCAATCTATCCGACTAGGTTGCATTATCAGTGTTACTGAGTATGGGAGTTGTTCCCATACACACACTAGTTTTCCCTGCCTGTGTTGGTAGGGATGTGGTCTTCTCTTTGATCAAGTTACTGTTTTCTTCTTATTGTTTTTCTGTTGTTAATTCCTGCTTATCTGGGTACTGGCTGCTGAAGAGGATGTATAATGGTCTTATTTTCTCCTTAGCTCCCCCCCCCCATTTCATTTATTCCATGGTGGCCAAACCTCTCCTCTGATGGCTGACGGATTTGAATCCCAAGCATCCAGAAATTCAGTTGCATTTTTGGATTTAGCTTTCCCCCACTTTCTATTACACTCACTTTCACTTCTAAGAGGAATTGCATTCTAATACTACCGGAAGTTGTGGGAGAAGGCAAGGAAAGAATAGAAAACAGACTCTATGAGACAGCATTTCTAAGAGGAGTGAAACCTTCAAATAGGAGATCTATTTAGGCTGGGTTAAGATTTAAGGCCCAGGGGAAACAGGAGTTTTAGGAAGGAATGGTTTTTCAAGATAAACCCAATGAAAGGGATTCCTTTAATAAAATATTTATACGGAGAGCTCTTCATTTATGCCTACACCTCAGGGCCTACAAAACTTTTGCCAGACCCATCCTTGAATACAGCTCATCTGTCTGGAACCCATACCACATCTCGGACATCAACACCCTTGAAAATGTCCAAAGATACTTCACCAGAAGAGCCCTTCACTCCTCCACTCGAAACAGAATACCCTATGAAAGCAGACTATCAATCCTAGGTCTAGAAAGCTTAGAACTACATCGCCTAAAAAACGATCTAAGTATTGCCCACAAGATCATATGCTTCAACGTTCTACCTGTCAATGACTACTTCAGCTTCAACCACAACAACACAAGAGCACGCAACAGATTCAAACTTAATATTAACCGCTCCAAACTTGACTGTAAAAAATATGACTTCAGCAACCGAGTTGTCGAAGCGTGGAACTCATTACCTGACTCAGTAGTGTAAACCCCTAACCCCCAACATTTTTCCCTTAGACTATCCACGATTGACCTCTCCAGGTTCCTTAGAGGTCAGTAAGGGGCGTGCATCAGTGCACCAGTGTGCCTTCCGTCCCCTGTCCAATTGTCTCTCCTTATCTCATTTATCTTTTCTTCCTTTCAAATATGTTCACCTATACTTTTATATCTTTTCTTTTCTTCTTTTCTTTTCTTATATTATTACATATCTTTCTCTTCAATGTGTATTATGTATTGGACAAAATAAATAAATAAATAAATAAATAAATAATAAAATAAAGAAATAACCAAAATATTCAGGAAGAATAGAAAACAATATAGAATAACAGGCAAAAAGATGGAATAATTTAAGATTGTAAGGAAGATAACCTGAAGTGACAGTATATCAGAACTGTGGAGAAAAATGACTACATGGAAGTCATAGTAACAGATGGGGGTGGGGCGGGATTTTCCAATAATCACTATTTTTCAACAGATTACAGTCATGAGACAGTCATGCCATTCAATTAAACTAGAAAGAATAATGTAATTTTTCACCAATTCTAAAGTAATGTGAGAAGCGTTATCTATGATAAGTGAAAAAATGGTATATGTAATCCTTACCGAGCAGCAGGAAAGAAAATTTATTATCGGCATTTCTATGCCACTCTATTCCAAAACAGCTCTGAGCATTATTTTTGATAGAAGCCTTCATTTACTTGAAATAGATGAATTAGTCTTGAAACTTTAGGATGCTCAGAACGTTAGAGTTTATACAGCTGTATCTATGGAATTTTAAAATGTAATAATAATTAGAAGTAGCTCTAGAGATACTTAAATAATAATTAAGGTAGAACCAATTAGTGATAATAAGCACCAATAGGTTAACTGAGCATTTCATACAATAGGCAGATGAAATAACTTCTGAAACGAATTTGGGAAGTTAAAGCTGGAAACTCCTGAGAGAGTTTATGAATACTGTAAATTTTTAAGAAAGGAAAAATACTTTTGAAAAATAAGGATGTAATAGAATGACTGATTTTTGAGAGCTGGGAAGTTGGATTTTGATTATAGAAATACTATTCCACAGAATGCATTAAATAATTACACATCAGTTGTTCTCTCTTGGTCCAAAAACATCTCACAAATTTTTTTACCATTTTGAGCTTTTTGAGAAAATATGATATCTAAATGCAAATACATTTAGATAATAATAATTCAGGTTCTCTATGCAATTAAACAATCCTGTTCCAGAATGCATTCTAGCATGAAAAAGCAGTTCAAGAATAGACATGATGCATTTAATTCCTCACTGAAATAATGGTAGTGTAGTCTAGCTTTTCAGTTAACAGAGAATATTACTCATCAGGAATCCAAATCCTATATATCAGATGTAGCTTTTAAATATTAATATTAGGCATCTGTCTTTTGCAGCATTAAGTTTAGGACAGACTTTTTTTCCCTAAAGTGTCCCTAGAAATTTTGGGAGTATTTTTATTTGAATCCTCAATCAGCATGTTCATGTGGCTGATAATACCATTTATTATGCTCCTAATTTACATCGAGCACATCAACTTTTTAAAATATTTTTATTAACTTGAATATATCATCTTCCATTAAACAATGTGTTATCTGGTACAAATGTCTCTGTGATATTACAGTCAAAATTTACAGTATTCGTTACATTGATAATAGTTCTTTAAACTTCATTGGCAGCATTCAGTCTTGAAAGACTGAAAGACTGCTCTGGAAAGAGTTCCTAGAATGGCATCTAGTGTGACTAAAAAGGCCAATCCAAGAGTAGCAATTTCTTCCAACTGGGCCAAAGTTTTTTAATGAAGTATTACTTCTCCAACATGATGGTATAACAGGCGATGGTCTTTCAAGCATCCATGTGGATTTGGGCAACTTCTCCTGCCACAATGCTTCTCCTACAGGATGAACTATGAATAATTTGCATGCAATTGGGTGTGGTATTTCATTGCCCCATAGCTAGAGAAACATGGGATTTAGAGGTAAAGACAGCAATTAAAATATAGTGAAAGGCTATTGCTTTTTTTCTTCCATTCAATCATGTAAAATTCTCGTAGATTGCTTGGACAAGTTCTTGCAGTCTTCTTCTGCTGTTCTGCTGTTCTTCAGAAGCTGTTTACCATTGCCTATCTGTTAGGACAGAGATAGAATGACTGGCTCAAAGTCATCCAATTGGCTTTTGTACCTAAGATGGGACTAGAAAGCAAGGTCTACTAGTTTCCAGCATTGTGCTTTAAGCCAGTGTTTTTCAACCAGTGTGCCATGGCACACTAGTGTGCCGCGAGACATGGTCAGGTGTGCCGCGAAGAAGGAAGCTCAGGTTCCGGTCTTGCAACTTTTTGCTGAGAGATAGAGTGAGAAAGAGAGAGAGAGAGAAAGAGAGAGAAAGAAAGAAAGAAAGAGAGAAAGAGAGTGAGAGAAAGAGAGAAAGCAAGAGAGAGAGAGAGAAAAGGAGACAAAGGGAGAGAGAGAGAGAGAGAGAGAGAGAGAGAGAGAAAGAAATGAGCAAAAAGGGGAGGAGAAAAGAAATGAGAAAATGATTGAGACAGAATGAGAGGAAAGAGAGAGAAACAAGAGAGAGAGAGAAGTGACTCTTGATTTAAAGCATATGATAAAAAGCACCCAAAGAATAAGAAAGGAAAAAAAACCCCAGCCCTCACCTGTTTTTGGAAATGGTTCAAGAGTGTGTATATATATATATATACACACACACACACACACAAGGGTGGGGAGGAGACAGGGATGGAAAAAGAAAGGAGAGTGTCTTAAGGTGTCATTTTGGTTGGTGGTGTGCCCCGGGATTTTGTAAATGTAAAAAATGTGCCGCGGCTCAAAAAAGGTTGAAAATCACTGCTTTAAGCAATACATCAATTAACCTCTCCTATTGTCATTACTTTGGCTTTTAAAAAGATATGCAGTTTCTTATCCATCTGATATTAAACTAATAACTAAAGAACACCCTAGAAACAGACTGTATTTAACAGGGTGCAAATGATTTCCTACAAATTTATGATCCCATGATTCTCAGGCGAGAGGACAACTAAGACCTTTGCTTCTGCACCAAATGTTTGGTTTAATGTTAATTCCCATAAACATATCGTAATGACTTGGTGTGAATTTCAACTTTTGAAATAAAGTATAGCCTTTTTGTGTGTGTGTGTGTGTGTATTAAGATACTTGAAAAAAGGATGCCACTTGTCAGAATTTTTGCACAATTAATGTAATGAAATTCAATATTTCCTGAAGTGAGCTTTCCTAATCTTACACCACTATAATTGAAAAGATGTTTTCAATTATAATTAAATTGCCAATTTAAACAAAAATACAAATTTTCCAAAGCTTCCCCCCTGCTGTCACATATAAGACCACCCACACAGAGTATTATTATCTCTCTGACATCAACTGAGCTTGACATTCTTTTTTATTTTCAGCATCAGAGGAGAAGAAAGAGCCTTGGATTTCAAAAGATCTACTTGCAGGAAAGATAATGTAATTCAATCCAAGCAAGTTGAGCTCTTTCGACAAATGATAGCAGGATAATGCTGCTAATGGTGTCTGTCCTGGCACATGTCCAAATCTAGTAATTTGCTCTTTCTGCTGGACAAACAAAGGTAAATAGAAAGAGAAAACGATGGTGCATTTCATGCTGTATTTTGGTACCAAACGTCCATAGCTGTGTCATTAAAGCCTGCTGCAATGAGGCAGTAATAACAATAATTAGGTAAATAATAATGTGGGAATTGTGATACCACATGGAAGATTTCCCTGGGTTTGGAATAAACTGGGTTTGGAACACTGACAGGCAGCAGCTGGTGCTTCCAGGTGTGCAGCTCTGGTAAGAAAATTCTGGATGCATGCACAGCTGTGTACCCCCAACTTGCCCCCACGCATGATTTGACTTCTGCACATGAGCAGAAAGCCAAATATCCTGGGAGTTGCATGTGAAAGCAAGATTTCAGCTATTTTCACTGATTTTTCCTTCTGCACATGCACGGAAGCCAAAATAGAGGGGAAAATAGCCAAAATCTCACTCAGGTGCATCCTCACATGTGATTTGGCTTGCTGTGCGTGCACAGAAGGTAAATCTCATGCCAACAAGTGTGTGTGTGACTGATGGGCACACATACAGCCGTGGGGACCTCAGAGGGAGCTCCGGTAGCAGATAAGAAGACCAGCCCTTCACTGGTTTGGAAGGTTTCTGAAAATTTATATGATATTTCTATGATTAGAATGTACTTTCAAGGTCTAAAACCCTAGTCAGAAAAAAATCCCCCCTCTATCTATCTCTATCTCTCTTAAAAATAAAAATAAATTATTAGATTTTATACATAAAAAACATAGAAAAAAGACATAGACACAACGTTCAGATGAATGTAAAATCCAAATCCAAATCCAACTATTTTTCCAGTAATTTAACATCCAGTTAGTTTTTTCTTATCCATATGATGTAATATTTATCTGTACCTATATTCTAGTATCATTTATGTTTTTATTATAAGTCTGTTTTCCTGTTTTCTGTCCATTTATACAACATTGTCCAGGTGTTATAGTAATCCGAATCTTTTTTGTCATTCAAGGTCTAAAACACTAGTCAGAAAAAAATCCCTCTATCATCTCTGTCTCTGTCTCTGTCTCTGTCTCTATCTCTATCTATCTCCCACTCTCTCTCTATCATCTCTATCTTTTTATTTCATCTTGGAGCTCACAATCTCACAATTGGAGAATACAATTTTTATTATCTTCTTTTTGTCCTCTTGGCTTTGCCTTTCTGGAGCGATTCAGCACCTTCAAAGAGATATCTGTACGGGGTAGACTCTGCCAATGGGTGGGCTGCTTCGGATTTGTCTGGGTTCAGGTGATCCTCTAGCGAAGATTCTGCGCTGTTTGGCAAACCCCCAAATCTCAATCCTGTCTGGCCCTGCCCTGCTGTCCCATCCCTCCCCACCATGCCCCACCCCATCCCACTCTGCCCTTCCCAAGAGTCTCCATATGACCTGTTTTGGGCGTCAGGTAAGTGCATGGGTCATGCAGAGGCTCAGAGAAGATGATAAATGGCCCCGCCGGAGGCTCCAGAAGGCCGGAAAGTGGCCTATTTCCAGCTTCTAGAGGGCCTACTGAGCTCAGGGAAACTATTTTCACCCTCCTGGAGGCTCAACAAAGGCCTTCAGAGCTTGGGGACAGCAAATAAAATGGACCTCCCTAAAGTTCTAGAAGGTGAAAAGCAGCCTCCAGAGCCTGGGGAGGGTGAAAATGTCCTCCACATGGTGGTTCAGGAGGCCGACTTGGCTACACTCACCATGGCCATGCCCACCCAGCAAAGAACCCATTGCTAAACATTTTGAAGCCCAGTCCTGCCTCTGCTGTATAAATGAATAAGATGTTTGCTTGTGTGGGACTTGTGTGGGCACGTTTCTCTATTTCAATTTATTAGGTTGCTTCTGGACAGATGTTGTGGTGGTTTTACTAATAAAGCTATACCTCCTTTGCTCCCACACTGATGTTGTCTTTGGGCAGTCAAACTAATACTTATTTATTTATTTATTTATTTATTCATTCATTCATTCATTCATTCATTCATTCA